>NC_042617.1:203251040-203602732 GCF_901001135.1 Rhinatrema bivittatum
ACTGGAAAATCCCATCTGCAGAAACTAAAAATAGTAGAGCAATAATGGATGCCATGCAAGTATCTTTGTTCAAACAAATGGTGTTGGAACCCACGAGAGAAGGTGCTATACTCGACTTATTGCTCAATAATGCAGATAATGTCTCAGATGTCCAGGTGGGCGCCCACCTCAGCAGCAGTGATCATCGAACGGTATGGTTTAATATCACTAATAGAATAGGGAAAAGAACCACAAAGACCCGAGTTTTACAGTTCAAAAACACAGACTTTGAGGAAATGGGAAAGTACCTGGAGGAAGAACTTAAAGGATGGGAGAACGAGAGAGATGTGGATCAGCAGTGGACCAATCTAAAAGGAGCAATCACCAAGGCAACTGCTCTATATGTTAGAAACATAAAGAAAAGCAAAAGAAAATTGAAACCTATCTGGTTCTCAAAGGAGGTGGCTGACAAAATTAAAGCTAAAAGAACAGCATTCAAGAAATATAAAGGATCCCAAAGGGAGGAGCACAAAGAAGAATATTTGTATCAACTGAGGGAGACGAAGAAAACAATCAAGTTGGCAAAAAATCAAGCAGAAGAGAGGATTGCCAAGGAGATAAAAAATGGTGACAAAACATTTTTCAGATACATCAGCAAAAAGAGAAAGGTCCAAAGTGGTATAGTGAAATTGAAAGGTGGTAATGATCAATGTGTGGAGACAGACGAAGAAATGGCAGAAATATTAAATGAATACTTCAGCTCTGTGTTCACTAAAGAAGACCCTGGAGAAGGACCATCTCTACACAACAAGAAACTGGAGGGAAGTGGAATAGATGAAAATCCTTTTACAGTAGAAAATGTGTGGGAAGAGCTAAAGAACCTGAAAGTGGACAAAGCCATGGGGCCTGATGGGATTCATCCAAGGATATTGAGGGAGCTCAGAGATGTTCTGGCGGGTCCGCTGTGTGACCTGTTCAATAGATCCCTAGAAACGGGAGTGGTGCCGAGAGATTGGAGAAGAGCGGTGGTGGTCCCGCTTCACAAGAGTGGGAACAGGGAGGAGGCTGGCAACTACAGGCCGGTTAGCCTCACTTCGGTGGTGGGAAAAGTAATGGAGTCTCTGCTGAAAGAGAGAATAGTGAACTATCTACAGTCCGGAGAATTGATGGACCAGAGGCAACATGGATTCACCAGGGGAAGATCCTGTCAGACAAATCTGATTGACTTTTTTGACTGGGTAACCAAGGAATTGGATCAAGGATGTCATATACTTGGATTTCAGCAAAGCTTTTGATACGGTTCCGCACTGGAGACTGGTGAATAAAACGAGAAGCTTGGGAGTGAGTGACAAGGTGGTGACCTGGATTGCAAATTGGTTGACGGACAGAAGACAATGTGTGATGGTAAACGGAACCTTCTCTGAAGAGAGAGCGGTTTTAAGTGGTGTACCGCAAGGGTCGGTGTTGGGACCGGTCCTGTTCAATATCTTTGTGAGCGACATTGCGGACGGGATAGAAGGTAAGGTTTGTCTTTTTGCGGATGACACTAAGATCTGCAACAGAGTGGACACGCCGGAAGGAGTGGAGAGAATGAGACGGGATCTAAGGAAACTGGAAGAGTGGTCGAAGATATGGCAGCTGAGATTCAATGCCAAGAAGTGCAAAGTCATGCATATGGGGAGCGGAAATCCGAATGAACTGTATTCGATGGGGGGGGGAAAGGCTGACGTGCACAGAGCAGGAGAGGGACCTTGGGGTGATAGTGTCTAATGATATGAAGTCTGCGAAACAATGCGACAAGGCGATAGCAAAAGCCAGAAGAATGCTGGGCTGCATAGAGAGAGGAATATCGAGTAAGAAAAGGGAAGTGATTATTCCCTTGTACAGGTCCTTGGTGAGGCCTCACCTGGAGTACTGTGTTCAGTTCTGGAGACCGTATCTACAAAAAGACAAAGACAAGATGGAAGCGGTACAGAGAAGGGCAACCAGGAAGGTGGAGGATCTTCATCGCATGACGTACGAGGAGAGATTGAAGAATCTAAATATGTACACCCTGGAGGAAAGGAGGAGCAGAGGTGATATGATACAGACTTTCAGATACTTGAAAGGTTTTAATGATCCAAAGGCAACGACAAACCTTTACCATAAGAAAAAAATCAGCAGAACCAGGGGTCACGATTTGAAGCTCCAGGGAGGAAGATTCAGAACCAATGTCAGGAAGTATTTCTTCACGGAGAGGGTGGTAGATGCCTGGAATGCCCTTCCGGAGGAAGTGGTGAAGACCAGAACTGTGAAGGACTTCAAAGGGGCGTGGGATAAACACTGTGGATCCATAAAGTCAAGAGGCCGCCAATGAAGAGTAGGTGACTCGCCAGAATGATGGCTACTGCCTGGAGACAATACCCTTATTCAATAAACATACACATGGTTACTGTGACTCCAACATCACTCTAAGCTTCAACAGCAAGAGGAAATGTGGAAAAAAGGATTTGCACTCACAAAGACGGGAGTAGCTGGCTTGTTACGGCGGTTACTACCCCAAACCAAATATCCAAATTACTACCTCCACTTTCCTCTATTCCTGATGCCTTTCAACTAGCTTGATCACTCCATTCTTATACTTCACTTTCAATGCATATCCAGCATAGTTCTCTGCTTCAACAGCAGGGGAGAAGAAAAACTGTTACTTCACACATCCAGCAGAGCTCTCTGCTTAAACGGCAGGGGAGAAGAAAAACTGATACTTCACGCATATCCAGCATAACTTCAACGGCAGGGGAGAAGAAAAAATGATTCACACTCACAAAGCGGGGAGTAGCTGGCTTGTTACGGCGGTTACTACCCTAAACCAAATGTGCCTGATACTTCACTTTCGATGCATATCCAGCATAGCTCTCTGCTTCAACGGCAGGGGAAAAGAAAAAACTGATACTTCACGCATATCCAGCATAACTTCAACGGCAGGGGAGAAGAAAAAAGGATTCACACTCACAAAGCGGGGAGTAGCTGGCTTGTTACGGCGGTTACTACCCCAAACCAAATGTGCCTGATACTTCACTTTCGATGCATATCCAGCATAGCTCTCTGCTTCAACAGCAGGGGAGAAGAAAAAAACTGATACCTCACGCATATCCAGCATAGCTCCCTGCTTCAACGGCAGGGGAGAAGATAAACAACCAATAAGGGCTGTATAACATAATCTGGGTAAAAACAAATAAGCATGGGTGTAGCTTGCTTATTGCGGCGGTTACTACCCCTACTACCTCTAACTAATCAAGCTAGATATTTCACTTGGATGCAGCTCCATCACTGCTCTCTACATTAATGGCGGGGGTGGAAGGGAATTAGATCCAAGAGCTAAGAGAAACAGATAAGTATGAGAGAAAAAATGAGGGAAGCTTGCTGGGCAGACTGGATGGGCCATTTGGTCTTCTTCTGCCGTCATTTCTATGTTTCTATGAAAAGTTTATGTTCATAAGTCCATAAGTCGAAAGGGGGTCCCATTTGTGGTGAATATGGACATATGGAGAATTCCATAAGTTGAGTCTATGTCCATACGTGCAAATAAAAATTTAAACCCCTCACCCTCCTTAATCCCCCCCCCCCAAGACTTACCAAAACTCCCTGGTGGTACAGCAGGGAGTCAGGACGCCATTTCTGAAGTCCTTTGCGAGGAGCACGTGACGTCGGCGTCACGTCGGAGTGACGCGGCGTCACGTGATTCCCCACGCGATCACTCCGGAGGACCCTCGTTGCACCCAAAAGGAACTTTTGGGTGCAACGAGGTGATTGTTGCGCGTCTCAGCCACACTGGTGCCACGGCAGGCCCTGCTCACCTCGGGTCATCCTCTGCGGCTCCCAGTCCATCCTTCCTTGCCGCGGCTGCCTCCTCCCGGCATCTCCAGCGTCTCCACCAGTCGTCTTCAGCTTCCTCCTCCGTGCAGGCCTCTCAGCGGAGCTCCCGCAGGGGCTCCGCGTTCCTGGTGTCCTCTGTCACGCCCCTAGGTGCGCGCGCGCTGCCAACACCCCGCCCTTTAAAGGGCCCTGGGCGGGAACCTCTACCCAGACGACACCTCATGATATCACTTAGCTCCAGTATATAAGGAGAGGCTCGTCCCCCAGTTCCTCACCTTGGCAAATGGGTCGTCTCCTTAGTGAGAAGCTAGTTGCCGTCCTGTGTTCCTGCGTTCTTGGTCCTTGCCTGTTCCAGTGTTCCTGCATTCCTGTTCCAGTACTTGTTCAAGGAACTTTTGGGTGCAACGAGGGTCCCCCGGAGCGATCGCGCGGGGAATCACGTGACGCTATTCAACATAGCTATGTTGAATAAGTTGGAAATGCGATCGTTTTCGCCTCATCACTTTTTTAAGTTAAAAAAAAAAAAGTTGCGTTTTACATATAAGTTCAAAACGAATGCACACCCCTATCATGAACTGCATAGTAAAACTGTGCAAAATTGGGGAGCAAAATGGCGTCGTAGAGAGAGGACGCGTCTACTTGAGCTCCCGTTTCGAACCGTTTGAAAACTTTTTTACTGCTGGAAAAGTGATATGCCACACATGAAAAGAAAGGGGAAGGTAATGGAGGGTACCTCGACCCCCCTTGGATCTACCCCTCTCCAAACGACGATCTGGGAATTCTTTGGCGCGGTGGGGCATTCGCCAGGAGAGTCGGCTGAGAGACTTGAGCAGGAGCAGAGCTCAGTCTCCATTGACAAAATATCTCTGAGCCCTGGTGCGCCGGTTACCCCTTCATATCCTGTCCGTGGAGACGTGCTGGAGCCGGTGAATCCTGAGCTGCCGAAGTTGCAGCCAATGGAGGAAACTGTCGAGGTGGGCTTGGCAGCAGGCGAAACCGGGCAGCCTCAGGGTGAGAGGACCCTAGCCGCCCTGAAGGAGCTGAACATTAGGGGTGTGCATTCGTTTTGAACGCATTTGCACTCCGCAACTTATTTTTTTTCAAACTTAAAAAAAGTGATGATGCGCAACGCATCGCGACTTCCAACTTATTCAACATAGCTATGTTGAATACGTTGAACCTAAATAAACACTTAAACCCCCCACCCTCCTGACCCCCCCAAGACTTACCAAAACTCCCTGGTGGTCCAGCGGGGAGTCAGGAAGCCATCCCTGCACTCTTTGCGATTTCCTCATGGCGCCGATAGCCTGTGTCACAGGGGCTGCCGGTGTCATTGGTCAGCCCCAGTCACATGGTCACCGGCACCATCTTGTGCTCCTACCACGTGACAGGTAGGTCATGTGGCAGGAGGTCGCTCCGGGACCCCCGTTGGACCCAACCGGAACTTTTGGCCAGCTTGGGGGGGCCTCCTGACCCCCCCAAGCTGGCCAAAAGTTCCGGTTGGGTCCAACGGGGGTCCGGGAGCGGAGGAGCATGTGACGCCGGAGCGGAGTAGCACATGACACCGGAGCGGAGTGATGCTGGCGTCACATGCTCCTCCGTGCCTCCGCTCTGGGACCCCCGATGGACCCAACCGGAACTTTTGGCCAGCTTGAGGGGGTCAGGAGGCCCCCCCAAGCTGGCCAAAAGTTCCGGTTGGGTCTTTTGGATGTACTAGTAATTCATTTATCTGATTTACGTGGACGTACAAGTAAATCAGATAAACAGCTACAAACAGATTTAATTCAAAGAGAATGGAATCCTTGGAAAATAACTCTAGATATAATAATTTAAGGATAATTAACTTTCCTAAATGTAAAGTAATCTCGCCCAAAGAACAACTCAAGAAATATTTACAAGAAGTATTGTCTATTCCTGGTGGAAAATTACCTACAATCCAGAAGGCAGAGGGGCGGATTTTAAGAGCCCTGCTCGCGTAAATCCGCCTGGATTTACACGAGCAGGGCCTTGCGCGCCGGTGCGCCTATGTTCCATAGGCCTACCGGAGCGCGCAGAGCCCCGGGACTCGCGTAAGTCCCGGGGTTTTTCGAGGGGGGCGTGTCGGATCGGCGCGGCATTTTTGGGGCGGGACGTGGCGTTTCGGGGGCAGGCCCGGGGGCATGGTTTCAGCCCCGGGGCGGTCCGGGGGCGTGGCCGCGCCCTCCGGAACCGCCCCCAGGTCGCATCTCGGTGCGCTAGCAGCCCGCTGGCGTGCGGGGATTTACTTCTCCCTCCGGGAGGCGTAAATCCCCCGACAAAGGTGGGGGGGGGGTCTAGATAGGGCCGGGGGGGTGGGTTAGATAGAGGAAGGGAGGGGAAGGTGAGGGGAGGGTGAAAGCGAGTTCCCTCCGAGGCCGCTCCGATTTCGGAGCGGCCTCGGAGGGAACGTCGGCAGGCTGCGCGGCTCGGTGCTCGCCAGCTACACAAAATCGGCAGCCTTGCGCACGCCGATCCAGGATTTTAGTGGATACGCGCGGCTACGCGCGTATCTACTAAAATCCAGTGCACTTTTGTTTGCACCTGATGCGCCAACAAAAGTACGCGAAGGCGCGCTTTTTTAAAATCTACCCCTTATTTTGTAACTGGGCCCTTAAAAAGAGAAAATGGTGGAGAGACGGGGGAAGGTCAAGATGGAAGTCAGCGTGTGGAGATATTATCTCCATTGGAAGATTTGATGGGGTTCCTTGAGACTACTCAAGAAGAGCAAATTGAGAAAAGAGGGATACTTCTGGTTAAATTTGCATTTTCAGAGGAAAGAGACATGATACTGAAAAGTTTCTTTAGGCATAGAAGTGAATTATATCTTGGAGGTAAAATCTGGATTTTTCCAGATATTACCAAGGAAACCCAAATACGAAGGAGGAAGTTTCTTCTATTGTGTCCTAGAGCTCGTCAAATTGGTGTTAAAATAATGGTAAAATTTCCTTGTAGATGTGTTTTAAGTTATGGAAATAACAGGTATGTTTTTACAGAGCCAGTCCAGTTAGAAACTTTCCTAAATTCAAAATCTGAATCCTTATCAGTCCCGCCTAATAATACTGGAGTAGTTTAAAACCCTATAACTCTCTCTTTTCCTTTTGAAAATATTTGTTTACTTCTATTCTGCTCAAATATATTCTTATTTTGCTCTCTCCTAATTGCATAGTGAGATCAGCTAGATCTGAGAGGAAATTGCAAGTTAAAATATGTTTAGATTGGATGTATATGGAAAATTATTGTTAAATTCGGTTATACTACATGCTTTGTTATTATTTCCTTTCCGTATATTATCAAGGTCTGTCTGAAATATAATGGCATGTAATAAATGCTTATGTATAATTAATAAAATTCAATAAAGAGATAATTAAAAAAAACTGTGCAAAATTGGCTTTGCAAAATTGATTTTGCAAAAACTTTAATTTTACCTCATTGAAGCTGACATTTCCTGTAGAAAATCACAGCTACACACTGTACAAATACATTAATAGAGCTCTAAAACACAAAATGTTAAGTCCAAACCAAACTACTTTTAATATTAACAGATGAAATGTGATCCCTCAAAACAGATTTTACTCTAAGGTTGTGTCAGGAGGGAACAATCACCCTGTAAAATACAAACATAAACAGTATATTAAGGCTATACAGTCAGACTAAAATGACAAAAGTAGAAGCATTATATAACTTAATCAAATAACACACCTGATAATATCTTGAACAAGTAAAACATAAAATAACAAAAAATGGCTCCTGAAACTCATCTGAAACTAACCAGATTCCTTTTGACTCTATCCAAAAAGTGTGTCAATCAGGTAAGCAACAACAAACCAATTAATGAAGACTCAAATTTTGTGAATGTTCATGTAAATGCAGCAAACTAATCAAATACTGTGTGATTCCAGATTTTACACAAAATAGAGACAAAAATTGCAAACATAAATTAGCACTCAAACACCTCCCCCACAAACCATGTGCATTAAAACATGAGCACAGTTCCCAGTTCAAAAAAAGCAAAGAAATAAGAACATAAGAATTTGCCATGCTGGGTCAGACCAAGGGTCCATCAAGCCCAGCATCCTGTTTCCAACAGAGGCCAAACCAGGCCACAAAAACCTGGAAAGTACCCAAGCACCAAGAAGATCCCATGCTATTGATGCAATTAATAGCAGTGGCTATTACCTAAGTAAACTTGATTAATAGCAGTTAATGGACTTCTCCTCCAAGAACTTATCCAAACCTTTTTTGAACCCAGCTACACTAACTGCACTAACCACATCCTCTGGCAACAAATTCCAGAGCTTAATTGTGTGTTGAGTGAAAAATAATTTTCTCCGATTAGTGTTAAATGTGCTACTTGTTAACTTCATAGAATGCCCCCTGGTCCTTCTATTATCCGAAAGTGTAAATAACTGATTCACATCTACTCGTTCAAGACCTCTCATGATCTTAAAGATCTCTATCGTATCCCTCCTCAGCTGTCTCTTCTCCAAGCTAAACAGCCCTAACCTCTTTAGCCTTTCCTCATTGGAGATCTGTTCCATTCCCTTTATCATTTTGGTTGCCATTCTCTGTACCTTCTCCATAGCAACTATATCTTTTTTGAGATGTGGCAACCGGAATTGTACACAGTTTTCAAGGTGCAGTCTCACCATGGAGCGATACAGAGGCATTACGACATTTTCCGTTTTATTAACCATTCCCTTCCTAATAATTCCTAACATTCTATTTGCTTTTTTGACTGCCTGGGCACACTGAGCCGATGATTTCAAAGTATTATCCACTATGATGCCTAGATTTTTTTCCAGGGTGGTAGCTCCTAATATGGAAACTAACATTATGGGGTAGATTTTAAAAGAAGCGCGATCAGCCTACTTTTGCTTGCGCATCAGACTCAAGCAAAAGTACGCTGGATTTTAGTAGATACGCGCGGAGCCGCGCGTATCCACTAAAATCCTGGATCGGCGCGCGCAAGGCTATCGATTTTGTATAGCCTGCGCACGCCGAGCCGCGCTGCCTCCCCCCGTTCCCTCCAAGGCCGCTCCGAAATCGGAGCGGCCTCGGAGGGAACTTTCCTTTGCCCTCCCCTCACCTTACCCTCCCTTCCCCTACCCAACCCACCCACCCGGCCCTGTCTACACCCCCCCCCTTACCTTTGTCGGGGGATTTACGCCTCCCGGAGGGAGACGTAAATCCCCGCGCGCCAGCGGGCCTGCTGCGCGCCGGGCCGCGACCTGGGGGCGGGTATGGAGGGCGCGGCCACACCCCCGGGCCGTAGCCACGCCCCCGTACCCGCCCCCAAAACGCTGCCGACACGCCCCCGGAACGCCGCGACGACCGGGCCCGCCCCCGACACGCCCCCGACACGCCCCCCTCCGAGAACCCCGGGACTTACGCGAGTCCCGGGGCTCTGCGCGCGCCGGGAGGCCTATGTAAAATAGGTTTCCCAGCGCGCAGGGCCCTGCTCGCGTAAATCCGCCCGGTTTTGGGCGGATTTACGCGAGCAGGGCTCTGAAAATCCGCCCCTATGTAACTACAGCAAGGGTTATTTTTGCCTATATGGAACACCTTGCACTTGTCCACATTAAATTTCATCTGCCATTTGGATGCCCAATCTTCCAGTCTTGCAAGATCCTCCTGTAATGTATCAAAATCTGCTTGTGATTTAACTACTCTGAATAATTTTGTATCGTCCACAAATTTGATAACTTCACTCGGCGTATTCCTTTCCGGATCATTTATAAATATATTGAAAAGCACCGGTCCAAGTAAAGATCCCTGAGGCACTCCACTGTTTACCCTTTACCGCTGAGAAAACTGATCATTTAATCCTACTCTCTGTTTCCTTTCTTTTAACCAGTTTGTAATCCATGAAAGGACATCGCCTCCTATCCCATGACTTTTTAGTTTTCTTAGAAGCCTCTCATGAGGAATTTTGTGAAATGCCTTCTGAAAATCAAAATACACTACATCTACTGGTTCACCTTTATCCACATGTTATTAACCCCTTCAAAAAAATGAAGCAGATTTGTTAGGCAAGACTTCCCTTGGGTAAATCCATGTTGACTGTGTTCCATTAAACCATTTCTTTCTATATGCTCTATGATTTTGATCTTTAGAATAGTTTCCACTATTTTTCCTGGCACTGAAGTCAGGCTCACTGATCTATAGTTTCCCGGATTGCCCCTGGAGCCCTTTTTAAATATTGGGTTACATTGGCCACCCTCCAGTGTTCAGGTGCAATGGATAATTTTAATGATAGGTTACAAATTTTAACTAATAGATCAGACATTTCATTTTTTAGTTCCTTCAGTACCCTAAGATGCATATCATCTGGTCCAGGTGATTTGCTACTCTTTAGTTTGTCAATCTGGCCTAATACAACTTCCAGATTCACTGAGATTTGGTTCAGTTCATCTGACTCATCACCCTTGAAAACCATCTCCAGAACTTGTATCTCCCAACATCCTCAACACAGAAGCAAATAATTCATTTAGTCTTTCTGCAATGACCTCATCTTTCCTAAGAGTAAGAGCCCCTTTAATCCCTCGGTCATCTAACAGTCAACCGAATCCCTCACAGGTTTCTTGCTTCGGATATATTTTTAAAAGTTTTTATTATGAGTTTTTGCCTCTATGGCCAACTTCAATTCAAATTCTCTCATCTCTTGTCTTATCAATGTTTTACACTTAACTTGGCAATACTTATGCTTTATCCTATTCTTCAGATAGATCCTTCTTCCAATTTTTGAAGGATGTTTTCTTTGGCTAAAATAGCATCTTTCACCTCACCTTTTAACCATGCCTGTAATCGTTTTGCCTTTTCTTAATGCGTGGAATACATCTGGACTGAATGTCTAGGATTGTATTCTTAAACAATGTCCATGCCTGTTTAACACCTTTAACCTTTGCAGCTGCACCTTTCAGTTTTTTTCTATTTTCCTCATTTTATTAAAGTTTCTCTTTTGAAAATTTAGTGTTAGAGCTGTAGATTTACTTATTGTCCCCCTTCCAGTTATTAGTTTATATTTGATCATGTTATGATCACTATTGCCAAGTGGCCCCACCACTGTTACTTCTCTCATCAAATCATGTGTTCCACTAAGAATTAAATCTAAAATAGCTCCCTTTCTTGTTGATTCCTGAACCAATTGCTTCATGAAGCAGTCATTTATTACATCCAGGAAATTTATGTCTCTAGCAAGTCCTGATGTTACATTTACCCAGTCAACATTGGGGTAATTGAAATCTCCCATTATTATTACACTGCCAAATGGTTAGCTTCCCTGATTTCTCTTAGCATTTCATCATCTCTCTGACCATTTTGTCCAGGTGGATGGTAGTATACTCCTATCACTATACTCTTACCCAACACACATGGGATTTTGACCCATATAGATTCTTCTAAACATTTAGTCTTTTGTATGATCTTTATCCTGTTGGACTCTATACCCTCCCAGACAAAAAGTACCACAACCCCACCAAGTTGATCCTCCCTATCATTGTGATATAATTTGTACCCTGATATAGCACTGCTCCATTGGTTATCCTCTTCCACCAGGTCTCTGTGTTGCCAATTATGTCAATCTCATCATTTACTGCTATACACTCTAACTCTCCCATCTTACTTCTTAGACCTCTGGCATTGGCATACAGTCATTTCAAAGTGTGCTTTTTGTTTGTATTAATGACCTGCTTTTCAGTTCTTAGGGATAATTTGGAAATCTTTAGCTCTGGTGATTTTTTACATATAGGCACTTGGACTACTTTTGCTTTTATTGGAACCTCTCTGTTGGGACGCCCTAACTCTTCTGTTTCATTAGTATCCTTCAAGGATACATTTCTCCAAACCATGCACTACTGAGTGACTGTCGGCTTTCCCCCTTGTTGTAGTTTAAAAGCTGCTCTATATCCTTTTTAAAAGTTAGTGTCAGCAGCTTGGTTCCATTCTGGTTAAGGTGGAGCCCGTCCTTTTGGAAAAGTCTCCCCTTCCCCAAAAGATTCCTCAGGTCCTTACAAAACTGAATCCCTTTTCCCTGCACCATCGTCTCATCCACGCATTGAAACTCTGGACCTCTGCCTAGGGATGTGAATCGTTTTTTGACGATTTAAAATATCGTCCGATATATTTTAAATCGTCAAAAATCATTAGGGCCACGATACAATACCAATTCCCCCGATTTATTGTCAAAAAATCGTAAATCGGGGGAAGGGGGAGGGCAGGAAAACCGGCACACTAAAACCCCCTAAAACCCACCCCCGACCCTTTAAATTAAATCCCCCACCCTCCCGAACCCCCCCAAATGCCTTAAATTACCTGGGGGTCCAGCGGCGGTCCGGAACGGCAGCGGTCCGGAACGGCCTCCTGCAATTGAATAGTGTTGTCTTCAGCCGGCGCCATTTTTCAAAATGGCAGCGCAAAATGGCGGCGGCCATAGACCAACACAATTCGACTGCAGGAGGTCGTTCCGGACCCCCGCTGAACTTTTGGCAAGTCTTGTGGGGGTCAGGAGGCCCCCCCAAGCTGGCCAAAAGTCCCTGGGAGTCCAGCGGGGGTCCGGAAAACGATCTCCTGCCGCGAATCATTTTCCGTACGGAAAATGGCGCTGGCAGGAGATCGACTGCAGGAGGTCATTCAGTGGCGGTCCGGAACCCCCGCTGAATGACCTCCTGCAGTCGATCTCCTGCCGGCGCCATTTTCCCTACGGAAAACGATTCGCGGCAGGAGATCGTTTTTTAGACCCCCGCTGGACCCCCAGGGACTTTTGGCCAGCTTGGGGGGCCCTCCTGACCCCCACAAGACTTGCCAAAAGTCCAGCGGGGTCCGGAACGAACTCCTGCAGTTGAATCGTGTTGGTCTATGGCCGCCGCCATTTTGCGCCGCTATTTTGAAAAATGGCGCCGGCTGAAGACAACACTATTCAATTGCAGGAGGCCGTTCCGGACCGCCGCTGGACCCCCAGGTAATTTAAGGCATTGGGGGGGGGGGTTCGGGAGGGTGGGGGATTTAATTTAAAGGGTCGGGGGTGGGTTTTAGGGGGTTTTAGTGTGTCGGCTCACGATTTTCACGATTTTCACGATACTTTAAACACCCAAACGGCAACAATACGATTCCCTCCCCCTCCCAGCCGAAATCGATCGTTAAGACGATCGAGGACACGATTCACATCTCTACCTCTGCCTGCCTCTGGGGACCTGCCCTTGGAACAGGAAGCATTTTAGAGAATGCCATCCTGGAGGTTTTGGATTTCAGCTTTCTATCTAAAATCCTAAATTTGGCTTCCAGAACCTCTCTCCCACATTTTCTATGTCCATGTACCGCGACAGCCGGCTCCTCCCCAGCACCTTCTATAATCCTATCTAGGTGTTGCTTGAGGTCTGCCACCTTCGCACCAGGCAGGCAAGTTACCAAGCAGTCCTCATGTCCACCAGCCGCCCTGCTATCTACATTTCTAATAATTGAATCACCAGCTATGATGGCCAGCCTAACCCTTCCCTCCTAGGCAGTAGCCCTGAGAGACTTGTCCTCAGTGCGAGAGGACAATACATTACCTGGAGAGGAGTTCCTTGCTACAGGATCACTTCCTGCAACACCAGGGTGATATTTTCCTACTGGGAAACCTTTCTGATCCAAGACAGCTCTGGGGCTGCCAGACTGGATTTGGGACTTGGCTACTATGTCCCTGAAGGTCTCATCAATGTGCCCCTCTGTCTGCCTCAGCTCCTCCAAGTCTGCTACTCTAGCCTCCAGAGATTGGACTCATTCCCTGAGAGCCAGGAGCTCTTTGCACTGAGTGCACACATACATTCTCTCACCGGTGGGTAAAAAATCATATATGTGACATTCAATGCAAAAGACTGGAAAGCCCCCTTCTTGCTGCTGGACTGCTGCCTTCATCTTAATTTTGAGTTCCTAGTTAAGTTTAGGATACTAAGGGAGTTGGAAGTAGAGTACTTTATATTTACAGTTCAATTTACCAATTAATCAGCTAGTGTCCTACAAGGGGATGATTAAACTTTCAATAAGGGTGGTACAATAGTATGATTTAGATAAGAGCCTGATTGATTTTTAATGAGAAAGTGTCTCTTGCCTAAAAATCAAGGTTGAGTGGGTGGGAAAGACGGACCCTAGCATTAACTATCTCTGGCTTGCTTATTATCTCAGACACACACATACTCTAAAAAATATATCCCACCATTTCACCTTTCTCCAAACTTTTATAAGTCCAAAGATTTCTCAAAGCTATACTTACCAATCTTCCTTAACTACCATTAAATTGATCTTCACTTAAAGAATTGAAGGGTTTGAGATTCACACACCTAATGGCAAACGCTTCCAGTCTTCTTCTACTGCAAAGGGTGCGGGGCCTCTGGAAGCTTGAGCTGTGGAATTCAATCCCTGGATCGCTTGCGATGATCTCTGGACTCCTCTCCTGGGGGATGCCGGGAGCAGTATACAGATGAGCCGTCCAGACCTCTTCTACTGCCAACCAATTTCTTGATTAAATCCCTCCTGATATAAAGAATGCAACTTCAAGTTTCAAAGCTGTTCATGTCAGATCAAAAAAATAGAGAAATCATCCCCTTGTACACAATGCAGTACATGATCAGTTATGCAAAATTTAAGATGAGAGACCATATAGTGTGCTTCTATCCAGTGTGTCATCAGTAGTGCTTCTGTATGAGATTGACAGATGCAACTATAGAATTCAAATATTCTGTTTTTAAGCTAATTTTCTACCAAACAAGAGTGGGAAAGGTTAAAAATTGTGTTTTGTTTTTCATTTTATTTTTAGGTGGAATTCTTCCCACAAATTTAATTTCATAGCTGGTCTGTGGATCTGCAGACAAGGTGTAGGCCCCAGCCTAAGCCTGGGCCTAGCATGAGGCGTCGGTTGAGGTTGTGGCAACCTACTGTGGCATTCACAAGGGTGAGGCTTCAGTCTAGGCCTAGATGTTGAGGCCAGCTGGTCCTGAAGCCTCGGCCTTTCATAGGCCCAGGACATGGCAGGATGCCGAGACCTTGGCCTAGGCCCTATGCAATGCCCAAGCTAGGAGGCCTAGACCCAAAGCCAAGGCCTCAACTAAGCCAGGGCCTGGGCCCAAGGCTGATGTTGCAGCCTGGCTTGGAGGCCATGTCCTGCTGCTGGGGCCACCACCCTGATCCAGGCCCAACATCTGGGCATGGGCCGGAGGCCGTGTCCTGACACCTGGGATGCTGCCTAGGCCTAGGCTTGGACCCAGGCCTGGTGCTGCAGCTCCACTCTGGCCTGATGTTGGGGCCTGGCCTGGAGGCTGAGTCCCAACACCTGAGCCTAGACCTAGGGTCAGACACAGGCCCGGAGACCAAGCTGTGAAACTCTGATGATTGCATCCTTTTCTTTCTTCTTTAAACTGACAGCATGTGTGGCGAGATTGTGCCAGAGTTGCGATCATCGAAGATCCAAGGCCTTGGCTCCAGGTTTGGGACTGACCCTATACTGAGGCTCATGCGTCAAAACCTGGTTTGCAGGCTAAGCCTTGGCATTGCACCTGGAAATGGGCCCTCATTGAGGCCCAAGCATCATAAGTGGGCCAGGATACAGTATCAGATTTGGTAAAAATGGGGGGCCATCAGGAAATTTCTTGGGCCTTGGTCTTTGCTCAGGTCTTGGTTTAGGCATTGGATTGTGTCCTATGCCTAGGTGAGGCCTAGGCTTCGGGCCTAGGCCTAAGCCTGACCTGTGACTTTATTTTTTTAAATAGATTTTCAAAGTAAAAAGCAATTCCAATGAAATGTTATCGGAATTGAACTCATTCTGTTTAGAAAACAATGTGAAACAAAATAGGGAATTTCATCTCATTTTCTATTTTGTTTCTCCTGAATACCCAACCCTACTAGAAATATTGTCATATATGTCCTAGTAGATAAATAGCAAACTCTAATTCACAAATAGTGCATGAAATTTCTCTCAAATTTATACATCATGCCCATTGATATATTTTAGAGATTATATTTTCAAACTTTGAGCATTATTTTTCATATATATGTTACCTTCAGGGAACAAAACAGATGCAAAAGTCTGCAAATTATTTGTACCTGTGGGCATTTTTGAAAGCAAAGTATACACATATCTTTCTCTTTGAAAATTAGGTAGAAGGTTTGAGCATAGAATGTAACTGTGGACTTTACACCTATGTGGATAGTTTAAAAATTGTCCCCAGAATAACATAAAGTAAAATCTATGCAGGTAGCATTCTGAAAGCCTGGCCCCTTTTTTTGCTAAATAAAATAATAAAAAAAAAAAATACATTTTCTGTCACCATTCCTATGCCACATATAACTTCACTTAGCTACACAGGGGGCATGACCACTGACCTTCAACATTTATTGTGTTGCCTTTCTCCTATTGTGCTATGGCCGCAAGGAGCTCATCATTTTATGTGCATGGTCTATAGCAGTCAGGGTTATAGATTTCATTTTGTGATGTGTATATACAATCATTGCCTTAAAATCAAAACACTGTTATGACTGATGGAATTTAAAAATGTCATTTAAAAATGTATTGTCTACATTTGTTGATGTCATTTGAAATTATTTACTCTGTGTGTCTTTGCAAACTTAAGCTATTTTGTTACTTGTTTTGCTATATTTCCTGAACTGCTCAACAATATCTTGTTTTGCATGAAAAACAGAAGTTACATCAAGCTGCAGTAGATGCATATAGAAATATCTGAGTTTTCTGTATGCATGCTTTCAGGGTCATATATACTGTATACAGAGGGTAGACGCACCCAAACAAACTAAAGCAAGTGGATCTCAAAGGAAGGCCTGGTCTGCCTGTAGGAGGTCTTATTTCAATATCCAGGTTCAATCCTTCCAAGACAGAGGTGATAATGCTGGAACTGGCACTAGCACTGGAAGGAATTTAACACATTAACATAACCTTTTTGCTTAATAACAACAAACTCTGCCCTCCCTCTAATGCTCAGTGCTGAAATAACATTATAAAGTATACAGAACCTATTGTGCATTGTAGTGCATATGTAAGGTCAAGGCCTAATTCATCAAGGTTTTTTTTTCCCATAGATACAGAATGGGAGAAATGCCTTAGTGGATCAGCCTTTATAGTTTTCTCCGTTTTAAACTTCTAATCTTGCTTCAGCTGGTTTCAAATGCTTTCCAGCAGGGTTGGAGAAAAAAATAATTTCCCAATTTTAAATCTGTTTAAAACCAGTTGCAATAACTCTTGCATCAATAAACATATATAATATGCTGCTCATCAACAGAGAATATGCCTTCCCTCAGTTGATTAGTAAGTGACTGCAGTTCTCAGGGTTCTCACTATATCTCACCACAGGGGGATAATCAACCAGGAAACATTTGGAGTCATAGGAGAGAACAAGGATGCTTTCTTTCTCTGTGTTGTGCTCCTGAACAAGTGCCATTTGTATTCTCACCTTTCCCATGACGACTTTTGCAGAACCAATAGCCAGCTATAACACTGACAGCAATTCAGTGAAAAGGAGATGGGTTTAATCAACACAGAAAATATAAATGCATCTTATCCACCTCCCTTCAGAAATCTTATTTCCATTCAGAGTGTGCCTGTCTTTTTCTACTCCCTTGACTAATTAAAATAGAAATAGCTAGACTTTTAGTCTTGCCTATCTGGGTGTAGCCATAGCAGTGTCAACTACTAGTTTTCATAAGCTAAAAGTTGCCCTAGGGTAACCAGTGTTAGAAAGATATATCGTATTTAGTGATTGATATTTCTCACTGCAAACAGTGAAACAGTTACAATTAGGCTGAGTGCCTGCAAGAACACTCAAGTGAATAGCTGAAAGGGAAAGTAAACATGTCATATACAAAATGATGGACGAGCAGTATGATTCGAAATGACATTCTTAATGAAAAACCGACATTTTATAAAGACGCTGCAAAGACAGCCAAGCATTTTGAAACTGGAATTGACAGACTGCATGCTGCCTTAGCATCAAATCGAACTCTTAACTACAGTATCCAAAGACTAGCTTTTGCTCAATGAAAAATGTTCCTCCACCTGGATATAGTCACTTCTGTTCCTCTGTACAACAACCATATAAGATTAAAGGTGGTAAAAAGACTTATGATGTTGCTTCAACCGGTGATTACCCCAGATATGGCAATGGTTAGTAAAGATGCCCATTTCCCTACTGTGTTATTTTTACCTTATCTATTCAAAAATATTCTGCTATATAGGGAGGGCCATTTTAAAGCTAGTTTTGCAGGTAGAACAGTGCTTTACCTGCAGAAATGGCTTTTTACAAAATTGACCTCTGAATATGTGGGAAAATTTACTCACATATGGATTGCATGTGTATAAGTATACCTGCAGTGAGCAAAGGTGTTCCCAGAGGCAAGGCTGGGAAGGGGTTTGAATTTAGGTGCATACTTTTGCATTTCCAAAAGTATGCACATGCATTTTCTCCAAAAACATTATGCACAGATAATAGCAAGTGTAACGGTGTGCGAGTACTTTAGTGGGAAAATTTTCCAAGGGAGAGAACATGCATGTACTTTCCCTTTGAAAATCGGTAGAAAGTATGCAGAGTTTTGCCTGCATGTTAACTGTTACAAATTGACCTCAGGAAGGGCAAATTTCAAAGCTATTGCTGTGGGGAAAGCAGTGCTTTTCCTGCAGAAATGGGGTCTTTGAAAACTGTTCACCCTATGTGTAGGATAGATTATGAGTGTAGTGCCACTAAGCATGTGATTTAACCCATGGAGAAAGGATGGCATGCCAGGACCAAGATTGGGAAAGGGCTTACAGATTTCACACAGATTTTCAAAAGTATAATTGTAGCTTTGCCCAGAAAAATTATGCACACAAAAAGGAGGTGGAGATTTGTGTGGGTGCTTTTGGTTCGACAATTTTCAAAAGGAAAGCATTTCCTTTGAAAATATGAACGACGTTTGCTGGTAAAAAGTACCTTTGACTTTGCATAGCTGCTCTTTCATGTTTTGGGTGGTGAGGTGGCAATGGAATGAAGAAAATATGCAAGATTTAATGTGAAAGGCTTCTATCTTGGAGAGAATTATCCAATTTCAAGGACCAGGTGTGAGCAACACTCAGAACTGCTTCTTCTCAGCCATTAGGTCAAGTCTTAGAAGAAGAAAGGAAGGTATCAGATATAACATTACAAGTACATCTGAAGTGGTATTACAAATAGCCTTCTGCTACCTGCTCCTGGCTTTTGTAAGATTTTCTCCATATTTCTTTTCCACTATCACTGAGGAGCTCAAACATGTTCCCTACTGGTTGAAAGACAATGGGGCCAATGTAATAACGTGTGCTAAAGCCGTCATAGGTTTCTACATGCCTCTACACACTTTTGTACGTGCATTTTCCCATGCAAAGCTCTATATGGGTATGTAATAAGGGTTTTGTATGTGGGAAGGGGGAGTCTCTTCCGAAGGGATGGGCTCCACCTTAACCAGGGTGGAACCAGACTGCTGGCGCTAACCTTTAAAAAGGAGATAGAGCAGCTTTTAAACTAGAACAAAGGGGAAAGCCGACAGTCGCTCAGCAGCGCATGGTTCGGAGAGATGTATCTTTAAAGGATACTAATGATGCATTAGAATTAGGGCATCCCGACAGTGAGGTTCCAATAATTAGAAAAGTAGTCCAAGTGCCTGTAACTAAAAACTCACCTGAGCTAAAAAATTCTAACTTATCCCTATCAATTAAAAAGCAGAATAAAAATACAATCAAAAAACAAACTTTGAAATGTTTGTATGCTAATGCCAGAAGTCTAAGAAGTAAGATGGGAGATTTAGAATGTATAGCAGTAAATGATGACATAGACTTAATTGGCATCTCAGAGACATGGTGGAAAGAGGATAACCAATGGGACAGTGCTATACCGGGGTACAAATTATATCGCAATGACAGAGAGGAGCAGTCGGGAGGAGGTGTGGCGCTTTATGTCCGGGATGGCATAGAGTCCAACAGGATAAACATCCTGCATGAGACTAAATACAAAATTGAATCTTTATGGGTAGAAATCCCTTGTGTATCAGGGAAGACTACAGTGATAGGGGTATACTACCGTCCACCTGGTCAAGATGGTGAGATGGACAGTGAAATGCTAAGAGAAATTAGGGAAGCTAACCAAATTGGTAGTGCAGTAATAATGGGAGACTTCAATTACCCCAATATAGACTGGGTAAATGTATCATCGGGTCACGCTAGAGAGATAACGTTCCTGGATGGAATAAATGATAGCTTTATGGAGCAATTGGTTCAGGAACCGACGAGAGAGGGAGCAATTTTAGATCTAATTCTCAGTGGAGCACAGGACTTGGTGAGAGAGGTAACGGTGGTGGGGCCCCTTGGCAATAGTGATCATAATATGATCAAATTTGATTTAATGACTGGAAAAGGAACAGTGTGCAAATGCAAGGCTCTCGTGCTAAACTTTCAAAAGGGAAACTTTGATAAAATGAGAAAAATTGTTAGAAAAAAAACTGAAAGGAGCAGCTACAAAAGTAAAAAATGTCCAAGAGGCATGGTCATTGTTAAAAAATACCATTCTAGAAGCACAGTCCAGATGTATTCCACACATTAAGAAAGGTGGAAAGAAGGCAAAACGATTACCGGCATGGTTAAAAGGGGAGGTGAAAGAAGCTATTTTAGCCAAAAGATCTTCATTCAAAAATTGGAAGAAGGATCCAACAGAAGAAAATAGGATAAAGCATAAACATTGGCAAGTTAAATGTAAGACATTGATAAGACAGGCTAAGAGAGAATTTGAAAAGAAGTTGGCTGTAGAGGCAAAAACTCACAGTAAAAACTTTTTTAAATATATCCGAAGCAGAAAGCCTGTGAGGGAGTCAGTTGGACCGTTAGATGATCGAGGGGTTAAAGGGGCACTTAGAGAAGATAAGGCCATCGCGGAAAGATTAAATGATTTCTTTGCTTCGGTGTTTACTGAAGAGGATGTTGGGGAGGTACCCGTAATGGAGAAGGTTTTCATGGGTAATGATTCAGATGGACTGAATCAAATCACGGTGAACCTAGAAGATGTGGTAGGCCTGATTGACAAACTGAAGAGTAGTAAATCACCTGGACCGGATGGTATACACCCCAGAGTTCTGAAGGAACTAAAAAATGAAATTTCAGACCTATTAGTAAAAATTTGTAACTTATCATTAAAATCATCCATTGTACCTGAAGACTGGAGGATAGCAAATGTAACCCCAATATTTAAAAAGGGCTCCAGGGGCGATCCGGGAAACTACAGACCGGTTAGCCTGACTTCAGTGCCAGGAAAAATAGTGGAAAGTGTTCTAAACATCAAAATCACAGAACATATAGAAAGACATGGTTTAATGGAACAAAGTCAGCATGGCTTTACCCAGGGCACGTCTTGCCTCACAAATCTGCTTCACTTTTTTGAAGGAGTTAATAAACATGTGGATAAAGGTGAACCGGTAGATATAGTATACTTGGATTTTCAGAAGGCGTTTGACAAAGTTCCTCATGAGAGGCTTCTAGGAAAAGTAAAAAGTCATGGGATAGGTGGCGATGTCCTTTCGTGGATTGCAAACTGGCTAAAAGATAGGAAACAGAGAGTAGGATTAAATGGACAATTTTCTCAGTGGAAGGGAGTGGACAGTGGAGTGCCTCGGGGATCTGTATTGGGACCCTTACTGTTCAATATATTTATAAATGATCTGGAAAGAAATACGACGAGTGAGATAATCAAATTTGCAGATGACACAAAATTGTGCAGAGTAGTTAAATCACAAGCAGATTGTGATAAATTGCAGGAAGACCTTGTGAGACTGGAAAATTGGGCATCCAAATGGCAGATGAAATTTAATGTGGATAAGTGCAAGGTGATGCATATAGGGAAAAATAACCCATGCTATAATTACACGATGTTGGGTTCCATATTAGGTGCTACAACCCAAGAAAGAGATCTAGGTGTCATAGTGGATAACACATTGAAATCGTAGGTTCAGTGTGCTGCGGCAGTCAAAAAAGCAAACAGAATGTTGGGAATTATTAGAAAAGGAATGATGAATAAAACGGAAAATGTCATAATGCCTCTGTATCGCTCCATGGTGAGACCGCACCTTGAATACTGTGTACAATTCTGGTCGCCGCATCTCAAAAAGATATAATTGCGTTGGAGAAGGTACAGAGAAGGGCTACCAAAATGATAAGGGGAATGGAACAACTCCCCTATGAGGAAAGACTAAAGAGGTTAGGACTTTTCAGCTTGGAGAAGAGACGACTGAGGGGGGATATGATAGAGGTGTTTAAAATCATGAGAGGTCTAGAACGGGTAGATGTGAATCGGTTATTTACTCTTTCGGATAGTAGAAGGACTAGGGGACACTCCATGAAGTTAGCATGGGGCACATTTAAAACTAATCGGAGAAAGTTCTTTTTTACTCAACGCACAATTAAACTCTGGAATTTGTTGCCAGAGAATGTGGTTCGTGCAGTTAGTATAGCTGTGTTTAAAAAAGGATTGGATAAGTTCTTGGAGGAGAAGTCCATTACCTGCTATTAAGTTCACTTAGGGGTAGATTTTAAAAGAAGCGCGATCAGCCTACTTTTGCTTGCGCATCAGACTCAAGCAAAAGTACGCTGGATTTTAGTAGATACGCGCGGAGCCGCGCGTATCCACTAAAATCCTGGATCGGCGCGCGCAAGGCTATCGATTTTGTATAGCCTGCGCGCGCCGAGCCGCGCTACCTCCCCCCGTTCCCTCCAAGGCCGCTCCGAAATCGGAGCGGCCTCGGAGGGAACTTTCCTTTGCCCTCCCCTCACCTTACCCTCCCTTCCCCTACCTAACCCACCCGCCCGGCCCTGTCTACACCCCCCCTTACCTTTGTCGGGGGATTTACGCCTCCCGGAGGGAGACGTAAATCCCCGCGCGCCAGCGGGCCTGCTGCGCGCCGGGCCGCGACCTGGGGGCGGGTACGGAGGGCGCGGCCACGCCCCCGGACTGCCCCGGGCCATAGCCACGCCCCCGTACCCGCCCCCAAAACGCTGCCGACACGCCCCCGAAACGCCGCGACGACCGGGCCCGCCCCCCGACACGCCCCCGACACGCCCCCCTCTGAAAACCCCGGGACGTACGCGAGTCCCGGGGTCTGCGCGCGCCGGTAGGCCTATGTAAAATAGGCTTACCGGTGCGCAGGGCCCTGCTCGCGTAAATCCGCCCGGTTTTGGGCGGATTTACGCGAGCAGGGCTCTGAAAATCCGCCCCTTAGAGAATAGCCACTGCCATTAGCAATGGTTACATGGAATAGACTTAGTTTTTGGGTACTTGCCAGGTTCTTATGGCCTGGATTGGCCACTGTTGGAAACAGGATGCTGGGCTTGATGGACCCTTGGTCTGACCCAGTATGGCATTTTCTTATGTTCTTATGTTCTTAAGCAAATGTGCTTACTGACCTGCAGTTTTTCCTGCACGAGTACATGCTAATGGCAAGTAAAGGAGGCAATCATCTATTCATAGGCAATGCAGGGAGACGCACTAGCAGGGAGATCGAATTAGTGCAGGTTTTTTAATGTGGGTTTTTAGCACCTGAGTCAGGACAGGAGTTAAGTGTGGTGACAGTTTTTTTTTATGCTTTTGTGGGTCAGCCAAGGCAGTTTCTCAATGAGGCAGAATTGCCAATCTGCATTTCATGATCTCAACAGCAGTCGGAGTCCGATCATAAAAGGAATATTTATTGCTCTACCCACCTTCACATCAATTCCAGACTACTAATTTATTCATTTTTTTGAAAAGGCTTTCACCCTGAGAATCAATCGCAGGTGTTCACATGACTATAGGTGTGTGTGTGTGTGTGGTTTCCTGCATGGATGTCTGCACAATTCACTTCATAGGACCAAAAACATGCATTTCTGTGCGCATTACGGCACATTTGTTTGTTGTGTGTGGATTTTATGTATGTATTTAATTTGCATATCTAATTGTTATTACATCCCACACTGCTGCTGGTTTTTGCTGTGCACGCCAAAAAATCCATGCAGAAAAATCAGCATTCATTTCAGCATGGGTCCATTCAGTCTGTATCTGCCACCCAGTCCAGGTTACCCCCATGTATCAGTCAGTTTTGCTTGATGTGCTTTGCTTATGGACTTGGCGGTACAAGCAGTCCTGTGGTTTTTTCTTAATGTCTGAGCATCAGTAACCCAGTTTGTAAGAAAGTCAGGCTCGTGTTGGTTGAACCTGAATCCAAATGTATCTTTCCTTTCAGCCCCCACCCACTCCTTTGAAGCAGAGGGCAATATTGCAGTTGCATCAAAAGCATCAAGGCTTATTGGTTAAGGGTAATAATCCCATGCTTCTATTAAGGGTAGTAACCACTACACTATGCTAGTTACCCCAATGCTGGAAAATTGGGCATCCAAATTGCAGATGAAATTTAATGTGGATAAGTGCAAGGTGACAACAATGAGAATCGGATAAAAGAAAGCCCTTTATTAAAACGCGTTTTAATAAAGGGCTTTCTTTTATCCGATTCTCATTGTCGTCACTGCTACACAGCTCGCTGGATCGGTTACCAATTTGTTTTTAAGTGCAAGGTGATGCATATAGGGAAAAATAACCCATGCTATAATTACACAATGTTGGGTTCCATATTAGGTGCTACAACCCAAGAAAGAGATCTAGGTGTCATAGTGGATAACACATTGAAATCGTCAGTTTAGTGTGCTGCGGCAGTCAAAAAAGCAAACAGAATGTTGGGAATTATTAGAAAGGGAATGGTGAATAAAACGGAAAATGTCATAATGCCTCTGTATCGCTCCATGGTGAGACCGCACCTTGAATACTGTGTACAATTCTGGTCGCCGCATCTCAAAAAAGATATAATTGCAATGGAGAAGGTACAGAGAAGGGCTACCAAAATGATAAGGGGACTGGAACAGCTCCCCTATGAGGAAAGACTAAAGAGGTTAGGACTTTTCAGCTTGAAGACGAGAAGGCTGAGGGGGGATATGATAGAGATGTTTAAAATTATGAGAGGTCTAGAACGGGTAGATGTGACTTGGTTATTTACTCTTTCGGATAGTAGAAAAACCTGGGGGCACTCCATGAAGTTAGCATGGGGCACATTTAAAACTAATCGGAGAAAGTTCTTTTTTATTCAACGCACAATTAAACTCTGGAATTTGTTGCCAGAGGATGTGGTTAGTGCAGTTAGTATAGCGGTGTTTAAAAAAGGATTGGATAAGTTCTTGGAAGAGAAGTCCATTACCTGCTATTAAGTTCACTTAGAGAATAGCCACTGCCATTAGCAATGGTAACATGGAATAGACTTAGTTTTTGGGTACTTGCCAGGTTCTTATGGCCTGGATTGGCCACTGTTGGAAACAGGATGCTGGGCTTGATGGACCCTTGGTCTGACCCAGTATGGCATTTTCGTATGTTCTTATGCTCAACAGTTCTACAAAATGTAAAAGTTGGGGCCCTCTAAGGATGTGCATTTGTTTTCAAAAAATGTGAAATCTGCAACATAGGAACCTATTTGTGGGTCTGTGAAATGAATATAAATCCCCCACAAATGAAATGTATTGAGAGAGAGAGAGAGAACACCTAGCCATGACATCTGCCTACTAGGTAGGTATTTATAATCCTATATGAGGCCCACCTACTTACTTGAGGTGAGGTGTAGGTATTAGTGTAGGGGTTAGGGGCCACTTTGACATGCAGAGTGTGATTTACGAACAGAACAGTGCACTCTTGTGAAAATTTGATGACCTTTGGAGTGAGGGAACTCACACAAAGATGAGATTTGTGCAATGTTCTCTAGACCTAGCTTGCTGTTACCAATGGGTAGAAAGTCCCTATACAGAGTGCAGGAGTAGCCTAGTGGTTAGAGCAGTGGGCTATAATCCAGGAAATGATGGTTTGAGTTTTGCTGTCACTCCTTGTGACTTTGGGCAAGTTGCTTTACCCTCCATTGCCTCAGATAGAAACTTAGATTATAAGCCCTCAGGGGATAGGGAAATACCTACAGTACCTGAATGTAATCCACTTTGAAGTGCTGTGAAAAGTGGAATATAAATCTAAATAAAAAGAAAATATCATAAAGGAACTGGTGGAGGAGGTGAAATTGTTGTTTCTGGTAAGCTAGGCACATTTTATAACTTTTTGGTGAGTACTTTAGGAAATTATTGGTGTTTCTGGTAATTACAGACATTATACAACCATTTTTTATTATAGAAACAAGCCATTAAGCCCTTTAAAATGGGCGAGGTATGCCGGCCAGAGCTGGTATTCCGTGCAGTCACAGCTGCTCATGGGCCCGTTAAAACGGGCGAGATGTTCATGGCACATTGGTCAGAGCTCTGGATGTTCGCGGCACGCCGGTCAGAGCTCTCTTCAGCGCAGTCAGAGCTGCTCCCTTTTGCGCATTTGCGGCGCAGGCGCGGCACGTCAGTGAGAGCTACTCTCTACTGCACATTCATGGCATGTCAGTCACCGCTCAATTATATAGCTGATGGTTAAGTAAGGGGTGCTTTTGGGAGGTTTGGAATGCATTATGAGTATTTCCATTATTTCCTATGGAAAAAATAGTATTGACTTACAACCAACTTGAGTTACAACCAGCCCTCTGGAACCAATTAAGTTTGTAAGTCAAGGGTCCACTGTATTTCTACCTTAAGCAAGCACAGCACACAGTAGGGATGTGAATCGTTTTAGGACGATTAAAATTATCGTCCGATAATTTTAATATCGTCTTAAACCGTTATGGAACACAATACAATAGAGATTCTAACGATTTATCGTTATAAATCATTAGAATCGTGAGCCGGCACACTAAAACCCCCTAAAACCCACCCCCGACCCTTTAAATTAAATCCCCCACCCTCCCGAACCCCCCCCAAATGAGTTAAATAACCTGCGGGTCCAGCGGCGGTCCGGAACGGCAGCGGTCCGGAACGGGCTCCTGCTCCTGAATCTTGTTGTCTTCAGCCGGCGCCATTTTCCAAAATGGCGCCGAAAAATGGCGGCGGCCATAGACGAACACGATTGGACGGCAGGAGGTCCTTCCGGACCCCCGCTGGACTTTTGGCAAGTCTCGTGGGGGTCAGGAGGCCCCCCACAAGCTGGCCAAAAGTTCCTGGAGGTCCAGCGGGGGTCAGGGAGCGATTTCCCGCCGCAAATCGTTTTCGTACGGAAAATGGCGCCGGCAGGAGATCGACTGCAGGAGGTCGTTCAGCGAGGCGCCGGAACCCTCGCTGAACGACCTCCTGCAGTCGATCTCCTGCCGACGCCATTTTCCGTACGAAAACGATTCGCGGCGGGAAATCGCTCCCTGACCCCCGCTGGACCTCCAGGAACTTTTGGCCAGCTTGTGGGGGGCCTCCTGACCCCCACGAGACTTGCCAAAAGTCCAGCGGGGGTCCGGAAGGACCTCCTGCCGTCCAATCGTGTTCGTCTATGGCCGCCGCCATTTTTCGGCGCCATTTTGGAAAATGGCGCCGGCTGAAGACAACAAGATTCAGGAGCAGGAGCCCGTTCCGGACCGCTGCCGTTCCGGACCGCCGCTGGACCCGCAGGTTATTTAACTCATTTGGGGGGGGTTCAGGAGGGTGGGGGATTTAATTTAAAGGGTCGGGGGTGGGTTTTAGGGGGTTTTAATGTGCCGGTTTTGCGATTTTTAGATTTTTCACGATTTTTCACGATTTTTCACGATATTTTACCCCCCCAAACGGCAACAATACGATTCCCTCCCCCTCCCAGCCGAAATCGATCGTTAAGACGATCGAGGACACGATTCACATCCCTAGCACACAGTGCACTTTCTTCTTGGGTTCTATTTAAGAAGTTTGTTTGCTAGACTACCTCTGCTCTGCCATCCTGTCTTGCACCTATCAACTTTCTACCACTCTGCCTTGCTGCCATACACCAGACGATTCTACTCCTTGTGGTGTTCTTTCCACTATCATGGTTCCTCAGTGTGTTGGTGCTAGTCTTTCTGCTGCTTTGTCCCTTTATCGGCATCTTGTGGTTTTTTCTTATACCCCTTCTGCTTGTTATGTTCCCCCTTCATTGTGCTGTAGGATGTTGATGTCACTTGCTTGCCACTTTGCCTGTCATGCTGCCTCCAAGGATTCATGCAACTGTTATCGGTGCTCTCTTTTTTATTTATTTTATTTAAAAACTTTTCTATACCGTCGCTAAGTTATATACCATCGCAACGGTTTACAAATAGGCACATAGACTAAGGTAAGTAAATGTAGGATATCTTACATTCTAACAGGTGCCAATAAAGTTTGGTTACAATTTCATAAATAAAATCATTATTTGAGTAATGTTGGTCAAGTCCAGGTATATTATTGAGTTACTATCGCTTTGAAATATTACTTCTTAAATGTAGGATTGAGTAAATTCATTCTCATCTGCATTACCTTGTACTTTCATTCTCTAACCTCCACACTCTTTAGTGAAGGCTTTCTTAAAGAGCCATGTTTTTAGATTTTTCTTAAAAGTTTTGAGATTATTCTATAATCTGAGTTCGGGGGGCATCGTGTTCCATAGTATGGGCCTTGCCAATGATAAAGCCCTTTCTCTCACTTGGGTTAATTTTGCTGACTTTACTGAAGGGATTGTTAGTAGTGCTTTGTTTGCTGAGCGGAGGTTTCTTTGTGGAACGTGTACTCGTAAGGCTGTGTTTAGCCAGTCTGCTTCTTTATCATATATTAGTTTGTGTATGGTGCATAAGGCTTTGTATTTTATCCTGTATTCGATGGGTAACCAATGTAAGTCTGCTAGAGTTTCGGTTATATGGTTCCTCCTCTTTTTTCCCGTTAGTATTCTGGCTGCAGTATTTTGAAGTATCTGGAGTGGTCTTATCGATGTGCTTGGGAGTCCTAGTAAGAGTGTGTTGCAGTAGTCAGTGCTAGAAAAGATAAGTGTTTGCAATACTGTTCTGAAGTGGGCAGGTGTGAGTAATGGTTTCAATCTTCTGAGGACCATAAGTTTTGCGTAGCCTTCTCTTACTTTTATAGATATGTGTTGCTTCAGGTTGATTTCTGGGTCATTATTACTCCCAGATTCCTTACTTTTTCGGCTAGCTCAATTTTTTGGTTATTTCTTAGGGTTATCGGTGTTTGAATGATTTTAGTATGTTTTCTCTCAAGGTGAAGGAATTCAGTTTTGTCAATGTTGATAACCAGTTCCATCTGGTTTAGTAGTTGTTTAATTATGTCTAGGTACATGTTAGCTAGACAATGTTTTTTCAATTGTGTCGTCTATTGGTAGAATTAATTGAATGTCGTCTGCGTAAATGTAATGTATTATCCCTAGGCCTGCCAGCAGATGACATAAGGGTAGCATATATATGTTAAAGAGGGTAGCAGACAGTGCTGAACCCTGAGGTACTCCTGTTTCAAGTTTAAATTTTTCTGATAATGTGTTTTTTATCTGGACTTGAAAGAACCTGTTGTTTAGGTAGGATCTGAACCAGTTTATTGTTTTGTCACATAATCCAATTTCTTCAAGTCTTTTTAGTAGTATTTTGTGGTTTACTGTATCAAAGGCTGCAGATAAGTCGAGCATTATAAGGATATAATGTTTACTGTTATCAAAACCTCTTAGTATGTTGTCTGTTAGTGAGAGAAGTAATGTCTCAGTGCTGTAGTGTTTTCGGAAGCCGTGTTGTGAAGGGTACAGTATGTTATTATTGTCTAGCTGTTCAGCTAGCTGTTTCTGTACTGTTTTCTCTATTAATTTAGCTAAAAATGGAAGGTTTGAGACTGGGCGGTAGTTAATGAGGATTAATGGGTCACTGTTTTTCTTTTTGATGATTGGCTTAATGATTGCCCCTTTTAGTGTATCTGGCATTAATCCTTTAGTTAGGGATAGGTTTATGATATTAGTTAGTGTTGGGGTTATTACATTGGTAATCTTTTGAAGCTGCTGCTTTGCACCTCTGTTAAAGCACTCTTGCCACTCCTGGAACCCCTTTGCCCTTTTATAGTGCCTTAGGCTATTCATGCCACTTTGGTGCCACTTTGCCACAGTCTAAGTACCTTGCAGCTCTTTTCTTGTTCCGATGATTGGTCCCCAAAAGTTTCATCAGAATTTATGAGAAAACTCCAATTCTGCAGCCAAAAAAAGGCTGCAAATACTTCCCCATTGACTTTAATGGCAAAACGAATGAAACTAATGAACAAATTGGTTTTTCCCCCTATGAAACTAATGCAATGAATTTGTGTCCCAGCGAAACGAAAAATGAAATGAAACAACATTTTTCCTTCTGCACATCCCTAGGGCCCTCGATGGTTGCTGTCTAAATCCAATTCCCCTTTTCCCCTGCTGTTGAAGCAGAAAGCAATGTTGGAGTTGCCTCAAAAGTATCAAGGTTTATTTGGGTGGGTGATTGCTGCTCCTTGTCCATGTTAAGATTGTAGAATACTATATTAATTCATATGCATGCTGTTTTTGCCTTAGCATTTAGGGATACAGAGTCTCGATAGCTTTTCAGATTACAAGGTCTAGCAGTCTGATTTGACTCTTCCTGTTTAAATCCTTCTGACCTTTCTGGTTTTGTAACCACACTTACTAATGCTGTCTTGTTGCTATTTTTTGAGTTAGCAGATGACTGCAGGCCATTCGGCCCTGGTTTTTCTGGTCCTGATGTTGGCTCCATTGCATGCTAGGATTTTTGTGGCTGTCCTTTCCCAAAGACCTAGCATAGATAATCTAACCTAGAACTCCATAAGTGCAGTGAGGCAAAACCCCAGACTGAATAACCTGTCCCTGACGACATGTAGTCACATCTGCTATGCCTGTATTGTTTCCTCTTGGACCATTGAAATAGGCTGTAGATAAACATAGAAACACAGAAACATAGAAATGACCGCAGAAGAAGACCAAACTATAAGCAAGCTACACCCATGCTTATTTGTTTACCCAGACTATGTAATTCAGTCCTTGTTGGTTGTTGCCTGTATATAGATCCACTTTTCTTCATTCCCCTTACTGTTGAAGCAGAGAGCTATGCTGGATATACGTGAAGTATCGGTCTTTCTCCCCTGCCGTTGAAGCAGAGAGCTATGCTGGATTGCGTGAAGAATCGGTCTTTCTCCCCTGCCGTTGAAGCAGAATCCTTATGTCCAGCTAAAACTTGTTAGCTAGACACAAGGATTCTGGCTCGTCAGGAATTTGAATGACAGGTCCCTTACAGAAACAGGCTCCCTTGGACTATATGGTAGGCCCATCTTTCCTTTCATGTGGAAAATCTGAGGTCTATGTCCAAACTTTGCAGGTATGAAACATTTCTACATTGAAAGCTTGCTCTGTGGTTGGAACTAAGCAATGACTTTTCATGGACAGAGGTGCTTATAGCACCCCAAAGATCTATGTATATTTTCAGTTAAAGTTTATTGAAAGCTTTTGAATTTGTACCTGGCAGATATAAATGTATTTAATGTATATAAACTACTTGTGTTGTGGGTAGCTGTGGTCCCTTGGGCCGGTCTTGCAGAGTGAGGTGGAACGGTGCTCTGCTGAGAGGAAGAAGACCGGTGGGCGGAGTCAGGTGACACGGAGATCCGGAGTCTTCACCCTGGAAGCCTGCGGACCCCCCGAGAGGAGCTCGTGAGGTCCCAGACCGCTGGGACTTAGGAGATCACTGGAACTAGTAGAGACTTCACCCTGGAAGTCTGCGGACCCCCGAGAGGAGCTCGTGAGATCCCAGACCGCTGGGACTTTAGGAGATCAAGCGTGGAGACGAAGAACAGTCCGAGGTCGAGACAGGCAGCGAAAGAAGAAACCAGAAGCAAGTCGAAGTAGGAGCCAGGGAGTCCAATCGAGGAAAGCAGGAGGAAGGAGCGGAAGGCAGGAGAAGCGGGAGCAGGAGCAAGGTTACCAGGAGCAAAGGCAGGACCTGAAGCTGGGAGCAGGATCAGGAGCGAGACGACTGCAGCAGAACCAGGAGTCCAAGGACCAGGAACTGGAACAGGAACAGGAACACAGCAGCAGCAAGCAGACACGAAGAGAACCTCGTTGCAAGGCACAGGAAGGGTGCAGACACCGGCTTATATCCTAGCTGGCATCTGACATCATCAAAGGGGCGGGCCATGGTCCGGTGGGAAAAGCCCTTTAAATTGGGCTTCCCCACGCACGCGCGTCCCTAGAGGGGGAGGAGTCAGCTTGGAAGGCTCGGCGGCGTCTCCCTTGTGGAGACGCCACCGAGAGAAAGCCCGATCTGGCCCTGTTGCCCGTGCATCCCGCTGCCGGGCCTCTGGGGAGCCCGCACAGCCCCAACTCTCCCGCGGACACCGCCAGGCAGCGAAAGGTAAGGGCCCGGTCGCAAGGCTTGCGACCGGGACCGCAACAACTTGTGTGACTTATACCAATGTTTCCTTACTTTATATGCTTTTGACATTTGTAGCTATTCAGGATTGTCTCTGGAGTTGTACCATGTTCAGCACTATTGCCATCTGTTAATTGATGAATAAAATGAAATGAGTGAGATTTGAGGATTAGAACTGTATGCACTGCATTATTTCTTTTGTGTTACTGTGTGGCAGATATATAGGGTCATTCATTAATCTGCGATAGGATCTCATTGTACAATAAATGGAGTGTAGCTTTTGATATAACGTGACATTTATTTATCGCATCATGCATTAATATTTAAATAAGATAATGAATATGTTAAACCAGGAAAATTATGCAAATGAAGTGTGTTTAGAGAATTTTGTGGAAAAATATTGTATAATGCTGAATTTAACATGGGATATAACACATTTTTGATTTGATGGTGTAAAAAAAAGTTTTTATCGCATGACAATGGCCATTATCATGGATCATGGATAACATTGCATGTGATAAAAAGAGACCTCCTCTTGAACACACCTACACAGACCTGGTGGGCCAATAAAAAAACTTTTGTTACATGCCCTGTCTTCCTAAAGCTACAATATTAGAGGGAAGTGTACTAGTAGTGGGATACTGGCTGCTCAACAACAACAACAACTACTACTACTTCTACTACTACTACTACTACTACTACTACTACTACTACAGGCAAGGGTAGTTCAAACGCATCCTAGGGAAGTACCTGCACTAGAGCCATAACTGCAAGCCCCACCAGTGGAGCACCCTGGTCCATGTCAGGGCTTGCCATGCAGGAGGGCATGCAGGCAGTATAGAGAGCGTATTTTTCATCCCAGCACTACATTTTTGGGGATGCCAGAGTACCAAGTGGTTATGAGGTATCACCTCAGCTATCAGGTTATCATGGAATTATATCAACAACTCAGAGGGGATCTGGATCCGTTCACAGAAAGGTCCCTCGCTATACCAGGCCTCACCAAACTATTATGCACCCTGCATTTTATGGCATTTAGCTCATCCAATCAACAGTCAGGATTGATGGGGGAATGTCCCAAACATCTTTTTCATGCTGTCTGGGCCAGGTTATAACAGTTGTACCACATCAGTCGTTACATAAGATTCCCTTGTGAAAGGCAGGACTTGCTGAACTTGAAGAGAGGTTTTTATGCCATTGCCAACTTTCCAAGTGTTGTGGGAGCAATTGATTTCTCTCATTTAGCCATCAGCTCACCCCATGGAAGGGAGGAGATCTACCGCAACATAAAGCTCTTCCACTCCATCAATGTGCAAGTGGTCTCCTGCTCAACTGCACATCCTCAATGTGGTCGCCAGGTACCCAGGAGCTGTGCACAATTCCTTTATACTTAGGAAATCTGGCCTGTTTGAATAATCTGAATACAGCCTCTACAGTAACAGTTGGCCCATAGGTAAGAGCAGAGCTTTTTTTCTATCATCCCTCTCCAGGTATGTGTTTACAGCAAACAACAGTGACACGGGGGGCTGTCATGAATGTGACTGCATCAGTTACATGACAAGTGGCTTGCACAGTTTGGTCAACAAGTCATCATGCCAGGGCCTAAGTTTCTCTCTCCATGCTATAGAGGCATGCAAATGTTATGTATCCATGCAAAGCACTTTCCACTAAGGTGTATGACGTCAGATTAAAACAAATCGCAGTTCAAATCCTCTCTCTTGGAACTGTTGAAATGTCACTTGTTCACTCAAATCTTTTTAGGTTCACAGTGCAGGGACTCCCAGGTCAGATGTGACCTGTTAGTGCTCTGTCAGCCCTCAGCTAATGGTGCCCATATCGGTATCCTGTCTGCAGCACTTCAGCTCTGACAGCCACGATGTCAGCCACAGTTTGTCTTTATATCACAGGGGTAGACAGGTTTGATTGAAGCTGTGGGATGTACCATTTGAGCCAATACTATTCAGTGTGTCATGTCTGATACATGTGTATCTCTGGAGGACATACTGCAAAACAATCAGGGACATGAACAATCAAACCACAAGGTTGATGTCTTTCTGCAATGACATGTGGGAGTTGAGATGTACAGCTTCAGTAATATAGGAGTACTAGTAATATGCACTACTATGATGGTGATAGGTCATTTTTCCTGTTATGGCTGTTATATATGTCACAATTCTATATAAGGACTTACTTGGGAAGATCCAAGAGCTTATATTGTCTATAAACATAGGACACATATGGATTGTGATTCGAAGAAAGTAATACACGTCATACAGTGTCCATGTCCTATATTATATATTGGATGTACAACGAGAAATGTAAGAACAAGGTTAAGGGAGCATCAAAGTAGAATAAACACCCAGAAGATTGATGCACCCATGGTTAAACATTGTCTGACAAATCACCATGCTTTTGAAGATCTATCTTGGACTGTACTTGAGGGGATGAAAATATCAGATAGAAGGGGCAATGTCCAATATGCCCTGAACTTTAAGGAGCAGCGATGGATCGTTATTCTCAATTCCGTTCATCCAATAGAATGAATGATGATGTTGAATGGACTACCTTGCTATAACGTTCTACCATTGAACATAAGAACATAAGAAATTGGCATGCTGGGTCAGACCAAGTGTCCATTAAGACCAGCATCCTGTTTCCAACAGAGGCCAAACCAGGCGATAAGAACCTGGCAAGTACCCAAACACCAAGAAGATCCCATGCTACTGATGCAATTAATTAATCACCAACCAACCTCTTTTCCCTGCTTATTCAATTCTCCAACTGTACTCTGTTGCTAGGGAAACCTTGTCCAGTGGTATTTGTACGGGGGTTTCGTATAAGGATAACCGATTTGCAGTTATCCTTTTTTGTTCACCCCCGTCTATTATTCTTTTATTATTTCTGAAAACATTCACTTTTTTATTTCTTTGAAATCCCTTCTCCCTGGCTGCTTATCTGACCCACTTAAGTTTTTATTTGATACTTATCAAGGTCGTCGCCTCTGTTGATATTCATGGGTACGGAGCTGCCCGTCCGACATTGGCCATGTTTCGGCACTGTGTGCCTGCTTCAGGGACTGCGGGAGAATTTGGCACTGTGTCTGTGTACCAGGTTCACAGTGTCAGTATCACTTCTTGTTGTGCCGTGTGTCCTTGGAGAAGGTGCAGAGAAGGGCAACCAAAATAATAAAGGGGATGGAACAGCTCCCCTGTGAGGAAAGGTTGAAGAGGTTAGGGCTGTTCAGCTTGGAGAAGAGACAGCTCAGGGGGGATATGATAGAGGTCTTTAAAATCATGAGAGGTCTTGAACGAGTAGATGTGAATTGGTTATTAACACTTTCAGGTAATAGAAGGACTAGGAGGTACTCATTGAAGTTAACAAGTGGCACATTTAAGACTAATCAGAGAAAATAATGAAGCTCTGGAATTTGTTGCCAAACGATGTGGTTAGTGCAGTTAGTGTTGCTGGGTTCAAAAAAGGTTTGGATAAGTTCTTGGAGGAAAAGTCCATAAACTGCTATTTATCAAGTTGACTTAGGGAATAGCCACTGCTATTAATTGCATTTGATTAGTTATTTAAGCCTTCTATTTGTGATATAAGTGGCCAATGCCTTATTCCCTGCAATACAACTCACTATTGATTTTCACACTTTCAAGTTAATGATTGATTAGTTTTTATAACATCATTGTCACATGATCTGGTCTTGTATCCATCAGCCAAATATATATGGATAATTTGTTTGGCGGATCTAGGAGATGCACGCTTCATAGACTTTGGAATGTTTTGTACTGGGAGTTGATATTTTGGAAGATAACACATTCTCCTGTATGATTATTATAATATACTGTTTGCAAATGTATGTTTGTGGTTTTATTTTTTAAAAAGTTTTTTTCTTTTTCAGTGAATAGGTGATCTGACCAGTTTTTGGACACAGCCCCTGATGAAGTTACAAAACATGACTTGTGTCAGGTTGACATCTATATCAAAGTGCTATCTTAACGATCATATATGAGATAATTGTCACTTTTTAAAGACATTTTTATATGTAGTTAAAAATATTTTAAAAAAGAAAAGATTTTCTTGGTAAGCATCTGATGGATTTATGAGACCTATGAGTAAAGATTTGGAGTGGTATTGCATTCTGGTGGTTAGTACATGGTTTAGTTACCACCTTTAAATGAGAATCTACATGCTCATTTAACTATGACGGTCGCTTTAGAAAAAGGAAAAAAAAAGTCTGTGTTTTCCATGTGCATTTTTACCTGTGTGCTTTTTAATTATTTCCAGCAGATGTCTGTTAGGCTGCCTGCTGTAGACAATGTTGTGTGAGTAGTAATGACTGTGATGACATTATTAGCAGGTAGAGACATACTTTGCCTTGAGATGTTGATCAATAGATAGCTACAAGCTAGATATGAACTCTGTGTTGTTTATGTCCCTTATTTGCATACATTATTTAAACTCTTGCTTTGATGACCTTGTAAATAATGTATAACAATGAGGCACATAAATTACACAGAAATCAGATCTAGCTCATAGCTATCCACTGATCAACAACCCAAGGCAGTGCTGGGGTTGTAGGGAGTGTGTGGAAATTTGCCTGGTCCCAAGCCACAGAAGGCCTCATCACTTTCTGCTCTTAGGCAGCGGAGACTCTCTCTTCTCAACACCTTCATGACTCCTCAGTTGTCACCCAGCAGGCTCTATGACACACAGTTTTATAGCAGGCTGCAAGTTGATTACATTTATTTTAAACTATTGTATGTCAAAAAGTGAATGTAATTCCTGCCTTTTAGGTAGAATGAGGGCCAATGTAAGGGCCCCAATGTTATCTCTTGTGGGTTCATTTGTGTTACTCCACCTAAGACCAGACAAGAGTTACATGTACACTATCTAATCTCTGGGCCTGACACCTGCAGTTGCAAATTTCTGTTTATTAGAGAAGAACAAGACCAAGAGCTTTATACTTTTCAAGAAGGCTTCTGACTAAAAAGTTATATGATGACTGCATTATTTATTTATTTATTTATTTTGAATTCTCATATATACCGACATTCCTGTAAAGTATACAGATCATACCGGTTTACAGTGTAACAGAACTATCGCAAGGAGCGCGATTACATAGAACATAACACATTGGAGCATGAGAACATTGGGAAACATTGGGGAAACAGGAACAAATGTAAAACCTTATAAACTGAATGAGGGAAAACTATGAGACATCCATACAAATGTAAATCTTATAGCTTAATGTGAGATAACTATACAACATCAGTGCAGCAAAGTTGCATAAAAGACATGAGGCTTGATGCTAGGATTCGGGGAGGGGAGGGGGGGAGGGAGGGTGAGACGGGCAGAGAGGAGCAAGATGGTTACACAAAATGGAGGTGATGTACATAAGGTTTAGCTGAGGAAAAAAAGGCATCCCGATTAGTCCTAAGGGACTTGGTCGAGAGAGATGCGTGCCCAAATTATCCTCGAGCCTTAGACCATGTCCTTCGAACAGCATCAGAGTGAGCTTGGGTTTCCGGGAAGGCTTGCATGAAAAGCCACGTCTTTAGATATTTCTTGAAGGTAGGGTGACTGGGTTCTTGCCGTAGATCTGGTGGAAGAGAGTTCCATAGAGTAGGCCCTGCTGTAGATAATGCTCATTTTCTTAGGGAGGATTTGGCAGGGGGGGCATATAGGGAGCCTTTGTAAGTTCTCCTGACTGGTCTGTCTGATGTGTGTGGACGGAATTGATTGCTGAGCTTGAGAGGGGCGATTTGTGGATGTCCTTGTGAATCATCATGAGAACCTTAAAGGAGATCTTGAATTTGACAGGTAGCCAGTGAAGTGACTGAAGGATGGGAGTGATGTGGTCTCTTTTATTTGAGTTGGTGAGTATCCTGGCGGCGGCATTCTGGACCATCTGCAGAAGTTTAATAGTTATTGCGGGGAGATCTAGCAGGAGGGAATTGCAGTAGTCTAATTTAGAAAGAATAATTGCTTGAAGCACCAGACGGAAGTCTCGAAAATGCAGGAGAGGTTTCAATTTTTTGAGTACTTGTAATTTAAAGAAACATTCTTTGGTGGTATTATGGACAAATGATTTAAACCCCTTGAATTGTTTGTCAAGCCGAACCCCTAGATCTCTGACAACTAGGGAGTGGTTGATAGCTGTTTTGGTGAGTTTAGAATTGTTTGGGGAATTGAGGAGAGCTTGATTTCATCCGGTGAAATGATAAGGAACTTGGTCTTTTTTGTATTGAGGATCAGGTTAAGGCTGGCGAGGAGGTTGTTAATCGATTGCAGACAACTATTCCAGTGAGACCAGGTTTTTTGCAGGGAATCTGTGATTGGGAGAAGAATCTGGACATCGTCTGCATATAGGTAATAAGTTAATTTTAGGTTAGAAAGTAGTTGGCAAAGTGGGAGAAGGTAAATATTAAAGAGTGTGGAAGAAAGAGATGATCCTTGTGGGACTCCTAGGTTTGATTTGATGGAGTGTGATTCCTTATTGTTGATCCTGACCTTATAAAATCTGTTGTCTAGGAATGATTTAAACCAGCTGAATGCCACTCCTTGGATGCCTATATCTGATAGACGCTCTAGAAGAATGGAATGGTTCACGGTGTCAAACGCCGCTGAGAGGTCGAGTAGTGCTAGGAGGTAGGGCTGTTTCCTTTCCAAGTTTAGGAGGACGGTGTCTGACAGAGAGGATAGAAGGGCTTCAGTATTTTGTCTCACCATGGAGCATTAGGTGCTAGACCCAGAGAGGAGGCCCATTGTTTGGTCAGGGGTGATAGATCTCCACAATGGAAGAGGGCAATGGCTTGTTATAGTTGCAGTATGACATTAGCATAGCCATACAAACTATTGGTCACCAACAGAATGAAGACCTTGCTACATCAGCTCTAGCCAAGCATTTCTACATCTATTCCACTGGACAGTAGAGATGTGCGTTTGTTTATCACGAATTAGGCAATTTCACCAAAATTGCCTAATTCGTCCTGGTTCAGGGGACCCGAACCCCGAAACGGATTTTACCCGAACTATGAGGAAAATTTGTTGTTTGGGTTAGCGTGAGGGGGCACCTTTATTTAAAAAAAACAAAAAAACAAACAAACCCACCCCAACCCTTACAATTTAGTTTATTACAACCCCCCACCCTCCGGACCCCACCCCAAACTTGCCTAAAATCCATGGTAGTCCAGCGGGGGTCCCGGGAGTAATCTCCCGCGCTTGGGTCGTCGGCTGCCAGGAAACAAAATGGTGCTGGTGGCCCTTTGCCCTTACCATGTGACAAGGGCTACCGGTGCCATTGGTCGGCCCCTGTCACATGGAAGGAGCAATGGACGGCCGGTGCCATCTTGTGCTCCTACCATGTGACAGGGGCTGACCAATGGCACTGGTAGCCCCTGTGACATAGTAAGGGCAAAGGCTATTGGTGCCATTTTGAATACTAGTAGCCGACGGCACAAGTGCAGGATATGGCTCCAGGACCCCTACTGGACCACCAGGGACTTTTGACAAATCTTGGCGGGGACTCCTGAAATTTTTACCCTTTACTACTTGGGACCTCATGAACCTTTTCCTTCTCAGGGGTTATAGGTGGTTGGATGTGGCATTTCTTGGGGGGCTACCCCTAGGCTATCCTGAGAGCTGGGGACTGGTGTGCAGAGTGGAATGACCGCTGTGGTCAAATTATTTTCAATTTTTGAATTTTTTACCATACTGGGTCAGACCAAGGGTCCATCAAGCCCAGCATCCTGTTTCCAACAGTGGTCAATCCAGGTCATAAGAACCTGGCAAGTACCTAAAAACTAAGGGGCGGATTTTCAGAGCCCTGCTCGCCTAAATCCGCCCAAAACCGGGCGGATTTAGGCGAGCAGGGCCCTGCGCGCCGGTGAGCCTATTTTACATAGGCCTACCGGCACACGCAGAGCCCCGGGACTCGCGTAAGTCCCGGGGTTCTCCGAGGGGGGCGTGTCGGGGGCGTGTCGGGGGCGGGCCCGGTCGTCGCGGCATTTCGGGGGCGTGTCGGCAGCGTTTTGGGGGCGGGTATGGGGGCGTGGCTATGGCCTGGGGCGGTCCAGGGGCGTGGCCGCGCCCTCCGTACCCGCCCCCAGGTCGCGGCCCGGCGCGCAGGAGGCCCGCTGGCGCGCGGGGATTTACTTCTCCCTCTGGGAGGCGTAAATCCCCGGAGAAAGGTAAAGGGGGGGTGTAGACAGGGCCGGGTGGGTGGGTTAGGTAGAGGAAGGGAGGGGAAGGTGAGGGGAGGGCGTTAGAGGATTCCCTCCAAGGCCGCTCCGATTTCGGAGTGGCCTTGGAGGGAACGGGGGTAGGCAGCGCGGCTCGGCGCGCGCCGGCTATACAGAATTCATAGCCTTGCGCGCGCCGATCCAGGATTTTAGTGGATACGCGCGGCTCCGCACGTATCTACTAAAATCCCGCGTACTTTTGTTTGCGCCTGGAGCGCCAACAAAAGTACGCCAACGCGCCTTGTTTGAAAATCTACCCCTATGTCTATGCCATGTTACTGTTGCTAGTAATAGCAGGGGCTATTTTCCAAGTCAAGTTAATTAATAGCAGCTAATGGACTTCTCCTCCAAGAACTTATCCAATCCTTTTTTAAACACAGCTATACTAACTGCACTAACCACATCCTCTGGCAACAACTTCCAGAGTTTAATTGTGCATTGAGTGAAAAAGAACTTTCTCCGATTAGTTTTAAATGTGCCACATGCTAACTTCATGGAGTGCCCCCTAGTCTTTCTATTATCCGAAAGAGTAAATAACCGATTCATATTTACCTGTTCTAGATCTCTCATGATTTTAACCATCTCTACCATATCCCCCCTCAGCTGTCTCTTCTCCAAGCTGAAAAGTCCTAACCTCTTTAGTCTTTCCTCATAGGGGAGTTGTTCCATTCCCTTTATCATTTTGGTCGCCCTTCTTTGTACCTTCTCTATCGCAACTATATATTTTTTGAGATGTGGCGACCAGAATTGTACACGGAATTCATAAGAACATAAGAAATTGCCATGCTGGGTCAGACCAAGGGTCCATCAAGCCCAGAATCCTGTTTCCAACAGAGGCCAAAACCAGGCCACAAGAACCTGGCAATTACCCAAACACTAAGAAGATCCCATGCTACTGATGCAATTAATAGCAATGACTATTCCCTAAGTAAACTTGATTAATAGCCATTAATGGGAATCTCCTCCAAGAACTTATCCAAACCTTTTTTGAACCCAGCTACACTAACTGCACTAACCACATCCTCTGGCAACAAATTCCAGAGCTTAATTGTGTGTTGAGTGAAAAAGAATTTTCTCCGATTAGTCTTAAATGTGCTACTTGCTAACTTCAAGGAATGCTGCCTAGTCCTTCTATTATTCCAAAGTGTAAATAACCGAGTCACATCTACTCGTTCAAGACCTCTCATGATCTTAAAGACCTCTATCATATCCCCCCTCAGCCATCTCTTCTCCACGCTGAACAGCCCTAACCTCTTCAGCCTTACCTCATAGGGGAGCTGTTCCATCCCCTTTATCATTTTGGTTGCCCTTCTCTGTATCTTCTCCATCGCAACTATATCTTTTTTTAGATGCGCGACCAGAATTGTACACAGTATTCAAGGTGCAGTCTCACCATGGAGCGATATAGAGGCATTATGACATTTTCCGTTCTATTAACCATTCCCTTCCTAATAATTCCTAACATTCTATTTGCTTTTTTGACTGCTGCAGCACACTGAGCCGAAGGTTATAACGTATTATCCACTATGATGCCTAGATCTTTTTCCTGGGTGGTAGCTCCTAATATGGAACCTAACATAGTGTAACTACAGCAAGGGTTATTTTTCCCTATATGCAACACCTTGCACTTGTCCACATTAAATTTCATCTGCCATTTGGATGCCCAATCTTCCAGTCTTGCAAGGTCCTCCTGTAATATATCACAGTCTGCTTGTGATTTAACTACTCTGAATAATTTTGTATCATCCGCAAATTTGATAACTTCACTCGTCGTATTCCTTTCCAGATCATTTATATATATATTGAAAAGCACCGGTCCAAGTACAGATCCCTGAGGCACTCCACTGTTTACCCTTTTCCACTGAGAAAATTGATTATTTAATCCTACTCTCTGTTTCCTGTTTTTTAACCAGTTTGTAATCCATGAAAGGACATCGCCTCCTATCCCATGATTTTTTAGTTTTCTTAGAAGCCTCTCATGAGGTACTTTGTCAAACGCCTTCTGAAAATCCAAATAAATTACATCTACTGGTTCACCTTTATCCATATGTTTATTAACCCCTTCAAAAATATGAAGCAGATTTGTTAGGCAAGACTTCCCTTGGGTAAATCCATGTTGACTGTGTTCCTTTAAATCATGTCTTTCTATATGCTCTACGATTTTGATCTTGAGAATAGTTTCCACTATTTTTCCCGGCACTGAATTCAGGCTCACTGGCCTATAGTTACCCGGATCGCCTCTGGAGCCTTTTTAAAATATTGGTGTTACATTGGCCACCCTCTAGTCTTCAGGTACAATGGATGATTTTAATGATAGGTTACAAATCCATCAGATGCTTACCAAGAAAATCTTTTCTTTTTTAAAATATTTTTAACTACATATAAAAATGTCTTTAAAAAGTGACAATTATCTCATATATGATCGTTAAGATAGCACTTTGATATAGATGCCAACCTGACACAAGTCATGTTTTGTAACTTCATCAGGGGCTGTGTCCAAAAACTGGTCAGATCACCTATTCACTGAAAAAGAAAAAAACTTTTTACAAACATACTTTTCTACTATATCCCTGTTCCAAAAATCTAGATGTTAAATCCTGTGCCTTAACTTTATAGTCATCTACAGAAGAGCACAACCTTCGATATTGCAAGAATTGTCCGTAAGGGATATTTTCTTTGAGTTTTCTAGGATGAAAACTCTCTGCATGTAATAGTGTGTTTCTATCGGTGGGCTTCTTATATACCATTGTTTCCATACACTGTGAACCCTTGCTTACAACCATGTCAAAAAATGTGACTGCCATCACATTTATGTGGAAAGTAAATTGTAAATTACCATCACACTGATTCATGTACACCTGGAATTCCCGCAATACCTCTTCACTGCCCTTCCACAGAAAAAAGGTCATCTATATACCTTTTCCAGGTAATGATGTTTTCAAAAAACCTTGATTCATAAATTAATTTTAAGTCATATTCTGCTACATAAAGCCCTGCCACGGAGGGCGCTAAAGGCGAACCCATAGGGATCCCTCTAATTTGTTTGTAGAAAACACCATCAAACTGGAAATAACTTTCAGTTAATACTAGTTCAGCAAGCTCCACCACTAGACAATACGTTTTACTAGTTGCCACCACCTGTCTCAACACTTTCTGTATTATCATCAATGCTTGGATCTGGGGAATACATGTATACAACGAAGTAATATCGGTGGTTACTAACCACTAAACTTGTTGTTGCTGAACCTCTTTAATACAATCCAGAAAGTCCATAGAATCCCTAACATACGATTTAACTTGCACTACTAATGGTTGAAGAAGGTGATCAATGTATTTCATGATAGGTTCGAAAACCGAACCAAAACCGGAAACTATTGGTCGTCCCGGAGGCATGTATTTTAGGGACAGTATAAAAGTAAGGTACCAAAGGAAATGGTTGAAACAACCATTGATGTTCTTTACGGGAAATCTCTCCTCCCTGTAATGCTGCATCTAACAACCCTTTAATCTGAAGTTGTAAGTTCTCTGTGGGATCAGCATCTAACTTTGTGTATGTGGACTCATCCTCTAGTTGTTTCAAAACCTCTTGCTTATACCAAACAGTATCTAAGACCACCACTGCTCCACCCTTATCTGCTGCAGAAATTGTAACACTATCCTCACACTTGCTCCCACTCCCCATTCCCCTCCCTTCCTCTCCCCTCCTTCACCTGCCCTGACAACTCCCCACCATTCTATCTCCTCTGTCTTACCCTACCCTGCCATCCTCCTACCTTCACACTCATCTGCCCCTTTCTCCTTCCTATATCCTTCCCCCTCCTACCTCCTATCTCTTCTCTCCTCCCTGTCTCTACTCCTACTCCTCCTCCTACCACTCTTGACTTCCTCCTCCTTTCTCTCCTCCCTCTCCTCTCCTCCATCCTTTTATCTCTCCTTGCTTCTCCTCATGCCTACCATGATCTATCATCTCCTCCCACTACTCACCACAGCATTCCTCCACAACTCACCACTCCTCACCACTCCTACAACAGTCCTTCACTCTTCCAACACTCCAATATTCCTCCATTCCACCATTCCTCCACTCCTCCAACACTCCTCTTCCACTCTTCTTCCACACAAAGGGACAGAGAGACAAACTAGACAAATGCACAAAAACTTCCACACATAGATAAAAGCAAGAGACAAAGTTAAAGGAAAACAGATGAAAACACTAAATTGGACAACTTTCAGGTAATCAATAGAAACATCTCCTAAACTCCCACTAACCAACTCCCCTCTCTCCTCTCTCTCCAATGCTTGACACTCCCTCAAAGAGGCAATTGTAGGAAGCCAGTATATATATAACAAAAGAAAATAACGTGCAATGCATAAAATGATATGCTATGCTTAAAATGAAGAGTGACGCATAAAATGACATGAGATGTAATAGTGTGTCATGCAACGCAACAGAGTATTGTGCAATATAATATTTACATAACCAGTGAGGTATCGTCTTAATTTGATTAACCATGCCCATATTTTTATTGCAGCCTGCGAACACACTATATTTCAGCTTTATTTACAATGATTTGATGAACGTAGGTTGGGGTATATGAAAAGCTCTACAGTAGGTCTAACTTAGCCTCATAATTTATGTTGCTAAGACTGAAAATTAGTAGTTAGCTAACTCGCTCCACCCGATCCGCCCACTTCACTCCCACAAGTAATGTGATTAACTTTTAGCTGCATGAGTAACTTATGAGACTAAGCAGCAGCCACTGAACATAGGTGTTGCGATTCGAGTTGTGGGTCCCGTGACCGGGCTCTTACCTTCCTCGGGCCTCTCAGCATGCTGCAGCATCCTCGACGCTCCCCGGGCCTTGGAAGGCCTTCTCTGCAGCGCTGCAAGTCTTGTGGGGGTCAGGAGGTCCCCCCAAGCTGGCCAAAAGTCCAGCGGGGGTCCGGAACGACCTCCTGCAGTCGATCTCCTGCCGGCGCCATTTTCCGTACGGAAAAACGATTCACGGCAGGAGATCGCTCCCGGACCCCCGCTGGACCCCCAGGGACTTTTGGCCAGCTTGGGGGGGCCTCCTGACCCCCACAAGACTTGCCAAAAGTCCAGCGAGGGTCCGGAACGACCTCCTGCAGTCGAATCGTGTTGTCTACGGCCGGCGCCATTTTGACCGCCATTTTGCGCCGCCATTTTGAAAATGGCACCGGCCGAAGACAACACGATTCGACTGCAGGAGGTCGTTCCGGACCCCCGCTGGACCCCAGGTAATTTAAGGCATTTGGGGGGGGGGGTTCGGGAGGGTGGGGGATTTATTTAAAGGGTCGGGGTGGGTTTTAGGGTGTTTTAGTGTGCCGGTTTTCCCGCCCTCCCCCTTCCTCTCCCCCCTCCCCTGATTTATGATTTTTTGATGATAAATCGGGGGAATTGTTATTGTATCGCGGCTCTAATGATTTTTGACGATTTAAAATATATCGGACGATATTTTAAATCGTCAAAAAACGATTCACATCCCTAATAATCACACCCATTCTGCCACAGGGAGATCCCCCTTCCAGCTTGTTTATGGGAGACAACCCAAGTTACCTTTGCCACTTCCATTAGTTGTACCATCTCTGGCAGCCCAGATGTTGGCCCAACAGCTCCATGCCCTCTGGAACACAATTCAAGTAAGACTACAGCATATGGCTGCTACAGCTAGAAGATTTGCTGACCGACATCACCGCCCAGCTCCGATGTTTCTGCCAGGAGACAAGGTTTGGCTCAGCACAAAGAATATTCACTTTCGCCTATCTTCGAAGCACCTGGCACCAAAGTTCTTTGGGCCATTCAGAGTTGCTGAGAGAGTGAGTATAGTGTCCTATCGCTTACGTCTCCCAAATACATTGAGAATTCATAACATATTCCACGTCTCTCTGCTCAAACCTGTGATCCTGTCCAGGTTCCATCAGAAGCCACCTGAGTCACTTGACATAGCTGCAGCAGTGGATACCATTTACCAAGTACGCGAGGTACTGGATGTCCGCTTCCACCACCGCAGGTGGGAGTATTTACTGTCTTGGGAGGGATGTGGTCCTAAGGATAATACGTGGGAACCAGCCAGCCACATATTGGACAAATCTCTCCTGCATCAGTTTCATCTGGATCATCCTGGTAAACCCGGACCTCCGAGGAGGGGACGTAAGATGGGTGTACTGTTACGATCCCGGTTGCTGATCCTGTGACCGGGCTCTTACCCTCCTTGGGCCTCTCGGCATGCCACAGCATTCCCCAACGCTCCCCGGGCCTTGGCAGGTCTTCTTTGCGGCGGCGTCCCCACGAGGGAGACGCCGCCGAGCTTCTTTCTCTGACCCCACCCCTTAGGTGTGCGCGCAAGGGGCTCAGATTTAAAGGGACAATGGCGGGAAACTTCGGCCAGCCCCATGGATGAAATCAGATGCCGGCAGGGTATTTAAACCCAGCTGCTGCTTCAGATCTTTGCCTTGCAATGAGGTTCACTCCCTGGAGTCGTCAAGTTGCAGTTCCTGATCCAGCCTTGTTCCTGATCCTCTCGGCTTGCCTTCCTGGTTCCTGACTTCAGTATGTCTTTTGGAGTTCCTATGTGCTCCCAGCCCCAACCCTCGGACCGTCCTTACGTTCTGCTTCTCTGCCTCCGCTGTGACATCTGGATTTCACCTTGGACTTTCCTCTCCGGGAGACCGCACCTAAGTCCAAGCGGCTCGGGTCCCCAAGGGCTCCTCCCGGGGGGACTTTGGGCTTCCAGTGGTGAAGCTCCTGGTTGGTCTCCTGGCTCTGTTCTGCCTCTTGGCCACTACATCTTCTGCGGACTTCTTCTCAGTGTTTCTTCAAAATCCACTGGCCGGCCCAAGGGTCCACTAACCATAACAGTTAGATATGTGGCGACCCATATCTTAAGAGTGTGGGAGGGGGGAGAAATAGGAGAAGGGGAGGGACCAGCAGCTTCATGGACACGGCTTGGGATGGGGTGGGTATCACTTGCTGACCATGCACAATTTTTATTAAATTTGAAAGGGGATTGTGGGTTGGGGTGTATAGCCCAATAGGGCATTTTAGAAAGTTAGTGAAGAAAGTTCAAAATCATCTGTAAGCCCTTACCACTTCTTCTTTTATCTTACATTCACAGCGTTATTTACCTGATTATCATTTGAAGATATACAGAAAAGTAGCAAGTTATCTGGCCTCACAAGGAGGCTGATGCCCCCACATCCCCTCTTTTGGGCACTCAATCTAATAGTCTAATGGAACTCCATACCAGATCACGTAAGCACACTCAGCGACTTCAAAACATTCAAGAAGGAAATCAAAACATGGTTATTCATACAGTCATTTCCAGATGGAGTTGGCTAAGCCAAACGCTACCACAGACCCCTGAAAAAGTGTTTATTCCTGTTCAATCTTGCTTGACTCTGACCGATCCCCTATATATATTCCTCACGCCCCTCCCCCAACCCCACCCTAGAAAGAGAATCCCAAACCACTCATATTATTTTGTTACATACATAGCAATACTTAAGTGTACATTGTTTGGTACACTACCCGCACACTGCATAACCTATGTTTATTCTGTTTTTGTTGCTTGTTCATAGTTTGTAATAAGGATTTCAGTTAATAAGTCAATTGGTTATATTGTCCATTATCTGTATTAAGTTGTTAAAATGTAAACCGGAGTGAAGGCAACTTGCTATACCTCGGTATATAAAAGACTTCAAATACATAAATAATGAGATGGTAAGCTAAAAGGGATGCAAATGGATATTTTGCACATCCCTAGCGCATCCATGCCATCAAGCGTCCAGGGGAAGTGGCTGTGCGCAGGTAAGGAAATCAGACACTCAATTTTCTGACCATTTGTTTTCCGAATCTATGCACAGCAATGAGTTAGGTAAATGGACGCTCATATATTGAGTGTCCCTTTTCCAATCCTGACCGCTGTCAAGTTTCTTTTTTTTTATTTTTTTCATGTTGCAGCTTTCTGTGGTTCCTCCTGCTTAGTATCGCAACAATATTAAGTAGGAGGAACCACAAAAAAAATTATATTTTTTGCTTTTCTGAACATGCCTTAGGGTGCCTCAAAAAACACCAGCTCTGGACTGACATTAATTTTTGAGCATTAAAATGTGCACGTTGGCTGCACATTTTTTTTAAATTAGGGTTATTAGCTAATAGCCTCATCAACATGGCATTTGCATGTGATGAGCACTATTAGCTACATGCCAGTGTGGACATGTGTTTTGGATGCTCTAATCCCAATATTGCATTGGGCGTATTTCTAGCGTGTCTAAAATGTGCATCCAACCAGGCGTTTAAAGGTGCACTGAGCTCACCACCCAATATTGCATAGGCCTCAAGGCTGGATAACTTTAGACCGGCTCTGAAGCAGGTCTAAAGTTACCCTTTTGCTGGATATAATTGAAATTTGGCTAAGTTAGGGGGTTATTTTCTAAAGGCTTATCGCACATGATACAGCCGTATCGCTTGCGATAGCATGCAAATTGGAGTTGGGGAGGAGTCAGGGCGGCGAGGGGGCGGCGAGGGGGCGGACTCGCGGTGTCTTCGCTGGTGGCGATAAGGTTAGTAACGTTATCGTTGCCAGTAGCGCGCCGAATAGCACCACCTTCCACAGTGGCGCTTTTCGGTGCAAAAGCCGGCAGCGAAGACACTGCGGTGGTGACAAGGGTGCGGGCTTTCGCAGGCCCTCCCCCTCCCTTTGCCCCCTCGCCCCCCCGTTTTCACTGGATTCATCATTCAGCGATGAATGATGAATCCAGGCCTTAGATAGATAACTTAACCATGCCCAGAAATGCTGTTTTATGCAGCTAAATTATAACTGTATAATGACCTATCTGGCAATAATTTAGCCAGATAAGTGGCTGAATAAACCTAATTTGCTATTTAGATGGATAACTTGTGAGTTATCCATCTAAATGGCTTTGAATATTGACCTCATCCTTTTGTACTTTAAAAATTATGCGAATAAATTCTCTCAGCAAAACTATGCGCACTAAATAGCAGGTGCAATTTTGTGCAGAGTTTTGCCGGGATAATTTTCAAAGCAGTCTTAAGTGTGTCAGTCTACTCTAAAAATTGTCGTTACTTATGTACATATTTGCCGGCTAACTCATGCACGATGTTACAAAATTATCCCTTTAATGATTATCTGGAAAGAACATAAATGACATATTCTGAATGATGGACAAGCAGTATGATTTGAAATGACATTCTTTATGAAAAACTGACATTTTATAAAGATTCTGCAAAGAAAGCCAAGCATTTTTAAACTTGAATTGACAGAGTGATTGATGCCTTTGCATCAGATCTAACTCTTAACTTCAGAATCCAAAGATTGGCTTGTGCTCCGTATTCTTATCCCAGTTGAATTTGTGTCTGCCAAATTCATAGATCTTCTGAAGTCTTTTTTTTTTTACCATGATTATCATTAATATTGTCTGTAATTTCCCTAGTGTATTTTACCAGTAATGTGTTTTTTTTTTTTTTTGGGGGGGGGGAGAGATGGTTGCAACATTTTGGGGGTAATTTTCTAAAGGATTTATATGCATAAAGACCTGGTTTTATGCACTTTCATTGATTTTTGAATATCATCCGAGGAGTTGAGAAGGGAAAATATTGCATGTAAATTGATTATACATGTACTCTTTCCCACACTTTGTGCTAGGCATTGAAATGGGACAGGGAAAACAATTACACACATACTTTTGATTTTCAAAAGAATGTGCATAAGTGTGCATGCAAAAAGTAACACCTACTCAGGGGCAAATGTCATGTCCTGCACGCTTGACCACAGGCTTTCCAACATAACCCACTCATTTTTAAAATAGACTTACCTACATAAGTCTGCTTTGAAAATTTGGGCTAATGGACCTACAAACGTTATCCTAACATGGGTTGTTGAAAATTATCCTCTTCATTGTCATTTTATTTGATTCAATCATAGGTTTTCTTTTCCTGTATGATTTTCTGAAACATTTTACAATATTTTCTGTTTGCAAAAATTGTTTAATTGCATTAATTGTAAATTGGTAGGGAGGTAGAGGCAAAACAATTTTACTTTGATTCATTTTTTCATTATAGGCCCATGGTTTGGGGTGGAAATGAAACCAGGCTTCATGGGGGTCCCGAGAGTCACCCTTCACCTCCCTCCAATAAACTGAGACCTCCCATAGCCCACCACCAGGCCCGAGGACAATAAGTGGGGGCCAGAGCTTGCCCACCTGTGCTAAGCTCTGCCCTGCCAGGACCTCCCTGGGCCCTTTCAACCCATCCTCTGTCCCCTGCAAAGGAGTCAGGTTTGGTGACCTCTCCAGCTCCCACTTATTTTTTTTGTGGTGGTCTGATCTGCAGGAAAGAAAAGGACAGTGTTGCGTCGGAGATGGACCCTTGGGCCAAGGTGGAGTTGACATAACCCATAGGTCAGGACCTACAGGTCCCCACCATCAATAGGTGGAGGCTGAAGGTAGAGGCCACTGGAGCTTTACCTATACCAGCCCTTGTTCCCCGCGGGTTGAGCCTTTGGGTGCTGGGGCTGGCAGGACTTAAGTAGGCCTTGAGGTTGGTTTGTGAAGAAAGATGGTTCAGCCCAGAGACAGCAGTCGATAGGTGGCGTAGTCCTACTCTGGATTGGGTTCGGTACAGGAACTCAGGCGCCAATGGAACGGAGGCAGACAGGGGGCGCTCAAGCAAAGAAAGGCCAGAGCCTTGTAAGTCCACGTCCAGGGAATAAGCTAGAAGAGGCGTCACTGATAGGCTGGGATCAGCGCCGGAGGCAAACGGAAGTCGTGGCAAGCAATGTAGAATTCTGGACATGGAGATATCTGTAGCATAGTCAATCAAGGCAATGGTCAGAATGTTGGGAATGTTGGCAATGGTCAGAATGTTGGGAATTATTAGAAAAGGAATGATGAATAAAACGTTGGCAATGGTCAGAATGTTGGGAATTATTAGAAAAGGAATGATGAATAAAACAGAAAATGTCATAATGCCTCTGTATCGCTCCATGGTGAGACCTCACCTTGAATACTGTGTACAATTCTGGTCGCCGCATCTCAAAAAAGATATAATTGCGATGGAGAAGGTACAGAGAAGGGCTACCAAAATGATAAGGGGAATGGAACAACTCCCCTATGAGGAAAGACTAAAGAGGTTAGGACTTTTCAGCTTGGAGAAGAGACGACTGAGGGGGGATATGATAGAGGTGTTTAAAATCATGAGAGGTCTAGAACGGGTAGATGTGAATCGGTTATTTACTCTTTCGGATAGTAGAAGGACTAGGGGACACTCCATGAAGTTAGCATGGGGCACATTTAAAAACTAATCGGAGAAAGTTCTTTTTTACTCAACACACAATTAAACTCTGGAATTTGTTGCCAGAGAATGTGGTTCGTGCAGTTAGTATAGCTGTGTTTAAAAAAGGATTGGATAAGTTCTTGGAGGAGAAGTCCATTACCTGCTATTAAGTTCACTTAGAGAATAGCCACTGCCATTAGCAATGGTTACATGGAATAGACTTAGTTTTTGGGTACTTGCCAGGTTCTTATGGCCTGGAATGGCCACTGTTGGAAACAGGATGCTGGGCTTGATGGACCCTTGGTCTGACCCAGTATGGCATTTTCTTATGTTCTTATGTTCTTATGTCAGGGCACGGAGAAGGCAGGAGTAGTCAGGCGTAGCAGAGGGCCGGGGCTGGAGATAAGCTGAAGAGTAGTCAGGCGTAGCAGAGTCGAAATCCAGAGAGTTAGTCCAACACATAGACAAGGCAGGAATGAGGATGACTGGAACCGGGAGCCACAGGAATCAGGAACACGAAGTAGAGAAGATTCTCTATCAGTAACAAGTACTCAGAATATGAGGAGACCTGTTGCAAAGGCAATTCTATGGAGCGAGGCCTGAGCTTATATACACTGAATGACATCAGCATCCGGGGCTGCGGCCAAGTGCCCGACGCGGTCCCTTTAAAAGAATCATCGATGCGTGTGCGCCTAGGGAGGGGCATGGCGCCGATTACGGCGTCTCTCCGCAGGCCACGCGGAGAGGCCCGACGAGCAGGGACATCTTGGCTGGCAATACTGGGGACCATGGCAGAGCCGGAGGCACCAGAGGCGGCCCGAGGTCGGAGCTGGAGGCCCACCGTTGCCAGTGAAGAGGAACCAGAAGCTGGAGTCCGTGAAAGAAGGTGAGAGAGGGCTGCGCCGTGGGTCTGCCGTGGGCTGCATGCATAACAGACAGGAGTGATCTTAAGTTACTCCTGCCTTATCAGCAACTCCTTAAAAATTGAACTGGCCAGAACATAAACATAAGAACGTTAGAATTGCCATGCTGGATCAGACCAAGGTCCATCGAGCCCTGCATCCTGTCACTGACAGTGGCCAATCCAGATTACAAGTACCTGATAGATCTCATAAAGTAGATATAATTCCTGTTACTCACTCCTAGAGATAGCAATAACTTTCATCTACCTGCTAATAATAATACCTTTCTCCTGACAATGAAAATATAAAAAGGCCCTATCAGTCAATCCCCGTTCCCTCCTAAATGCCAAAATAAAATAAAATAGTGTTCCCCTGGCCTCATCCTCCCTTCCCTCCAACTGTTAAAAAGTCCCTGTGATCCAGTTCTACCTCCTTCTTTCCTTCTCCTCTGTCAAACTGAAAACAATTCCCTGCGGCCCAATCCCCTTCCCTCCCATCATTTTTTTTTTAAGTGGCCCTACAGCTGAAGAACCTCCTCCTCCCTCCCTCCCTGCTGTCCAAAAAGGGCAGCACTATCAGTTGGAGATCCTTCACCCTCAGGAGGAAGCTGCTCTGTAGCAGCATTCTTGCTGGTCTGTGGAACCACAAATGATAAACAACTGTACCTCTACTCAGAACAGCGCTGCACTGTCTTATTCATCAATTCCGCCTTGCAGTGTGATGTGTGTGGACCCATTTCTTCCAGGAGGCTGCATTTTCTCAGTGTCAGATGATGGCAGCTTTGCTGTGGGTGGGCAGGGCCCAGGTCTCTTCCTCCTTTAGCTGTCTGGGTCTGTCAGTACCTGCCGCTTCCTCTGCTCCAGCCTGGTGAGATATTCTTTTCTCCACAAAGAAAAAGCATAAATAAGTAAACAGCAGCGTCAAGCTGATTCAGAATTTTCAAAAGTCAAGCATCTCAGCACGGAGCCTCTCCATTTTCCAGCAACCCCCTCCCGCCCCATGGGAGAATTGAAGGGTTGGTTGGTAAGATTGAATAGGTGGGAATTGCAGGTGCTGGCAGGAAGAAGAATCATTGGATAGAGAAGAAACTTGGAATCCTGGATGGGGCTTGGGTGACTAGATGGGGTTTGGGGGCATATAAGTCAACTTCTAAAAATGATTGGGGATGCTAAGCTGAAAACAAATTACCCATCCCTGGGGGTAATCAAGCATCCACTGCACCCACAGAGCTGGAAGATATATTTTGGTATGCTGATAGGAGGGATAGTCACTGGAGGGGGGGGGAGGGGAGTACTGGCTCACTGGAGGGCTTGAAGTGGTGGAGATGGGGGTAGAGGTGTGGGCACCTTGGAGAGCAACTGGGGAAGGATGATGTATGGCTCACTGGAGAGGGAAGTTGAATAGGTGGTGTTTGGGCTAGGGAAGGAGAATGGATGGGTGATGAGGAGCACAAAGAAAAAGCAAGAATACTTTTTTAGAAAGCAAATGTAATCTTTCTCTGCTATTTTATTTTGACCATTGAAAATCTTACTGATTGATAATAGAGATGTGAATCGGAACCGGAATTGGTTTGGATTCTGGTTCCGATTCACATGTGTTTTTTTTTTTCATCAGGCCCGATCGCGGTTTTGTTTATCGGCTGCGCCCGAGCCGATCCACAGCCTGATTTAGAACTGTTCCTCACTCATTCATGTAAATAAACAATTCACCAAATCATGTTCTCCAGCTATTAAGAGGTCGGCTTCTTGCCTTCCCTCACTTGTATATAATATTTATCTTCGTTCTCCCTCTTTATTTCCTACTCCCAGTTAAGGCATCCTTGTTATAATGTAACTTTATGCTTCTTAAATTGTCTCTTGTTGATTGGTTATCTATATTTACTGCTTAGTTCGATGTAAACCGAGTTGATTTGATTTGTATCAAGAAGGTCGGTATATAAAAGCCTTCAATAAATAAATAAATAAATAAGTTATGGATTTCATCAGCAGTAGCTTGAGCTGCTGGGGATGTCACTGAGAGCTTCAGTGGAAGTGGCGGTGTTGGAGAATGTCCATATACCACTTCAAAAAGTGTTGATCCAGTTGATGTTGCTGGATGAGAGTTGATGGCAAATTCAGCCCATGGTAGCAGTTCGGCCCAGTTATTCTGACGGGAACTGACGTAGGCACGAATGAACTGCTTCAAAGTTCTATTCATCCGTTCTGTTTGGCCATTTGATTTCGGCTGAAGTGTAGTCTAGAGAGATGTCAAATAACTTGCACAAGGCCCTCCAGAATCGTGCTGTAAATTGTGAACCACGGTCAGAGACAATGTGACTAGGTAGGCCGTGAAGGCAAAATATGTGCGATAAGAAGAGCTTCACAAGCTCCAAGGCTGAGGGTAAGCCAGGAAGCGCTATGAAGTGGGCCATCTTGCTGAAGTGATCAACTGTTACCCAGATGGTATTCATTCCTCCGGAAGGGGGTAAATCGACTAAAAAATCAGTAGTGATGTGTGACCAGGGCTGTTCCGGAACTGGCAGAGGTTGCAGCAGACCCCACAGTTGACCAAAAGTGGGTTTGTTCTTGGCACAATTTGTACAGGATGCCACATAGGAATAGGTATCCTTCTTGAGCAGGGTACGGTGTTGACCAGGATGGCCAGCCAGCTTGGAATCGTGCGCCCAAAAGAGCACCTTCTTCCTGAGGTGTTTTGGAACGATGGTCTTACCAGTGGGCACAGAATGGGTAGTCGCCAAGATGACTTTCTTCGGATCAATTATGTGCTGAGGTTCTTCGGGCACATCCTCCGAGAGAAAGGAGCGTGACAAGGCGTCTGCTCTGGTATTTCTGTCTCCGGGGAGATACTTAAGCACAAAGTCAAAACGATTAAAAAATAAGGACCATCTGGCTTGTCTGTGGTTAAGACGTTATGCACGGCGGAGATACTCTAGATTTTTGTGGTCCGTGAACATGGTTATTTGATGTTGAGCACCTTCGAGCCAAGGCCGCCATTCCTCAAATGCAAGCTTTATTGCCAAGAGCTCTTTATCGCCGATCCCATAGTTCTTCTCGGCCAGGGAGAATCGTCATGAGAAGAAGGAATAGAGACGTAAGGCTTTCGAGTCTCCTGTCTGGCTCAATACGGCCCCCACGCTGACATCTGAAGCATTAACTTCAACGATAAAGGGCTTGTTGAGGTCAGGATGCCGTAAGCATGGTTCCGTGGAGAAGGCAGTCTTCAGATTCTCGAACACGGAAATGGCCTCCACAGACCATTTTGAAGTGTTGGCACCGTTGCGGGTCATAGTGGTCAAGGGTACTGTTAAAGAAGAGTACTTCTTTATGAAGCTTCTATAATAGTTGGTGAACCCCAGGAATCTTCTCAGGGCCTTCAGGCTGGTAGGTTGGGACCAATTTTTATACTCTCAAGTTTGTGAGGATCCATCTGGAAGCCTTCTTTATAAACAATATAGCCGAGGAAAGGCACTGAGTCTTTGTGGAATTCACACTTAGAAAGTTTGGCGTAAAGCTGGTGTTCATGGAGTTGGCGGAGTACTTGTTTGACATCTTCAATGTGAGTGGGCAGGTCCTGGGAGAATATTAGGATATCATCCAGGTAGACCACAACACTCTTGTACAGCAGATCCCGCAAGATGTCGTTCATCATGTTCTGACGTATGGCGGGTACGTTGCACAGGCCGAAGGGCATCACTAAGTACAAGAAGTGGTCGTCTCGAGTGTTGAAGGCTGTTTTCCATTTGTCGCCACTACGAATGCGAACTAAGTTGTAGGCCCCCTTCAGGTCAAGTTTTGAAAATATTTTGGCCCCTTGAAGCCGGTCAAACAGCTCCGAGATTAAAGGCAAGGAGTAACGGTCTTTAATCGTGATCTCATTCAGACACTGGTAATCGATACATGGACATAGGGTACCATCCTTCTTCTCCACAAAGAAAAAGCCTGCGCCGGCTGGAGACTTCGATGGTCTGAGAAACCCCTTCTGAAGGTTCTCTTCAATGTATTCGGACATTACCTTGTTCTCAATTGCTGAGAGAGGATAGACACGTCCTTTAGGAGGTTCAGTATTGGGTTTCAGTCTTATGGCACAGTCATAGGACCTATGCGGAGGAAGAATGTCAGCCGCTTCTTTGAAGAACACATCCCTATAGGATGCGTATTGGGGCGGCAGTCCTGGCATCGCTGGAGTCTTAGGCATGCAGATGACAGGAGTAATCTCCTTAAGGCACCTCCCATGACACTCTGGGCCCCAGCGGGAGAGTTCCAAGGATGCCCAGTCAAATTGGGGTTAGTGCGCTTGCAACCAGGGTAACCCCAGGACGATAGGGTGCATGGCCTTTTCCAACACAAAGAAGGGAAGCGATTCTGTATGGAGAGCTCCGGTGCGTAGAGTCACTGGTAAGGTTTGGCAAGTCATGTCGCTCGGTAAGGGCTCTCTATGGATGAAGGATAGAAGTAGCGGAACTTTCAAACTGATGAGGGGAATTCTCAGGTGTTCCACCAAACGTCGGAGAATAAAGTTGCCTCCTGCCCCTGAATCCACCAGGGCAAGAGTTTGAACCGTGGATGGTCCGCAGGTCAAGGAGACTGGGAGAGAGAGTAAAGGAGAGGGCGTAGTGAGGCCTAAGAACAGTCCTCCTGCAGGACTTAGGCCCGTCCATTTCCCAGACGAATCGGGCATGTAGGGACATTGTGGCCGGACTGACCACAGTACATGCAAAGACCGCGCCTCTTCCGAAGTCTTCTCTCTTTGTAAGTCATATGCCCGTGACCAAGTTGCATCGGTTCATCTTCACTGGCAGCAGGAATTACTGGAACCATCCGAGGTGCTGGTTTAGCACTTCCAGCTATAGCATCCCATTCTCCATCATATCCACTCAGATCTTACATATACTGCACAAGCCTGTCTTGCTGCAAGCATGAAAACCATGGTGTAACACTTCCAGCTGCAACCTGTGACCTAACACTTAAACACTTAAACCAGCTTAAACACTGTGACCTGACACTTCCAGCTGCAACCTTAACCACTGTGTCCTGACATATCCTGACATATGCCTGTCTTGCTCCAGCCATGAACACTGTGGCCTGACACTTCCAGCTGCAGCAACTCATTCTCCACCATATCCACTCAGGCCTGTTGTATCCTGCATAAGCCTGTTTTGTTCCAACTATAACCTATGGGACCTGACACTTCCAGCTTCAGCATGTCATGTTTCAATTATATCAAAACAGTTTAAGCAAGGCTCAGGCTTAATAATTTCCAATGAACTTAGCTGTCCCTAAGAATCCTACATTTTCTGCCTGCAAAGGTATTTTTCAAATGCTAATGGGACCTGACACTGATAACACCCAGCTTTGGGGGTATTACAGATATACTTCTTTCTGAGTAGCTCTGCTCCTACCATTCCAATTTTTAAGCATTATTCACCATTATCGACACCACTTCTGCTGCCACTGCTCCAAGCCATTCTTGCCACATTCCGGTGCCCACTCACTTTACTGTTCTTTGCATGTGCAAGAAGTGGCTGACAAATGCCTTTGGGGGGTGTTCTAGATACCCTTGTCATTGCATTGCTCTGCTCCCACCATTTCAGTTCTTAAGATATACCCAGCCTCACTACTGCCACTGCCGTTCCAAGCCAGTCCTGGTACCTGAGTGTGCTTCCTCATACTCCAGCTGTGTTCAAAGTTCTTGCCTGTCCTCTATAGTATTTGCCCAGTTTTCATCATGCCCTAGCCAAACATTACTTTGCAAACTTTCTGAAACACTCCTCAGGATTTTAAGACCTCTCTCATCTATGGTACTCAACCTTCTTGCCACCTCTTGCTCTTGCCACTGCTAGCCATTCTTTTGCACACTTGCTGCACTGCTCCATGGACCATAACTAATTTCATGGCCCACTCCCAGTTCCACTGTACTGTGCACTTGGGTAATTAACTACCTATGATGTGCGTGGCTTAATTTGTGACACAAACATACCCTACTGGACTGGTGGATCAGCTACGTGCAGCTATACTTCAGTAGGGAGTGGCATCCTCCTCTACGATTGTCTATATGCTCCAGTGGAATGACTGGTATCTGCCATGACACTCTGCTTTAATGCTATATCCCTCAACCTACACCATCAGATCCTTGTGCCACTCGCCCTTCCTGCCAGGTGCAGATTTTACTCCTTGGAATTCTTAACTTCTTTCTGCCACTGTACCTTCCTGGCATACTCCATCTCTTACACTTTGAGGTCTTCTTGCCAATCTGGGGGGTTGCTGTGCACCTCCCCTATGCTTCTGAAATCTTGATACCACTCTTTCTGATTCTTGGTCCCTTTAACTGTACCTTGGAATTTTCCTTGCCATGTTTTCTGCTTTGTTTCCCCTTCATGGTGTCTTAGGGTGCTGATGCCACGTTTGGTGCTACTTTGCCTCTCGTGAAGCCATCAAGTGTTCATGACACTATTATTGGGCTGGCATCCTCTTTTCACACCTTGGGGTGTTCTTCCTCCTCTTCCTCCTTCTTAGCTTCACTCACGTTGCTTTAGAGAACGCCTGCCAATCCTGAAAGACCTTTGTCCCTTTGCGGAGCCTTTGGCTACTATTTATGCCACTTTTGATGCCACTTTGCCACACTCTAAATATTTTGCAATTCTTTCCCCCTGCTGATAATTTTTCTTTTCACAAGTTTCATTAGAATTGATTTTAAAAAAATCACTATTCTGAAGCCCAGAATAGACTGTAATGTTTCCCCCATAGATTTTAATGGAAAACGAATAAAACTATTGAAATGAATAAACAAGCCGAAACCTCTGAACATCTCTACATCCTTGCAGCCCCCCCCCCCCCCCCAGTTCCTCCTTTCCCCATCAAGGTTTCCAAGACACAAAGGAGAAGAAGTGAGACCCAATATCTTCTGCTTTGCTGGCTGCGATTGAAAAATGGTACCCAGCTCGGGCCAGCCATGGCCAAGTTGTTGTAAGGCTATGGAGCAATACAGCTATAAAACAAGTTTAATGGTTCTGAAACTTGTTTTATGGCTGTAGTGCATTACTGCCCTATTGCTTAATGGCTGTAAAACAACTTGGTGCCTGTCAGCCCTAAGCCTAGCTCCATTCTTAAAACACAGCTGATGGGATAGGAATGACTTGAACTCACTCCCGCCCCTTTCTACCTTGAAAACTCCGAACTGGGTAAATAGGGACCAGGGGCCTGCAGAAGAAAAAGGGTGAATTTCTTTTTTCTATTATTTTTTTTTGTTTGTTTTTCTATTTTTGTTTTTTACATGTTTATATTAGTTCAGCAAACAAAACAATACAAAATAAATATTAAACTAATGAATCTCAAACCCTCATTTCCCTACCCCAAAACAAACAAAGAAAAGGAAAACAAACTAATAAAAATGTTCCTCTTGCACATCCCTGTAATATAAAGTTTTATTTGGTCAAGGATTAATGTATACATACAGCTGTAGGGGGCTAGAGGAACTGTAATTTACATTCTTACCTTCTTCTGAATCTTTTAGTCTAGCTCTGTTTTTCTGATTTCTTTCCTAGGGTGTTCTGATAATTGGAATCCTCATTTTCCATGTAAAAATAGGACTACAGAGGGCACTGGAGAGCTAAGCATCAAGTTACAAACCTGACTATCCTGCTCAATTCTCCATGCAGCTAAATTATTATTAAATCAGTGTTTTTACCCTGACAGAGTCTTATCTACAATTAAACAACTTACTGATCACCTCTGCAATGAAAGATCCTGATGGACTGTCACACAGCTCTGATGATTTGGATGGTATTACTTTAAACTAGATTAAGCACTTGGCATGTGCTTCTGCTCCACAAAGCAAAAAGATTTGGCGCTCGGTTATTGCATACCACCTCACTATACTGCTCGCCATGATGCAGGATCTAAAATATAAGATAGAGGACTCCTCTAAGAGGACTATTTAAACACTACAAGAGATTCCAAACTCTTTTCTCAGTTCCCATATCATTAGGACTGGGCAGTGGCACTGCCCTGGCCTACGAGAACTGAATCGTTAATAAAAGCAGATTGCCTTTTTCTAGAAACAACAAACAATGACACAGTTCAGACTGAAAGATATCAAGAACTGAGGACAACAACTTGAGATTTGTGGGCCTCTAAGATGCCTGAGTAAAATCTAATCTGATAGTAATTTTACAAAAGTTATTGATGGCCATTTGAAGACTGTCTCACATTTCAGAGCAAGTGAGCACCTGGAGTTGGCATGCTCATTATTAAAACTGCTGACAAGCCCTATATACTTATCTGCAAGATGTTTATTTCTGCATGCTTTTTATGCCAAAAAAGGAAGTTCTTTGAGTAATCACCATATCCTTACCTTTCACGGGGATGTGTGTCTGCAAAGCCAAGCCTTTGGCCCCATGCTGAAAGTAACACATACTGCCAACAAGAAGGTTTAATTCAATTTTCCAGTTTCTATTCACCCGTAATATGTTGGAGTCCCCCACAACCATGGGAAGACGAGCATGGCAAACGAGTTTCTGCTATTGATTGACCTTGAAATTCCAGAAACAAAAATCATAAGCTTCACTGTGGACTCATCTTCTGTATCATCACCTTATACTTGCCTTAACTCTTTCACAGAAAGACTAGAAAAATTGTTTGTCTCAGACATTCAGTTTGCGCATTATTTATATATTTATTTATTAACTGTGCTTATTTACGGCCTACAGCCTGAGCTCTAGGCAGCATACAATATAAAATACTTAAATGTAAAAACAAATACACACAAACAATTTTTAACCCAGAAATATCTTTTTAGGATTAACTAGCTGCATGGAAGCTGGGGGGAGGGGGGGGCAGGAAGAAGGTTTTGAATGTCCTGAAAGGTAACTTTATCAGTCCCTCGCCCCTTTTGACCCTGCCATTAATGTTATTGTTATTGTACCTATAAGTTTAATTTAATTTTGATTGTAATCCACCTTGAGGCAATTCATGAAAAAGGTGAAATTGCAAATGTTTATAAATATATAAATCAAATAAATTACAGTATCCTGCTTTCTCTTCAGAAGTGTGATTTCTGATAGTTTTAAGAACATAAGAAATTGCCATACTGGGTCAGACAAAGGGTCCATCAACTCAGCATCCTGTTTCCGTAGCCAATCCAGACTACAAGTGCCTGGCAAGTACCCAAAAACTAAGTATATTCCACGCTACTGATGCTGGTAATAGAAGTGGCTACTTTCTAAGTCAACTTCATTAATAGCAGGTGTTATGCCCATCGGTCAGAGACAGCTGCGACTGCGTCTACTCACGTCTTGTGTTACTCTTCTCCCCTTTCCTGGCCTGTTCGCGGCAGGGGCTAGCATCTACCATCGCGTACTTCAAGGTTTCTCGTGGTGACCGGGCCGCAGCCACCACCCACACCGACTCAGGGCCTTCCTAGGTGCGCGTGTGCGCCACCGGGCCCTCTCTTGAAGATGCTACGGCGGGAACCTCAGGGATGTCCCCGACTGATGACATCACTTGGTCAGGGTTCTTAAGCACCGCCTTCATCCCTTGCTAGCTGATTTGGCAATGAGTTCCATCGCTACTCTACTTGCTCCTGTCTCTTCGGACCTGTGGTGGCTGTCTCGGACCTTCCTTGGACTTTGGATCCTGGCTCAGGTACCCACTCCTTGGGGCCCTTTTTGCGCTTTTTCCAGAGACCTGGTCTCCTGGCTTCCCCCGCTCCTCGGCTAGCCCTGCGCCTTCCAGGACTCTTACCCGCCGGCTCCCCCGCTCCTCAGGGTTGCCTTTGGGAACTGCCTCACCACATGGGAGATTCATCTCCATTCTTCCCTGCTCCTCGGGGCAGTGCCTACGTTCTACATCAGTGACTGTCTAGGCTTCCCCGCTCCTCGGGGCAGTCCCTACGTTCTACACCTGAGACTGTTTGTGCTTCCCTGCTCCTCGGGGCAATGCCTACATTCCATACCGGTGATTGCCTGTGCTTCCCTGCTCCTCGAGGCTGCATCTTCATTTGCAACAGTGACTGTTCTCACACCTCCCCTGCTTCTCGGGTTTGCTTATGTCATTACATGAAGACCTGACTCGGGCTTCCCCGCTCCACGGGGTTAGCCTATGTCATCGCATCAGTACCTTCTTCCCTACGCAGCTATGACTCTCGGGGCTGTCTCAGCAGTATACCTCCTGCACCGCCTGCCTCATGCTTCCCGCTCCTCGGGCCTGCCTAGTGCCACTCTCTCGGAGGTCTCTGCCCAGGTACTGCTCTACAGCTCAGCCTATATACTGTGGGGTCCCTCAGTACTGTGTCTCTCACCCTGCTCCTCGGGACCTTCCCATAGACTCTCTCCTTGAGCTCCTGCTGCACCTGACCTCACCTCCCAATGGTGTGGACCTGTGGGGCTCCTCCCCACAGATGGTAACAACTCTCACCTCAGGCCAAGGGTCCATGAAACCCACAAACCATAACAGCAGGTAATGGACTTCTCCTTCAAGAACTTGTCCAAACCTTTTTTAATCCCAGCTACACTAACTGCACTAACCATATCCCCTGGCAACAAATTCCAGAGTTTAATTGTGCTTTGAGTGAAAAAGAATTTTCTCCGATTAGTTTTAAATGTGCTACTTGCCAACTTCATAGAGTGCCACCTAGTCCTTCTATTATCCGAAAGAGTAAATAACCTATTCACATTTACCCGTTCTAGACCTCTCATGATTTTAAAGACCACTATCATATCCTCATTCAGCTGTCTCTTCTCCAAGCTGAACAGCCCTAACCTCTTTAGTCTTTCCTCATAGGGGAGCAGTTCCATTCCCTTTATCATTTTGGTCGCCCTTCTTTGTACTAGGGATGTACATTTGTCTAAGACGAATTAGACAATTTCAACGAAATTGTCTAATTCGTCCTGTTTCGGCCACCTCGAAAAACGAAGGAATTTTTTCCGAAATTTATGAAAATTTTGTTTTTTAGGGTTAGCGCAGTAACTCCCGTTAGTGTATGCTTTCATTGAAATGGGAGTTAGCACGCACTAACCATGTTAGTGTGCGCTAACCCGAAATTCGGGTTGGCCAAAAAAAAAATGAACCATGGGAAATAGGAAATTTCCCGTGCTTTCCCAATAATGAAGCCCGAAATGATCTTCTTGAAATGTGGTGACCAGAATCGTACATAGTATTCAAGGTGCAGTCTCACCATGGAGCAATACAGAGGCATTATGACATCCTTTTTTATTCACCATTCCCTTCCTAATAATTCCTAACATTCTGTTTGCTTTTTTGACTGCCACAGCACACTGAGATGATGATTTCAACGTATTATCCACTATGACGCATAGATCACTTTCCTAGGTAGTAGCTTCTAATATGGAACCTAACATCATGTAACTACAGCATGGTTTATTTTTCCCCTATATGCATCACCTTGCAATTATCCACATTAAATTTCATCTGCCATTTGAATGCCCAATTTTCCAGTCTCACAAGGTCCTCCTGCAATTTATCACAATCTGCTTGTGATTTTACTACTCTGAATAATTTTGTATTATCTGCAAATTTGATTACCTCACTCTTCGTATTCCTTTCCAGATCATTTATAAATATGTTGAATAGCATGGGTCGTAGTACAGATCCTTGAGGCACTCCATTGTATACCCTTTTCCACTGAGAAAATTGTCCATTTACTCCTGCTTTCTGTTTCCTGTCTTTTAACCAGTTTGTAATCCGCAAAAGGACATCGCCACTATCCCATGATTTTTACTTTTCTTAGAAGCCTATCATGAGGAATTTTGTCAAATGCCATCTGAAAATCCAAATACACTACATCCACCAGTTCACCCAAATCTATATGTTTATTAACCCCTTCAAAAAAGTGAAGCAGATTTGTGAGGCAAGACTTGCCTTCGGTAAAGTCATGCTGACTTCTTCTCTATGCTTCTCTAACAGATGACAGTTGAATGTTTGCCTTCTGAATGACTTTAAATGGCTCATTTCAGGAGTGTGTTGGGAGGTCTGCTACTTGAGTTGAGGGGTGAAGTTGCTTTCACTGGGAACATTGGTAAATTTTAGGGATGTGCATTTGTTTGAAACAAATGAGTAAAATGCAATGAATGAAACCATTTTCATTTCATTTGTGGACCACTGAAATTAATGGAGGGTGCCAAAGAATTTAAACAACAATTTTTGTCACATTTGTTTATGTTTGTCATTGAAATCTATGGCCTTTTGAAAACTGCTGTACTAAAATGTTGCAGGTACTAACTGATAACTATAGCAACCATCCATTGTGTGTGTGAGATAGTAGCCAAGCCAGTGCTAAAGCAAGAGACCTAGGCAAATAGATAGGACAGAAGACCAATCAAGGCAAAACATTTTTGTAACTTGCTTATAGCTGTCATTTAGATAAAGTGAGGCTAATGTCTTCTCATTGAAAGTTTTGAGCATGTGCAAAGAATCTTCATTTTCTTTCTTGGATTTTGCAGAGAAAGGATGTGAATTCAGAAGCTCTCTTAGATTAAAAGAAAAGCTTTTTATTGGCAAAGTTCTTTTTCTAATCTTCACTGCTATAGACACAATGTTCTCACTCACTGTGACAGATTCAGAGGCACTGCTTTATGCTTTTTGTCTGTTCACTGGGTCAGGGTTGGAATGGCAATGCAGTGCCAGTGAAGATTGATATTTTGTGTTTATCTGTTTGATGCAGTACAGTATTCTGCACTCAGGTTATCTGCAAGCATATTGAAATATAGAAAAGCATAGCCTTGCTAGCCTTCATGGTTCTCTTTCTAACAGTGTGTGTGTGTGTGTGTGTGTGTGTGTGTGTGTGTGTGTGTGTACAAAAGGAATTAGTCAGCAATGCACATACATACACTGATATGTGTGTGTGTTTGTGTTGAGACAGAGACATTTTTTGTACACACTGTGAGGGATAGCTAACTCTGCTTGAAACTTGGCACTGTGCACACTCAATCAGTATTAGAGTGGTATTTATGAATACTAGTACAGAATCAAGAAAAATGTTTGTGATATCTAAACCCCCAGTAGACATTTTCAATTTTATTATGTCACAGTGAGGAAAGGGGAGAGGAGGGAATGGCAGGGGTGAGGACTGGGTGTTGCTGCAGACCCAGCCCAGCCAGAGAGAAGTACATGCAGTACTAGTAGCAGTGAGAAATAAAATGAGTTCTGCCCCTAAACCTAAAAGAGACATTTTTAGCTATAGAAAGCTAGGAGTGGAAGCAGGCTTAAGCCATAAGATATTAAAAATGGGAGATCATATACCACCATTGCCTGTTCTTCTCTCTCTTGTTTTGGAGCTAAGTCAAAAGGTAAGAGAGCCATCTGGCATTAGCAGAGCAGGAGCCTGGACATGGACATCAGAAGTGTAATACCTAAACCAACAACATGCTGTTCCATGATTACTGCTTCTGAGGTCATGGAGGTAGTATTTTCAAGAACTGCTTTTGAGGAAAAATCATGTCTGGGATTTTGTAAACCAAAAGATAGTCAGTGAAATTTTGGGCTCCAGTGAGGTGATGGTGGAGATAGATGATACTGATGCTGTTGAAAGCAAGCCCCAGGAAGAGTAGGCAGTGCAGATAAAGAGTGTGACTGATGCCACTGTCCATTTAACACATGGTCAACTCTTAACCTTGACTCCATTGTCATCAGTATAAAGCAGCAGCGCCCAAGGATGCAGAAAGTAGGGATGTGAATCGTTTTTTGATGATTTAAAAAAATCATCGATATTTTTTAAATTGTCAAAAATCATTAGAGTGCGCGATACAATACAAATTCCCCCGATTTATCATCAAAAATCGTTAAATCAGGCACGGGAATTATTTGGGGGGAGGGCGGGAAAACTGGCACACCAAAACAACCCCTAAACCCACCCTGACCCTTTAAAACCAATCCCTTACCCTCCCCCACTCTCCCGAATCCCCCCCCAAAATGTTAAATTACCTGGTGGTCCAGTGGGGGGGGGGGGGTCCTGGCGCAATCTCCCACTCTCGGGCCATCGGCACCATTTTGGCTGCCACTAATATAAATGGCGCCGATGGCCCGATAAAAAAAAAAAACCACCCGACCCTTTAAACCGACCCGTTAGCCATCTTTAAAGATGGCGCTGGCCATCCAGTGCTCCTACCATGTGACAGAGGCCGGCCAATGGCACGGATACCCTGTCACATGGAAAGGGCAAAGGGCCATCGGCGCCATTTTTTTTTAGCACAGCTGATGGCCTGGGAACGGGAGATCGCTCCCCGTGGCCCCCCTGGACCACCAGGTATGTGTAAAACGTTTGGGGGGGGGGGGTTGGGAGAGTGGGGGAGGCTAAGGGGGTCATTTTAAAGGGTTGGGTGGGGTTTTTTTTATCGGTGCAGGCCTCACTAAAAAAAATTAGTGATGTGAATTGGAATCGGAACCGATCCCAATTCACATCTCTAACGATCAGATTTCCCCCCCCCCCCACCCCCCAGCCGAAACTGATCGTTAAAACAATCGGGCACACGATTCACATCCCTAGCAGAAAGGAGTTCACACAAGACATCCCTCTGCTGGATGTACTTTAAAACATTTTGCTCAGTGTATTTACTAATGTCAGGCCATCAGTCAAAGGAAGATACTGGGGCATCTGACAAATGTTGGTATGTATCACCTACAGAAACAACACCTGATACCATTGGCATCAGGGGAGGCTGGCAATATTAGCCTGGGGACCCCTCTGTACTCAAAGCAGAATCTGTAGCAAATACATTGAAACAGGAAAGAATTTTCCCCATGCTGACCTCATGGACCCTTCCACCAGTCAGGTGGCAGGCCAGCAGCCCCCTGCCATGCATCTGCAGTGGCAAATCATGATAGAGAATATGTGGTGGTGTTCTATTTCACTGTCCTGGGACAAGAGGCATACAGCATCTAAAGTAGTAACAAAATGCATCAGGGAAACGATTGCCTTAGATGACCAGCCTCTGCAGAAAATGGAGAACTTTGGCTTTAAGTGTCTGCTGCACTTTTTAATCCCCAAATACAACGTGCCCTCCAGGACTACATTTAGTAGGCAGACTATCCCCACCCTATATAATCAGTACCATAACTGTATGCAGGCAGCAGACCAAGGCAGTCTTTTCTTTGTTTTTGAGAAAGAGATGGAGATGAACTACTTGCATGCAGTAAGAAAAGTATGCTATCACTTTCACGTGCATGTTAAAGAAATATTAAGGAATGAACCCTGCACATTCATGTTTGTCTTTCTTGTTAATGCCATTATGTTAGCTTATAATGTCGATTTTCATTCAAGTGTGTTATGCATCTCATTAGTTTGGACTTTCTGCATTACTAAATTACTTAACATACATTACAATGCATTTATTTATGTTTTGAGATTTATGTTACATCACTCAAAAAGCATTTCTTGAAGTGTTGCAAACACATGCATTTAAAATATAATACACATATCACAAATCAAACTTAGTAACAAAGTACATATGTCAACTGCCATTTTTATCCCCCGTTAGTACATAGACCCTATATTAGCTATTTTCTATCACTTTAATTTAAGGTTGACCGTATTGGATCTCATAATTGACAAAAACCGTAGTTAATATAAATATATAAAATATACTATCCTCTATCTTATAAGGAAGCACACTTTTCTGTGAATGCTGGGAGTCATACTTATTTAGATTAATTTCTCACTGTAAATCTGTCATTTTGGATTTTGTATGTTGTAGTAATATTTGTTCAACTTTTGCATTAGTCTTGAGCTAAATCCATTTAATAGACGAGTCACCTTGGGCTGACTGTGACAAATTTGTTGATAGTTTATATTCCCTTCTCTTAATCTGTGGATTTTCTATTACTATTCTTTTTATTTCAGGGTTTATTCCCATTTTATATCCTTTTTCTATAAAAACAAGCTATTGCAAAGATATTTCTTTAAAAACAAGTACATATGTACCCTGAGCTTGATATTCAGCTGGCAGATAGTAGGATAAGTAGGACTTTTCAACAGCCACTAGATATCCGGATAAGTCACTAATATAATTTTTAATATTGCTGTTTACATACAGATCTAAAATGAAAGAAAACTCAAAGTAGAACAATTATAATATTTAGCTCAGTCCTTTCTCTATGTATAACCTTGCAAAATAAGGAAACAGTTATGAAATAACAGTTTAAAATAAGCTAAAGATCTTATCATGAACAAAATGGCTGAATTTAATAGCATATTAGCAACAAAGCTTTCTGGTCACAGAGAAGTATGTATATATATAGATAGATAGATAGATAGATATATTATATATAGATATATCAAGAGAGAGAGAGAGAGCACAAGTTGCCTCTGGTGCCTCAGCACTAGTAATGTGTATTAATGAACAGTAGGTATAAAATATTATCATAACCTCAGAGGCATAAGTAAGGTTCTTATTAGAATTCAGGATCTACAGCTGGAACTCTGTGCTCGGGGTAGAAGATAAAGTTAACTATTGTTAGCACACAAGTAGCTCAGACTTCCTGGCAACCTTGGTGAATTACTCAGCCCCTTTATGCAGGCTTCAGAAACAGTCCACTGTTTCACAACAAAAAAGGCATTCAGGCAGAGAAAGATGGCCTCCCTGGACACTAGGGAGCTAGCTTTAAGACTGTGAAAGGATACGGGTGCCTCCCAAATGAATGGCTACTGTGGGAAAGGGTGATGATGTCAGCCTAAATGCATTTCCAATTTTTTTTGCCGTGCTTTTCAGTTTTTCAGTGTCCCCTTCCTGTTTCTTTGAAACCATTATTAGAAAGTTTTAGAACTCAAGTCAACACCAGTGGCCCACTGTGACATTATTGCCGTAGCAACACATCTTCTGCACTTCCCTTTGCATAAAAAGTAGGAAAGGCCACAATGAAAGAAGAAAAAGCCAGTTTGGTCCAGCTGAAAGTTGGTGGTAGTTGGATAACAGGGAAAGGAATTGGTGAAACCAGCAGGGATTTGTGAGTCTTTTGAAAACAAATTTGTAATCCTTAATGCCTTTAACTTTTGAAAAGATCAGCACTTCTGAAGGTCTCCAAAAGGAGAAGAAAAATATTCTAATGGATTTCTTCAGAGCTGATGCAAAGTTATTAGGCGCCCGAGGCAAAATTTACAGCCTGCTGCCCCCGGGTCACACCATCCCAACACACAAATAAAATTATGCATTTTTAACATAAAAAGGCATTCAAAGAGGTAAAAATATCACTTATAACATGTGTATTATATTTACATGCACTGCTGTAGTGCCAACCAGAAATATCTGCAGAAAAAAGTATAAAAGACACTTGGAATTTTTATTAGGCCTATTATAATGTTTGTTGAATGTGGGCTTGGTCCTCAGAAAGTCATGAATAAACTGTATGATTTTTGGAAACCTCCCATAACAAAACAGTACTAATTACCAGCACTGAAACAGTAATAACTCTATCTATGAAAAAGCAACACTGCAAATATTACACCAGGCCCTAAAACACCAATACACCTGATTTTAGGAAAATAGAACAAGCCAGCTTTCTATAGATCTCTATATAGAAACTACAACCCTGCACAATAACTCAATTCAGTCAAACATGCAGAACACAGACAGATCTTCGACAAATATAGAATAAAGACACCATAAACTATTAAATAGGGATGTGTAGACAAAAACTGAACTGGAAACCACAAGAAGCAAGACTCTTTATGCAGTGCAACAATGGAAAAACATAAAGGGGCAGATTTTGAAAGGGTTACGCGCGTAACCCCAAGAAAGTGCCTCTGCGCGCACCAAGCCTATTTTGCATAGGCTCGGCAACGCGCACAAGCCCTGGGACGCATGTACGTCCTGGGGCTTTGAAAAAGGGGCGGGAAGTATGCAGGGCCGTGGGCAGGGCGCCGGTCCGGGGGCAGTCCAGGTGCAGGACCCAGGCCTCCGGCATGGCTGCCGTGCCGGAGGATCATGCATCGGCAGCTGGCCGGCGCACGCAAGTTACGCCGGCCAGAGGCAGGCGTAACTAAGACAACAAAGGTAGGCGGGGGGGATTTAGGTAGTGCTGGGGGGCAGGTTAGATAGGGGAAGGGAGGGGAAGGTGGGTGGGAGCGGAAGAAAAGTTCCCTCCGAGGCCACTCCGATTTCAGAGCGGCCTCGGAGGGAACGGGGAAAGCCATCGGGGCTTCCCTAGGGCTTGGTGCACACAAGGTGCACAAGTATGCACCCCCTTGCGCACGTCAACCCCGGATTTTATAACATGCGCATGGCTGCGTGCGCATGTTATAAAATTGGGTGTACATTTGTGTGCGCCGGATAGGGTACACAAATGTACCCTGCGCGCGGAGGTTATAAAATCTTCCCCAAACAGTTTTCTTTAAACAAACAATAAAATCAAGAATTATAAATTATCAATAAGAACATAAGAATATAAGAACATGCCATACTGGGTCAGACCAAGGGTCCATCAAGCCCAGCATCCTGTTTCCAACAGTAGCCAATCCAGGCCATAAGAACCTGGCAAGTACCCAAAAACTAAGTCTATTCCATGTTACCATTGCTAATGGCAGTGGCTATTCTCTAAGTGAACTTAATAGCAGGTAATGGACTTTTCCTCCAAGAACTTATCCAATCCTTTTTTAAACACAGCTATACTAACTGCACTAACCACATCCTCTGGCAACAAATTCCAGAGTTTAATTGTGCGTTGAGTGAAAAATAACTTTCTCCGATTAGTTTTAAATGTGCCACATGCTAACTTCATGGAGTGACCCCTAGTCTTTCTATTATCCGAAAGAGTAAATAACCGATTCCCATCTATCCGTTCTAGACCTCTCATGATTTTAAACATCTCTATCATATCCCCCCTCAGCCATCTCTTCTCCAAGCTGAAAAGTCCTAACCTCTTTAGTCTTTCCTCATAGGGGAGCTGTTCCATTCCCCTTATCATTTTGGTAGCCCTTTTCTGTACCTTCTCCATCGCAATTATATCTTTTTTGAGATGCGGCGACCAGAATTGTACACAGTATTCAAGGTGCGGTCTCACCATGGAGTGATACAGAGGCATTATGATATTTTCCGTTTTATTCACCATGCCCTTTTTAATAATTCCCAACATTCTGTTTGCTTTTTTGACTGCCGCAGCACACTGAACCGACGATTTCAATGTGTTATCCACTATGACGCCTAGATCTCTTTCTTGGGTTGTAGCACCTAATATGGAACCCAACATTGTGAAATTATAGCATGGGTTATTTTTCCCTATATGCATCACCTTGCCCCTTATCCACATTAAATTTCATCTGCCATTTGGATGCCCAATTTTCCAGTCTCACAAGGTCTTCCTGCAATTTATCACAATCTGCTTGTGATTTAACTACTCTGAACAATTTTGTGTCCTCTGCAAATTTGATTATCTCCAGGTGATGCATTGTCCTTTCGCACTGAGGATATCTCCTCAAGGCCTACTGCCCAGGAGGGAAGGGTTAGGTCGGCAGTCAGATTAAAACCATACTAATAAAAAGAACAAATATTTCATAATGGCTGACGAATAGAACAACATCCAGTAATTAAAAGTTATACATATTTTCCATATACCAACAAACTATTTAAAACAACAGACATATCAGACAGCATCCAATAATTAAAATTAATAAAGATAAAAAAATCCCCTGCTGTCCATATCTGGGAACCTTTGAATTCCAGATGCCCCAAAATTGTTGTGGATTAGCAGGAGGAAAGGAGAGTAGTTGTTGCTCAAAAACTTTATCCTCTCTCTCTCATATGTACACACATGTTGCTCTCTCATACATACACACATATGCCCTGCTTCTCATACATGCACACACAGATATGACCTTTCTCTCATATATGTATACACAGACATGCTCTCTCAAACAGACATGTCCTGTCTCTCATACATGCACACAAAAATGCCCTCTCTCATACATGCACACACACAAACATGCCTTCTCTTACATACATATACACATGTCCTCTCTCATACACACACACACATGCCCTTTCTTATACACAGACACAAACATGCTCTCTCACTCACTCACTCACTCACTCACCTGGCAACACAAGGCCAACAGCAACAGCCTCATCCTTTAGCCACCGCAGACAACAGTGCTCGTCTTCTTTCTTCAGGCCTGCATGGGGCTGACGCTTCTCTGCCTCCTGCGCAGCTTCATATAGCTGAGCAGGGACTTGGGCCAATGTCATGGCTTCCTGGGGTCACACTGCTTGGCTGCTGCTGCTCTTCCTGCTCTTCATTACAACACAGCCCAGGCCTTGCGGTGAGGAATTGCTCTTCTTCTTCCCGCCCATGCAAGACTGTGCCGTGGCACTTTCTCTTCCAGCCACATGAGCAGGAGAAAGGAGAGACCATGCCAATACTGCCCCCGGAACGGTGGCTCCCTAGGCAGTCATCTAGTCCACTTAATATTTCCACTGGCCCTGGATCCTTTAGAAATAGTGAAGCCTCTCTTTGGAAAACATAATAATTGTATACTTTATGGAAACCTTTTAAATCTCCACTGATGCCTGACCAAGAAACAGAATAAAATAAAATCAAGCATAAAGAAGAAACATACAGTATCTGCATCTTTCTTCAAAGTTTAGCAAGTGATCACATTTATTAAATTAACTATTCACTGGCACAGTATGTATTACTGAGGTTTATTGTATTCCCAGAATCCAGTCTGCAACAGTGAGCAATTTTCAAAAACCCTTTATTTGGGTAAATTCCAATTTATGCAGATAAAAGGAAGGGCTGTTTGAAAATTGCCCATTCTAAGTCCAGCTGAATGTGCATGTGGGTTTCCACGACACCCATCCTTTGAGCTGGGTTAAAAAAAGGCTTTCTCAAGAGCATGTTTAGGTTGGTGTACTTGACATTTTCTAAAGTGCCCATGCCACTTCACAGCCTAAATCAGTTTGCAGAAAAGCAAAGTGAGCAACCACATTTAAGCCCGGATTTTAAAAGGGCACACACATAAATTTCGGGGTTTACTCATGTGGCTGGGCCTTGCACTCGCTGCACGTATTTTACAACGGGCCCGGCCACGTGCAGAAGTGCCAGCCGAGGGAAAAGGGGTGGGCCGAGGGGCATGGTCTTGGTGAGGAGGGGCGAGGCCGGGGCCGGCTGGGACAGTGGACATTAGGCCCTGTCCTGGGGAAGCGCGTGCCGGCAGCTGGCCGGCACGCAGGATTTACATCTGAGAACACAAAAAAAAAGACAAAAAAAAGTTAGAAAAGTTAGGGAGGGTTTAGGGGTTGGGGGGGGGAGAGGGGGGGAGAGGGGGAGAGGGGAAAAGGTTGGAAGGCCAGGTAGGGGTGTAGGGAAGTTCCCTCCCAGTCCACTCCTTTATTGAAGTGGACTGGGAGGGAACTGGGAAAAAAGCAAATCGCATCACTACGTGCAATTTCAAATATCCACCCCTGCGCACAGAACAGCCCACTTGTCTACACATGCATGCATGTTATAAAATCAGCGTGTCCATGTTCATGCACCGGGAACCGCGCTCACATGGACGTGTGCGCACGGGTCTTAAAATCAACCTCATAGTGTTCATATTTGATGTTTATTTTCAAAGACAAAGGTTTCTTCTTGAATGCTCACAGAAACTGCTGTATACTTACAAACAGTGAGGGCTATTTGAAATTTTACTTCTGAACATCTAAGGACTTAATTCACACAAATTATTTTTAGCATCCAAAAGATAAATATTATGCATGAAGAAATTCATACTGAATAAACTGGAGCATAATATAATTCTCTGGATAAAATTATCAGGGTAACTTTACGTAGATATTCAGCAGAACATAACCGGTTATGTGCTCTACTGAGTATATACCAGCTAATGTGAAAAATACCCGAATAAAGTTATTTGGATAACTTTAAGACAGCCCTCCAATATGACCAGACATCTGAATAACTTTATCAGGATAGCACTAAATATTAACACTATCAGTTAAGCCCTACACCCGGAATGTGTTGGATTCGTGGACCCTTGAGCCAGCTAGAAGATGGTGATACAACACCGAAGAGAGGCCCTCAGCGGACGTCGTAGCCGGGAGGTGGATCAAACCCAGGAGACCAATGGAATCTTCACCACTGGAAGCCCGAGATCCCCCAGGAGGAGTCCTTTAGGATCCGAGCCGCTTGGACTTAGGAGAGGTCACCTGGGGCAAGTGTACGACGAGAGTTCCGGAGTACGTGCCGAAGTCAGGAGCCAGGAAGACATGCCAAGGTCAGGAGCCAGGAAGACGTGCTGAGCTCAGGAGCCAAAGCCGAAGTCAGGAGCCAGCAACTAACACTCAAAACGAAAAGACCCATTGCAAGGCGAAGAGTAAGGCTGTCTGCAGGGTTTAAATCCTTGCCGGAGTCTGACGTCCTTCAGGGGGTGAAGCCATCTCTTCCCGCACTGGTCTCTTTAAATCCAGAGCCCCCGCATATGCACGTGCCTAGAGGGGTGGAGCCAACCGGAGAATGTCGGCGGAGTCTCCCTCACAGAGGGAGTGCCGCACGAAGAGGCCGGGAAGGCCAGGACAGGCTTCAGGGAAGCTGCAGCCACCGTGATTCGTCCCGAGGTAGGAGGTGGGCCGGTCTGCGGACCTCCGTGGGCTGGGGCTATAATAGTACCCTCCTTCTACGCCCCCTTCCTGGGGGTTTTGGATTAGCAGGATGGCCTAAATGAAACTGGTGGAGAAGAGACTTATCCAAAATGTTGGAGGCAGGTTCCCAAGTATTCTCCTCAGGACCATAGCCCTCCCAGGAGAGAAGATACTCCCAACATCTATGATGGAACCATACATCTAACACCTCCTTTACTTGATAGATGGTATCTTCTTGAGCTGCAGGGTGGGTGGGTTCAGGGGGCTTGTCGTGGAAGACTGACAAGACCAAGGGCTTGAGTAGAGATACATGGAAAATGTTATGAATCTGTAGTGTGGAGGGAAAACGTAGGCGATACGAAACAGCACCCATCCGCTCCGTTACCGCAAATGGGCCAATGTTTCTAGGAGCCAGGCTCATGGAAGGAATCACACCTTATCTCCCTGGAGAAATACAGGAGCTGGACGTCGCAGACGGTCTGCGTATTTCTTTGCAGTAGCAGCAGTTCATTGTAATTTTTCCTGAGTGGATCCCCAAAGGTTCCGTAACTGTTGGGCCGTGAGTTGCACTGCCGGCGACGGAACCATCAGAGGCAGGGGCAAAGGAGGCCTCAGTCATTTCACATAGACCAACTGGAAGGGGGACATATTGGTGGCAGAATGCCGATGGTGGTTATAGGAGAATTCTGCCCACGGCAGTAAAGCCACCCAGTCGTTTTGTTGGTCTCCTACAAAGGCTCGAAGGAACGCTTTTAAGGTTTGGTTTATCCGTTCCGCTTGGCCATTGCCTTGTGGGTGAAAGATCGTAGTAAAGTCTAGTTGGACCCCGAACATTTTGCAGAGTGATCTCCAGTACTTGGCCGTGAACTGCAAATCTCGGTCTGAGGCAACATGGAGAGGGAGTCCATGTAGACGAAATATGTGCTAAGTGAAGAGTTGTGCAAGTTCGGGCATGGTTGGCAACTTGACTAGAGGCACAAAGTGGGCCATTTTCGAAAATCTGTCAACCCTGACCCATATCACTGTTTTCTCTTCTGAGGGTGGTAAGTCCTCTATGAAGTCAATAAACAGATGGGTCCACGGCTCTGTTGGAATAGGTAATGGTTGGAGTAGCCCCCAGGGACGGCCAGGCAGGGGTTTTTGTCGAGCACAAGTAAGACAGGAACTGACATATAGGTGAACGTCCTTCTTGACCTGAGGCCACCAGTAGTATTCGGTCAATAGTTCCAAGGTCCGAATGACTCCAGAATGAGCTGTGGTCAAAGGGTCGTGAGCCCATGACAAATCTTTCTTGCGCAGGTGAGTAGGCACTACTGTCTTACCAATGGGACCACATCCAAAGCTGCAAGGAGGTCCTTGGCTGGGTCTAGGATGTATTGAGGCTGATTGGGGATTTTCAGAAGGCGTTTGACAAAGTTCCTCATGAGAGGCTTCTAGGAAAAGTAAAAAGTCATGGGATAGGTGGCGATGTCCTTTCGTGGATTGCAAACTGGCTAAAAGACAGGAAACAGAGAGTAGGATTAAATGGGCAATTTTCTCAGTGGAAGGGAGTGGACAGTGGAGTGCCTCAGGGATCTGTATTGGGACCCTTACTGTTCAATATATTTATAAATGATCTGGAAAGAAGTACGACGAGTGAGATAATCAAATTTGCAGATGACACAAAATTGTTCAGAGTAGTTAAATCACAAGCAGATTGTGATAAATTGCAGGAAGACCTTGTGAGACTGGAAAATTGGGCATCCAAATGGCAGATGAAATTTAATGTGGATAAGTGCAAGGTGATGCATATAGGGAAAAATAACCCATGCTATAATTACACAATGTTGGGTTCCATATTAGGTGCTACAACCCAAGAAAGAGATCTAGGTGTCATAGTGGATAACGCATTGAAATCGTCGGTGCAGTGTGCTGCGGCAGTCAAAAAAGCAAACAGAATGTTGGGAATTATTAGAAAAGGAATGATGAATAAAACGGAAAATGTCATAATGCCTCTGTATCGCTCCATGGTGAGACCGCACCTTGAATACTGTGTACAATTCTGGTCGCCGCATCTCAAAAAAGATATAATTGCGATGGAGAAGGTACAGAGAAGGGCTACCAAAATGATAAAGGGAATGGAACAACTCCCCTATGAGGAAAGACTAAAGAGGTTAGGACTTTTCAGCTTGGAGAAGAGACGACTGAGGGGGGATATGATAGAGGTGTTTAAAATCATGAGAGGTCTAGAACGGGTAGATGTGAATCGGTTATTTACTCTTTCGGATAGTAGAAAGACTAGGGGGCACTCCATGAAGTTAGCATGGGGCACATTTAAAACTAATCGGAGAAAGTTCTTTTTTACTCAACGCACAATTAAACTCTGGAATTTGTTGCCAGAGAATGTGGTTCGTGCAGTTAGTATAGCTGTGTTTAAAAAAGGATTGGATAAGTTCTTGGAGGAGAAGTCCATTACCTGCTATTAAGTTCACTTAGAGAATAGCCACTGCCATTAGCAATGGTTACATGGAATAGACTTAGTTTTTGGGTACTTGCCAGGTTCTTATGGCCTGGATTGGCCACTATTGGAAACAGGATGCTGGGCTTGATGGACCCTTGGTCTGACCCAGTATGGCATTTTCTTATGTTCTTATGTTCTTATGTTCTGTTTCCGCAGTGCGAGAGAGGGCATCAGCCCGAACGTTCTTAGAAGCCGGTCTGTAGCGGAGGAAGAAGTTGAACTGGCTAAAAATTAGAGACAATCGAGCTTGTTGTGGGTTGAGGCATTGAGCTTGACACAGGAATTCTAGATTCTTGTGATCTGTATAGACAATAACAAGATATTGGGCCCCTTTTAGCCACTAACGCCATTCTTCATATGCCAGCTTAATAGCCAATAGCTCCTTGTCTCCTATACCATAATTCTTCTCAGCGGGTGAGAACTTCTGGGAGAAATAGGAACATGGCAATGATTTGATTTATTGGATACTTGGCTCAGGACAGCTCCTACCGTGAGGTTGTATGCATCAACCTCCACAATAAACTGATGCTGTGGGTCTGGATGATGGAGACATATGTCCTGAAGAAAGGCTCTCTTCAGCTCCTGGAAGGCACTTAGCGCCACCGGAGACCAATTTTTGGTATCGGCTCCCTTCTTGGTAAGGGCGGTGAGCGGGGCCACCATCTGGGAATAATGCGTTATGAACTGGCGGTAAAAGTTGGCGAACCCAAGGAAGCGTTGAAGAGCCTTAACCCCAGTGGTTGAGGCCAATCCTAAATAGCCACTACTTTATCTGGATCCATGCGGGAGCCCGTGGAAGATACAATATATCCAAGGAAGGACAAGGACTCTCGTTCGAACTGGCACTTCTCCAATTTGACAAAGAGACGATTGTCTCGAAGTTTTTCTAGCACTCGTCGAATGTGCAGGCGGTGCATGGCCAGGTCCTTAGAATAAATCAGTACATCATCTAGATATACTATGACGGAAGTGTGTAACGTATCCCTTAACACCTCGTTCATTAGGTTTTGGAAAACTGCAGAGGCATTGCATAAGCCAAATGACATGACCAGGTACTCATAATGCCCGTCTCTCGTGTTTTACACAGTTTTCCACTCGCCGCCTGGTCGTATCCTTACCAGGTTGTATGCGCCCTGGAGGTCCAGCTTGGTGAAAACTTTCACTCCTTGCAGCCGGTCTAGAAGTTCAGGAATCAATGGCAAAGTATATCTGTCGCGTCACGTGATGGCGTTGAGGCCATGGTAATCTTTTTTTTATTATCTCTTTATTGAATTTTAATAATTATACATAAGCATTTATACATGCCATTATATTTCAGCCAGACCTTGATAATATATGGAAAGGAAATAATAACACAATATGTAATATAACCGAATTTAACAATAATTTTCCATATACATCCCATCTAAACATATTTTAACTTGCAATTTCCTCTCAGATCTAGCTGATCTCACTATGCAATTAGGAGAGAGCAAAATAAGAATATATTTAAGCAGAATAGAAGTAAACAAATGCCTTCAATAGGAAAAGAGAGAGTTATGGAGTTTTTAAACTACTCCAGTATTATTAGGCGGGACGGATAAGGATTCAGATTTTGAATTTAGGAAAGTTTCTAACTGGTCTGGCTCTGTAAAAACATACCTGTTATTTCCATAACTTAAAACACATCTACAAGGAAATTTTACCATTATTTTAACACCAATTTGACGCGCTCTAGGACACAATAAGAAACTTCCTCCTTCGTATTTACCTCCAAGATATAATTATATCTTGGAGGTAAACCTTCCAGATTTACCTCCAAGATATAATTCACTTCTGTGCCTAAAGAAACTTTTCAGTATCATGTCTCTTTCCTCTGAAAATGCAAATTTAACCAGAAGTATCCCTCTTTTCTCAATTTGCTCTTCTTGAGTAGTCTCAAGAAACCCCGTCAAATCTTCCAATGGAGATATCTCCACACGCTGATTTCCATCTTGACCTTCCCCCATCTCTCCATTTTCTCTTTTTAGGGGCCCAGATACAAAATACACCTTCTGGATTGTAGGTAATTTTCCACCAGGAATAAACAGTACTTCTTGTAAATATTTATTGATTTGTTCTTTGGGCGAGATTAATTTACATTTAGGGAAATTAATTATCCTTAAATTGTTATATCTAAAGTTATTTTCCAAGGATTCCATTCTCTTCTCTAGCCTAGAGTCTCCTTGAATTAAGTCTGTTTGTAGCTGTTTTATCTGATTTACTTGTACGTCCAATTCTTGGATTTTGGTTGAATTGGATAAAACAATAGGGTTTACAACGTTAAACTGTTCTTGAAATCCTTTTACCAACACTGTTAATGAATTTATGGCGCTTTCAAGTGTGGCAATCCCATTCCAAAGAGAGTCTAATGTTACCTTTTCAGGCTTGTTTAAGAGCTTAGACTCCATAGACAACATCTGTGTATTCCTCAGCAACATTCCTGATCCATCCAGTTCCGTCTGTCCCCTTACAGTGGCGGTGGACGCCCAACCTAGCGATGTTCAGCTCCTTCAGGGTGGCTAGGGTCCTCTCATCCTGAGGCTGCCCGGTCTCGCCTGCTGCCAAGCCCACCTCGACAGTTTCCTCCATTAGCTGCAACTTCGGCAGCTCAGGATTCACCGGCTCCAGCACGTCTCCATGGGCAGGATATGAAGGGGTAACCGGCGCACCAGGGCTCAGAGATATTTTGTTGATGGAGACTGAGCTCTGCTCCTGCTCAAGTCTCTCAGCCAACTCTCCTGGCGAATGCCCCGCCGCATGAAAGAATTTTCGGATCGTCGTTTGGAGAGGGGTAGGTCCAAGGGGGGTCGAGGTACCCTCCCTTACCTTCCCTTTTCTTTTCATGTGTGGCATATCACTTTTCCAGCGGTAAAAGAATTTTCAAACGAATTCGAAATGGGAACTCAAGCAGACGCGTCCTCTCTCTATGACACCATTTTGCTTTCTCTACGATGCCATTTTGCTCTCTCTACGACGCCCGAGGCCACGGTAATCTATACAGGGTCTGAGCGACCCGTCTTTCTTTGCTACAAAAAAAGAATCCAGCTCCGGCAGGGGAAGTGGAAGGCCGGATGAAGCCCTGCTCTAAATTCTCTTGAATATAACTGGACATGGCTCGAGTTTCTGGAAGCGACAAGGAGTATACCCACCCCTTGGGAGGTGTGGTACCTGGCACCAAGTTTCTGGCACAATCAAATGGCTGATTTTCTGGGAGGAGTTCGACCTTTTCCTTAGAGAAGGCATGTAGATAGTCCAGGTACTGTGTGGGAACAGTCACGGGTGTGGTCAAGAGCGGAACACAGAGCCGAGGGACCGTCGCCAGGCAGGAGGTAAAACAGGATGGGCTCCAGGTTGCGATTTGAAGGGTATCCCAGTGGATAACTGGGGAGTGCTTCTGAAGCCAAGGCAAGCCCAAGATGATAGAATGAATGGCTCTCTCTAGTACAAGAAACAAAATTTCTTCAATGCACAGGAGGCCGGTACGGAGAGTCAGGGGCTTAGTGCTGGTGGAGATACTCTCTGGGAGAGCGGTTCCCTGTATCGAAGAAACTCGGAGCGGAGGGAGATGGGGCTGCACGGCAAGCTGCAATTGCTGAACGAGGTTGTTGAGAATAAAGTTCCCTCCAGCTCCATAGTCAACCAATGCCAATGTGGCGAAGGAACCACCAGGATATTCAAGGTTAACCAGTACGGTGCATTGAGGAGCAGTGTTGGTACTACCTAGGGTCAGCTTCCCGATGACACCTATGTCCTGGCGTTTTCTGGATGTTCACCACATTGGGCTAAGAAGTGCCCCTTGTTGCCACAATTTAAACAGAGGCCTAGCGAGCGTCAATGTTTTCTTTCCTCCTGGGAAAGAGAGCTTTGCCCCAAATGCATGGGTTCCACCCCTTGACTGCCCGAAGAAGCCGAAGGAGAAGACCTGGGTCGAAAGAACGTGGGTGCCAGGTTAACAAGTCTTCGAATCGACCTCCCTTCCCGAAACCATTGTTGGAGTCAGCGATCGACCCTTCCAGCCAAGTCTATCATACCATTTAGGTCATCCGGAAGGTCCTGTACCGCTAGTTCATCCTAGTGGCCAACGTGCAGAATTTGACCGTGTATTCGGCAAGAGAACAAGAGTCCTGGCATAGTCGCAACAGTTCGGCAACCGCCGTGGATTTACGGGCTGGTTCATCAAAGACATGTCTAAATGTAGACACAAATTGTTGCAGGTTTCCAAAGATAGGATCACTACGTTCCCATAATGGGGAGGCCCAGGCCAGAGCCCTCCCATCTAACAAAGATACAATATAGCTGGTCTTCACCAGGTCCGACGGGAACTGTGTTGGGAGTAGTGTGAACCGTATGTAGCATTGGTTAAAGAACCCACGGCATTGTTTAGCTTCACCTGAGTATCGGGGTGGAGCTGGCAGTTGTGTGGAGGCCACGGGTCCAGGGCTTGGCATCGGAATGGAAGCAGGAGGTGCTACTGGGGGAGTGGAGTCCAATCGGTTCACCAATCTTTCTACTGTCGCCATCAGGACATCTAAGCAGTGTTGTTACTGCTGCAGCCATTGGGCGATACCAGGAATGGCCTGAAGACTGGCAAGGTCCACCGGGTCCATGGCCTTGCAAACTATTGGATTCTTGGACCCTTGAGCCGGCTAGAAGATGGTGATACAACACCGAGGGGAGGCCCTCAGTGGAAGTCGTAGCCGGGAGGTGGATCAAACCCAGGAGACCAACGGAATCTTCACCACTGGAAGCCCGAGATCCCCCCGGGAGGAGCACTTGAGGATCCGAGCCGCTGGTACTTAGGAATGGTCACCTGGAGATGAGTATATGACGAGAGTTCGAGAGGACGTGAGTCGAGCAGGAAGCTGGAGCCAGGAGACCCACAGGATCTTCACCACTGGAAGCCAGAAACCCCCCAGGTGGAGCCCTTGAGGATCCGAGCCGCTTGTACTTAGGAGTGGTCACCTGGGGCAAGTGTACAATGAGAGTTCCGGAGGAGATGCCAAAGTCAGGAGCCAGGAAGACGTGCCGAGGTCAGAAGCCAAAGCCGAAGTCAGGAGCCAAAGCCAAAGTCAGGAGCCAGCAACTAACACTCAAAATGAGAAGACTCATTGCAAGGCGAAGAGTAAGGCTGTCTGTAAGGTTTAAATCCCTGCCGGCGTCTGACATCCTTCAGGGGTCGGAGTTATCTCTTCCCGCGCTAGTCTCTTTAAATCCGGGGCCCCTGCACACGCAAGTGCCTAGAGGGGTGGAGCCAACCGGAGAATGTCGGTGACATCTCCCTCGCAGAGGGAGCGCCGCGCGAAGGGGCCAGGAAGGCTGGGACAGGCCTCAGGGACGCTGCAGCCGCTGCAAGTCTTCCCGAGTGTTGCGGCCGTCAGTCTTCAACGGCTTCACCCCGCCTACCTCTCTCTACTTGCGGCTCCTCCCGCTCATCTTGGACTGATGGCCACCGCGACGCCTGCTTGCTGTTCTCTCCGGCGTCCCCAGACCGGCTTTGGTGCTGCCTCCCGCCATTCTCCTTCAAGGTACCTCTAGGGCGTGCGCGCACACAGCCCTCATCTTTAACTCTACATTGGCGCGAACCTCAGGGGCGTCCCCTATTCTGACATCACGACTCCAGGGTATATCTGCCTACAGTATTTTCTAGCTCGTTGAGTTAGCAACAGGATTCGTATGGATGGGAATCGCTCTCTGTTCCTAAGCTACTCTACCACTCCAGCTCTATCTGGAACTCTTACTACACTTCGGGGTCGCTAACGAGGTACCCGCTCCTCGGGGGCCTCTCTGCTTCTTTCAGGTGCTATCAGGAAACTGGTACTTCCTCCTCGAGGGCCCATGTTCCCTGTGTCGCTGCCTGAAACTTCTACCCTTCTACTTGGAAAAACTAACTTACAGTCACCATCAGTGAGCACAGAAAACATCTCTCTCCACAGTACTGCTACGCCGGAATCAGGTACTCGCTCCTCAAGGGCCTGCTCTCTGCTCCGGTGCCAGACCTTTCGTCTAGTGGAATCTCTGCTACTGCTAGTGAGTACAACACCGCTGAGTCTCTCTGCTCTAAGGGATCAGGTACTCGCTCCTCGAGGGCCTCCTCTCCCTGTCTCAGAGCTCTCCTACTTCTATTTAGGACTCTGAATGCTAATCTTATTGTGTGTTCATAACTCTCAGTATCTTTCCACTACAGCACTGCTCTACAGAGGATCCGATGTTCCAGCGTTCTGTGAGATACGTGCCCAGCCAGGCTCTACAACCACTACACTACTGCCACCTCTGGTGGTTCCATAAACTGTTTAATAAAAGATTCAAATCTGTGTTTGTCTGGAGTTTAGCCTGACACTGTGGTCCCTCATGGGACTGCCCCCCGTGGGTGTGGTCAACTGCCACAGTGTCTAAGGATCCACCCAAACACCATTAATCATAACACCGAGGTAGGAGGTGGGCCAGTCCGCGGACCTCCACGGGCCAGGGCCATAACAGAATGTCCCCATTACTGACTTTTTATTTCTAACTAAAATTTGTATGGATAATGAGTTACCTGGACAAAATTAAAATGAAATGTGGGAAGAAATTTTTAAAACTTAAGATTTATCTGGGTAACTCCCAGTGTTACTCAGATAAATCTTTTGAATATGGACCTCAAAATTACCTCTGCTAACCATGAAAGCAGATACTTAGGAAATATTTGGTAAAATCAAAAAAAAGAAGAAGAGATTTGTATGAGGTAAAGGAGAGCCTTAGGTCAACTGGCACGTTTGGATTCCAGATTTGGGAAGGGAAGAGTAAATGGGGAATACTTCTGTCAGCTTAAGAAACCAGGGGAGGGGCTATAGATGGTAAGAGGTCCTGAGGGAGGTGGCTTGAGGGGTCCAACAGCAGAATATATATTTTTTTTGTGGATAAGAGCTTAATAGCTATCTTATGTTAATCTTTTATTTTTGTGTTCTACATTTGGGTTCCATTTTTTAAGATGTTTTTAATGTTTTATCTGGTTTGTTTAGTATTTTATGTAATTTTATATTAATGTGTGTTATATACATAATGGAGTGTATTGTTTATATTTGTGCTAGTGAATTTGTTTTTTTTGCACTGATATATTGGAAATTGTGGAGAAGAAGAGTAATTAAACAAATAAAAATAAGAAATGGCGGGGGGAGGAGTCCAAGATAGCTGCCTGAGAGGACGCTACTGCTCCTACCCTGCTTCCTTGTTTTCCTTAAAAGTTGTTTCTTCTTTTTCTACTGGGAGAAATGTCGCATAAGAGGAAGGGGAAAGTGAGGGTCTTTCCACTGGACTCAGCTGGCCCCACAGGGCAGCATTATATTCCACAGTATGCGGTTCCTACCTCTGGATTGGGGGCTTCAAGCCCCGCTAGTGAGACAGGGAGAGGAGCCACGTCCTCACCAGGGGAAGTGACGTCGAGCCCACCTGATCCCCGAGAGCTGCTGCGATTTTCTCCCCTCCGGAAAGCCAGCACGGCTGGGTCTCCAGACGGAGATGTCGATGGACGGGCCCAGCGGGGTGGACCTGCTGACCAAACTGTAGCTGGGGCAACCCCTACCCCCAGACTGCATGGCTTGGGACTCCTGAGAGGGGAGGATTGAGTACAGGAGTTGAGTCCCTGGTAATATCAGGAGAAGGACTACGTATGGAAGAGGTAGGAGGAGGTAGGAGAGAATAACTTGGCTCCCCTGGAGATTGTTAAACCAGCGGTGATTACACTGGAGTCCCTCTCGGACTTAGTGGCAGGAATGTCCCGAACATTTAGGGGCGGATTTTCAAACACTACGCGCGCGGGTACTTTTGTTCGCGCACAGGCGCGAACAAAAGTACACCAGATTTTATAAGATACGCGCGTAGCCGCGCGTATCTTATAAAATCCGGGGTCGGCACGCGCAAGAGGGTGCACATTTGTGCAACCTGCGCGCGCCGAGCCCAGCGTGGCCTGCCTGTTCCCTCCGAGGCCGCTCCGATTTCGGAGCGGCCTCGGAGGGAACTTTTCTTCGCCCTCCCCCCACCTTCCCCTCCCTTCCCCTCCCTTCCCTACCTAACCCACCCCCCCGGCCCTATCTATACCCCCCCTTACCTTTGTGGGCAAAGTTACGCCTGCTTTCAGCAGGCGTAACTTTGCGCGCGTCGCCGGCAGCCCTGCTCCGTCCTCCTGTCCCGGAGGACGGAGCGGGGCTGCAAAATAGGCGCGCCGGCGCACAGGGGTTTTAAAATCCGCCCCTTAGTGAACAGTCTCGTTGTCTGGGAAGATATGAGAAAAGATTAGATTCTGTCGAAAAGGATAATTCAAATTACTTCAGGAACATACCAACATTATACAAGAACTGTCTGGTGATGTTAAAAGATTGCAAGATATTAATAGCATTTAGGGATGTGAATCGTTTTAGGACGATTAAAATTATCGTCCGATAATTTTAATATCGTCTTAAACCGTTATGGAACACAATACAATAGAGATTCTAACGATTTATCGTTATAAATCGTTAGAATCGTGAGCCGGCACACTAAAACCCCCTAAAAACCCCCCCCCGACCCTTTAAATTAAATCCCCCCCCCTCCCGAACCCCCCCCCCAAATGACTTAAATAACCTGCGGGTCCAGCGGCGGTCCGGAACGGCAGCGGTCCGGAACGGGCTCCTGCTCCTGAATCTTGTTGTCTTCAGCCGGCGCCATTTTCCAAAATGGCGCCGAAAAATGGCGGCGGCCATAGACGAACACGATTGGACGGCAGGAGGTCCTTCCGGACCCCCGCTGGACTTTTGGCAAGTCTCGTGGGGGTCAGGAGGCCCCCCACAAGCTGGCCAAAAGTTCCTGGAGGTCCAGCGGGGGTCAGGGAGCGATTTCCCGCCGCGAATCGTTTTCGTACGGAAAATGGCGCCGGCAGGAGATCGACTGCAGGAGGTTGTTCAGCGAGGCGCCGGAACCCTCGCTGAACGACCTCCTGCAGTCGATCTCCTGCCGGCGCCATTTTCCGTACGAAAACGATTCGTGGCGGGAAATCGCTCCCTGACCCCCGCTGGACCTCCAGGAACTTTGGCCAGCTTGTGGGGGGCCTCCTGACCCCCAAGAGACTTGCCAAAAGTCCAGCGGGGGTCCGGAAGGACCTCCTGCCGTCCAATCGTGTTTGTCTATGGCCGCCGCCATTTTTCGGCGCCATTTTGGAAAATGGCGCCGGCTGAAGACAACAAGATTCAGGAGCAGGAGCCCGTTCCGGATCGCTGCCGTTCCGGACCGCCGCTGGACCCGCAGGTTATTTAAGTCATTTGGGGGGGGGTTCGGGAGGGTGGGGGATTTAATTTAAAGGGTCGGGGGTGGGTTTTAGGGGGTTTTAATGTGCCGGTTTTGCGATTTTTCGATTTTTCGATTTTTCACGATTTTTCACGATATTTTACCCCCCCAAACGGCAACAATACGATTCCCTCCCCCTCCCTGCTGAAATCGATCGTTAAGACGATCGAGGACACGATTCACATCCCTAATAGCATTATTATGAAAGATCATACACTATCTCTAAGGAGACTTGAGTCTATGGAAAACTACTTGAGACATCTGAATGTGAGATTGCTAAACTTTCTGAAGATTTTGGGAGAATTACCCTTAGTGACATTTAAAAGATTTGCGATACTCTTAAAAGATTCCTATGGAATTAGTTCCTCCAGTGAAAAAAAATTTTGTTTCTACCGATTAGAAAGAGTCTTACCCAGTTACCAGCGACTGGTGACAGGGATGATTTCACAAACTTAACAGAATATCTTGAGAATTCCAATATGGAAGTCACAGTTCTTTTTGTTACCTTTTTCTCTGAGTATGACTTGAGTCAGTTAATGAAAGCAGATTTCAAGAATTTAAACATTTCCTTTATGGGAGGTCTGATAAGTATTTACCCAGATCTTTCAAGAACTACTCAGCAACGTAGAAAATCTTTTTTGTTAGTGAGACCTAAGGCTTTGTCCGCAAGTGTGAGTTTTCTTTTGCGCTAACCGTGCAAATGCATAATCAAATCATCTGGAAATACTTATATTTTCTTTATTCCAGAGCAATTGAGACAGTTTCTAAATGGGAGGGCATAGAACTGCAATTTGGGAAGGGATCTGATAAAATATTGTAGATGGAGTACCAGGCAGCAATGTTAATTTTCTTTGTTTCTTATAAGTCTCCTCTGATTTCCTTAACCTTCCCCCACCCCCACACACACATATTTCCTATGAATGAAAAGAAGTAGCTGGAAGTTGTATTTATGATATAGATATATACTTGGACATGTATGCAATAAGCTTCTTATTAGAGATTTCTTCTTTCTGTTTCATTGCAAAGAAGTTCTTTGTAAATTTTTTGAAAAGCTGATAAATAAAAAATTTAAAATAAAAAATAAAGGGGTGGGACCTAACGACACTTTTGGGAGTCCATAAGCATGGGCTTTAAAAAAAAAAAAGGATTTTATGCGGGTGTATTTATTTCCATGTCAGGAGCTTTATTCAGGCCTCTCTGGATATCAGTGGGCCTGTGACCTGCCGAGCAAGGTAGGCCGGAATGGACCATAACCCTGACCCTGGGCTTCTAAGCCCTTTTCTCTGGGAGAATTTGGAGGGTTGTTACGGCAATTAAGGAGGCCTTGAGAGCCCGCCAAGGAAAGAACGAGAAAAAGGAAAACAAATCTATAAATCTGCAGGCTTTTTTGGCCTGAGCCAACCCAGACAGGGGGTCTTGAAAAAAATAAACATAAAAGAGCAGTTCTCCCTTTTTTTTTTTTTTTTTTACTAGCAGCCCTCCTCAATACAAGGGTTTGCAAAGCACAATCAATGGCCTTTTCCACAAGGAATGAAATAGGCTTTCTTTTTTTTTCTTTCACTAAAGCTGTAGCTCTCCTCAGTTCAAGGGCCTGCTAAATACAGTCAATGGCATTTTCCACAAGGAATGAAACATGCCTTTTTTTTTTAATAAAGCTGTAACCCTTTTCAACACAAGAAACAATCACAGTGTAGAGTTTTTCCTTCCCGCTCCCTCTCAGCCAGAGTGGGGGTTTTATTACCTCCCACCTGTGGTAGAGCTTGACGTAAAGGAATGTTTCCTGTTCTTTACTCACTTAGGGACAGTTCTGCTACAACCTTCCACAAACAACTTCCCCTGTTTGTAAGATATGCTATACCTGAGTGCAAATTCCTTCTTTCTCCTCTTTGCACTCCATTGGGTCACTCAGTTTCTGCAGCCTCCTCAGGAACTCCTCTTTCTAGAGGGAGGTTTGTGCCTTCCTCCTACTGCCTCATCCCTGCTGGAGGGAATTCCATGTCCTCCTCGTCTACTTCTTCGATTTGGACTGCTCCTCCACACCATCCCCCCAGGTCAGGTCAGGTGATTTGTGCACGTCCCTGGTCTCCTCCAGGTGGGACCTGCCCCTTTCCCTGCCATAGAACCTTCCAACCTGTCTTTCCTGTCTGGGGTTGACCTATCCACCTAGCTGCTCCTTCCCTTCTGGGGCTAATTATTCTGCTTTTAACAAGAGGCTCTGATGAGCTTCTTCTTAGGCTAGTACTATTTTCCTGCCTTATCCAGGGTTGACCAGCCTTTCCCTTCTCTTTCCACGGTTCCCTGGAAAGTGTGTAATCCCTTATTCCTTCACATACCCCCCTCTTTTTTTTGTCAACCATACTCTGTTCTTCTAATCCTGATTTCCTGGATAAGAAATCTGCATTGACATGCTGCTTATCAACCCCATGCATGATTTAAGAACATAAGAAATTGCCATGCTGGGTCAGACCAAGCCCAGCATCAAGCCCAGATCAAACCCAGCATCCTGTTTTCAACAGAGACCAATCCAGGCCACAAGAACCTGGCAAGTACCCAAACACCAAGAAGATCCCATGCTACTGATGCTAGTAGTAACAGAGGACATTCCTTATGTCAATTTGATTAATAGCAGTTAATGGACTTCTCCTCCAACAACTTATCCAAACCTTTTTTGAACCCAGCTATACTAACTGCACTAACCACATCCTCTGGCAACAAATTCCAGAGCTTAATTGTGTGTTGAGTGAAAAGTAATTTTCTCTGATTAGTCTTAAATGTGCTACTTGCTAACTTCATGGAGTGCCCCCTAGTCCTTCTATTATCTGAAAGTATAAATAACCAATTCACATCTACTCATTCAAGACCTCTCATGGTTTTAAAGACCTCTATCATATCCCCCCTCAGCTATCTCTTCTCCAAGCTGAACAGCCCTAACCTCTTCATCCTTTCCTCATAGGGGAATTGTTCCATCCCCTTTATCATTTTGGTTGTCCTTCTCTGTACCTGCTCCATTGCAACTATATCTTTTTTGAGATGTGGCGACCAGAATTAAACACAGTATTCAAGGTGCGGTCTCACCATGGAGCGAATCAGAGGCATTATGACATTATCTGTTTTGTTAACCATTCCCTTCCTAATAATTCCCAACATTCTGTTTGCATTTTTGACTCCTGCAGCACACTGAGCCAACAATTTCAAAGTATTATCCACTATGATGCCTAGATCTTTTTTTTTGGATGTTAGCTCCTAATATGGAACCTAACATCGTGTAACTACAGCAAGAGTTATTTTTCCCTATATGCAAAACCTTGCATTTGTCCACATTATATTTCATCTGCCATTTGGATGCCCAATCTTCCAGTCTCTCAAGGTCCTCCTGTAATGTATCACAATCTGCTTGTAATTTAACTACTCTGAATAATTTTGTATCATCCACAAATTTGATAACCTCACTCGTCGTATACCTTTCCAGATCTTTTATAAATATATTGAAAAGCACCGGTCCAAGTACAGATCCCTGAGGTATTCCACTATTTACCCTTTTCCACTGACAAAAGTAACCATTTAAGCCTACTTTCTATTTATATAGAAACATAGAAATGATGGCAGAAGAAGACCAAATGGCCCATCCAGTCTGCCCAGCAAGCTTCACACATTTTTTCTCTCATACTTATCTGTTTCTCTTAGCTCTTGGTTCTATTTCCCTTCCACCCCCACCTTTAATGTAGAGAGCAGTGATGGAGCTGCATCCAAGTGAAATATCTAGCTTGATTAGTTAGGGGTAGTAGCCGCCTCAATAAGCAAGCTACACCCATGCTTATTTGTTTTACCCAGACTATGTTATACAGCCCTTATTGGTTGTTTTTCTTCTCCCCTGCCGTTGAAGCAGGGAGCTATGCTGGATGTGCGTGAAGTATCAGTCTTCTCCCATGCTGTTGAAGCAGAGAGCCATGCTGGATGTGCATCGAAAGTGAAGTATCAGGCACATTTGGTTTGGGGTAGTAACCGCCATAACAAGCCAGCTACTCCCCGCTTTGTGAGTGCGAACCCTCTTTTCTTCTCCCCTGCCGTTGAAGCAGAGAGCTCTGCTGGATGTGTGAAGTATCAGTTTTTCTTCTCCCCTGCCGTTGAATCAGAGAACCTTGCTGTATATGCATTGAAAGTGAAGTATCAGGCTTATTTGATTTGGGGTAGTAACCGCCGTAACAAGCCAGCTACTCCCCTTTTTGTGAGTGTGATCCTTTTTTCCACATTTCCTCTTGCTGTTGAAGCTTAGAGCGATGTTGGAGTCACAGTAACCATGTGTATGTTTATTTAATAAGGGTATTGACTCCAGGCAGTAGCCATCATTCTGGCGAGTCACCCACTCTTCATTGGCAGCCTCTTGACTGTCTATTTGCTGTCTTTTAACCAGTTTCTAATCCACGAAAGGACATCGCCTCCTATCCCATGACTTTTTAGTTTCTTAGAAGCCTCTCATGAGGGACTTTGTCAAACACTTTCTGAAAATCCAAATACACTGCATCTACTGGTTCACCTTTATCAACATGTTTATTAACCCCTTCAAAAAAAATGAAGCAGATTTGTTAGCGAAGACTTCCCTTGAGTAAATCCATGTTGATTGTGTTCCATTAAACAATGTCTCTCTATATGCTCTACAATTTTGATCTTTAGAATAATTTCCACTATTTTTCCTGGCACTGAAGTCAGGCTCACTGGTCTAGTTTCCCGGATCGCCCTTGGAGCCCTTTCTAAATATTGGGGTTACATTGGCCACTCTCTAGTCTACAGGTACAATGGATGATTTTAATGATAGGTTAGAATTTTTTTTTTTTCATTCTTTATTTATGGAATTTTTCAAATACATATCAAAGTAACATTATTTGAACATTATTAAAGATAATAAAAGAAATAAAAATATCAAGAAAACAAAAAGTATCTAGAGAAGAGAGAAAATATATCTTCCCTCTCTAAATATAAACTATAACTAGACAATACAAAGAATTCTAATGAGTAATTTCCCTTTTTTTTTTTTAGACAAATAGGCGAGCATATCTGAGACAAGATAACCACAAGGAGAAAGCTTATTCTTGAAAAAACAGGAATAAACATTTACATAGCTCATAACTGTATTTCTATTTCTTGCCCTAATCATTTGAAACCACAGGTGATGATGTGATTGGTTCTTGTGCCTCCAAAAATTGTTGAAGCAGTTCTATTTGAGAAAAAATAAACATTTGTTCACCTCTTTTTATCTGGCATTTACATGGATAACGTAAAAGAAATGAATAATCCAAAGACTGAACTTTCTGTCTAGTTGCTAGAAATTCTTTCCTTCTCATCCTAGTTATAGGTGCTAAGTCTGGGTAGAATTTTAAAGGTTGGCCATAAAACTGTGTAGGACATTTCTGAAAATACTTACGCATAACTTTATTAACATCTAGTTGTGTTATGAATGATACTATTAATGTATTCCTTTCTATAACGTCAGTGCTAGAACTTTCTAGGAAACTAGTTAAATTAGCAGGGATATTTTGAGATTTAACTCCTTTTCTTTCTAAGATATAACAAGTATTGACTGAAGGAAAATCTGTGTCATTAAACATTAAGACTTCTTTGAAAAGTCTTTTTAAAGTTACAAAAGGAATTTCTCCTGCCACTTTTGGGAAGTTCAATATTCTAATATTAAGATGTCTAACCCTGTTTTCAATTATTTCCAACCGTTTTGAACAATATATTTGATCTTTGGCAATCACTGCACCTATTTTCTGACAAGTTTTTATAGCTTTATCATTTCCATTTACTTTAGTTACTATATCATTTATTTGTTGCTGTATATTATTCGTCTTTACTTGAAAATTTGAGGAAACATTGTCTATTTTACTTTCAAGTCTATTAATGGAGGCACTCAGACCTGACACAACATCCCAAATAGCTTCTAATGTTACTGTTTCAGGTCTAGTGACAACAAGTGGTAGTTGACTTATCTGCACTGGTGGTTTCTGTTCATACTCTTGCTCATTTCCTTCCCCCTCCAGATGGTTCACCCCCTTTCGTAGATGCTATCACCACGTCTACAGAAAATTCCCCACCAGATGCAATCTCAGAAAGTGCTCCCACTGATCCACAAACTTCCCCTTCTTCTTGGGGAGATTGTTAGATCAGTTTCCCTCCTGAACCACGTTGTACCGGTGATAAGCATGCATTAGGGCTTAAGGATGCCTCTTCCGGGGTGGACACCCGTTCTCCTCCACAGGTTCCTCCAATGGATTCACCGGCAGCCTCATTTTCCAATTGTGTGAGAAAGCGGTCTATATCCAGTTGGGTTAATTCGGGTAAGGGCTCCATAGGAAAAACCCTTATTTTCCCTTTTCTTTTAGGTGGCATGTTTACAAACAAGCTATTTCAACTGTGATACTCAAGCCTCTCAATGCTACGCCATTGTTGCTCAGTTCCAGAGAGGAAAAATGTATCAAATAAGATATCAAAGATTGAAAAAAGAAGAATTCCACGCTACTCCTAGCTACTCCTACCTAAGCCGAGCAAAGCCACGCGCCCCTTAGGTGCGCACGGCTTTGGTGGCACACCGGCGGCAGCGGTGCGACGCAGGAGAGCCTGTTCTTAACGCTCCTCTGGCCCCTCCCTCCGACATCGGGTCCGGAACCCCCGCTGAACGACCTCCTGCAGTCGATCTCCTGCCGGCACCATTTTCAGTACGGAAAACGATTTGCGGCAGGAGATCGTTTTCCGGACCCCCGCTGGACCCCCAGGGCCTTTTGGCAAGCTTGGGGGGGCCTCCTGACCCCCACAAGACTTGCCAAAAGTCCAGCGGGGGTCCGGAACGACCTCCTGCAGTCGAATCGTGTTGGTCTATGGCCGCCGCCATTTTGCGCTGCCATTTTGAAAAATGGCGCCGGCTGAAGACAACACTATTCAATTGCAGGAGGCCGTTCCGGACCGCTGCTGTTCCGGACCGCCGCTGGACCCCCAGGTAATTTAAGGCATTTGGGGGGGGGGGGTTCGGGAGGGGGGGGGATTTAATTTAAAGGGTCGGGGGTGGGTTTTAGGGGGTTTTAGTGTGCCGGTTTTCCTGCCCTCCCCCTTCCCCCGATTTACAATTTTTTGACGATAAATCGGGGGAATTGGTATTGTATCGTGGCCCTAACGATTTTTGACGATTTAAAATATATTGGACGATATTTTAAATCATCAAAAAACGATTCACATCCCTAATATATGCATCTATGATCTATGGTGCATCAAAGCTTACATGTATACTTATGTGGGTTAACTCTGAATATCGGTAGTTAGCCATATAAGTTATAATGTGTTCCACCCCCGATCTTCCAGTACTTGTCTACATTTTGTGCATATAACTTTTAACCATGCAAGAGACTTACTCGGCTAAATGGTGGCCGCTGAACATAGAGCTCATATTCAGCAGCTGCTACTAACATAAGAACATAAGAACATAAGAAAATGCCATACTGGGTCAGACCAAGGGTCCATCAAGCCCAGCATCCTGTTTCCAACAGTGGCCAATCCATTCCATAAGAACCTGGCAATTACCCAAAAACTAAGTCTATTCCATGTTACCATTGCTAATGGCAGTGGCTATTCTCTAACTGAACTTAATAGCAGGTAATGGACTTCTCCTCCCAGAACTTATCCAATCCTTTTTTAAACACAGCTATACTAACTGCACTAACCACATCCTCTGGCAACAAATTCCAGAGTTTAATTGTGCGTTGAGTAAAAAAGAACTTTCTCCGATTAGTTTTAAATGTGCCCCATGCTAACTTCATGGAGTGCCCCCTAGTCTTTCTACTATCCGAAAGAGTAAATAACCGATTCCCATCTACCCGTTCTAGACCTCTCATGATTTTAAACACCTCTATCATATCCCCCCTCAGTCGTCTCTTCTCCAAGCTGAAAAGTCCTAACCTCTTTAGTCTTTCCTCATAGGGGAGCTGTTCCATTCCCCTTATCATTTTGGTAGCCCTTCTCTGTACCTTCTCCATCGCAATTATATCTTTTTTGAGATGCGGCGACCAGAATTGTACACAGTATTCAAGGTGCGGTCTCACCATGGAGCGATATAGAGGCATTATGACATTTTCCGTTTTATTCACCATTCCCTTTCTAATAATGCCCAACATTCTGTTTGCTTTTTTGACTGCCGCAGCACAATGAACCGACGATTTCAATGTGTTATCCACTATGACGCCTAGATCTCTTTCTTGGGTTGTAGCACCTAATATGTAACCCAACATTATGTAATTATAGCATGGGTTATTTTTCCCTATATGCATCACCTTGCACTTATCCACATTAAATTTCATCTGCCATTTGGATGCCCAATTTTCCAGTCTCACAAGGTCTTCTTGCAATTTAGCACAATCTGCTTGTGATTTAACTACTCTGAACAATTTTGTATCATCTGCAAATTTGATTATCTCACTTGTAGTATTTCTTTCCAGATCATTTATAAATATATTGAAAAGTAAGGGTCCCAATACAGATCCCTGAGGCACTCCACTGTCCACTCCCTTCCACTGAGAAAATTGCCCATTTAATCCTACTCTCTGTTTCCTGTCTTTTAGCCAGTTTGCAATCCACGAAAGGACATCACCACCTATCCCATGACTTTTTACTTTTCCTAGAAGCCTCTCATGAGGAACTTTGTCAAACGCCTTCTGAAAATCCAAGTATACTATATCTACCGGTTCACCTTTATCCACATGTTTATTAACTCCCTCAAAAAAGTGAAGCAGATTTGTGAGGCAAGACTTGCCCTGGGTAAAGCCATGCTGACTTTGTTCCATTAAACTGCATAAGTTCCTTTTATCTGGCTAAATAGCGCTGAATGCACTTTGAATATCGGGTACTTGGTGTTTACTAGATTGATTTTTTAGTGGGAAAATTCAAATGCATCATAATTAAATGATGATCAGATAAAGAAAACATTTATCTGAAAGTGTGGAGCTCCAGTTTGCCTAAAGAAATTATTTAAAAAGACCATATCTAGTGTGTACCTTCCATCATGTGTTGGTTTGTGAATGATTTGTTCAAGGCCTAATCCTGACATAGTCATTAGGAAATCCTGCTGACATGCAATCAATGGAGGTGGCTCATCCACATGAATGTTAAAATCTCCTAATACCAAAATAGGATCCAGATTGACCTTTGCTGATGCTAACATTTATATAACAGGAGAAAAGTTATATGTATCATCTCCAGGTGGAATATAACATAAAAATATATGGTACTCTATAATGTAGAGGACCTAACAGCATTTCAAATGAATGGTTCATTTTGAGACTGACCAAACTAAGGCCTGGATTTAGCAAAATGTGATAAGTATTGCATGTGATAGCAAAAGGGGCAAACTAATAGACAGTTTATTGCAATTTATACTAATTGCCTATGTGAGCTTCTAAGTTAGCACAAATTATGACAATGTTTTCATGCTTTGTAATGCTAGACCTGTTGTATATCTTGCATACAACTACTGGGGGATAGAGAGAGAGAGAGGCTAGCCATAATGTTCTCTCCCTAGATAGATATTTATATCCCTATGGGAGGCCCACCTTGTAAGTTGAGGTGAGGTTTAGGTAGGGGGTTAGGGGCCACTTTGACATTCAAAGTGAGATGTACGAACAGATCAGTGGTCCCTTGTGAAGATTTGATGACCTTCGGAGTGAGGAAACTCACTCAAAGATGAGATTTGTGCAATGTTCTCTCAACCTAGCTTGATGGACTGTCTACCTACTAAAACAGGCCTTTGAGGCAAAATGTACTATCACATGGCTTAACACTACTGAAAACATTGTAGTTAAAGCCACCCCTAACTCTTCCTCTTTTTGAGATTTGCATCGCACCATACGATATGGTGCTATCACATGCATTAAAGGCATTAACGGGGCTTTTCGCATGTGATAAGTCCTTAATACATGCAAAAATGCCTTAGCGCATTTTGATAAATGAGGGGGTAAGTTGCAAAGTATTTTTAAAGGCTATTAACAAGTTTTCTTCTGTTCTCCAAATGTAGATGTGATATTATCTTATAAAATGGGGAACACAATTGGTTTACAATCATTTGGACAGTTTCGAGTAGGCATATCTCAGTGATACAAATTATATCAAGATTATGTCATAGACAAAGATAAAAAATCACAGCAATTTTTCCTTTTACAGATCTTTCATTCAATAATAGAAAAGAAAATCACCTGCTGACCTCACTGTTTGGTATATTTATCAGTAACACCTGTGCAAGGTTGTCATATGATCATGGACAGTAATCATGAGTATGCCTACCTAGCCTGCAATAGCATCCTTATCCCTGGATCATTGACATCTTCTGTATTTCGGTCAAGATGCAAAAGGCTCTATGAACATGACCCTTTCAAACTGAATTGCAAATAAGGCAATTTTACCAGCATATATTCATTTGCTCAGTCTTGCTCTCAGTCCTTCATGAAGGAACATACAAAGAATTGTGCTGCCTTTTTGTGCTCCTGCATTGCATGCAACAAAGATGAGTGTGCCCCAGCACACCGTGATGTTCACATTTCCCTTACTCTTCACTCCCATGACTGACGTCAACACCAGAAGAGCAGGAGTAGGTGACACTTTGGTGTTGGGGGAAGTGCAGGGAAGATGTTACAGCTGTCCAACTGGCAGTTGGATTGGCAAGACTCAGCAATGACAAAACTTGAGAGCTAGAGTTCTTGCTGCAATCTGCCTATCTTCTATGCCCCTTATGCTACACCGTGGGGGTTTTGCTGCTACTATGCCTGATATGACATAAGATTTTAAGAACATAAGAAATTGCTATGCTGGGTCAGACCAAGGGTCCATCAAGCCTGTTTCCAACAGGGGCCAAACCAGGCCACAAGAACATGGAAAGTACCCAAACACCAGGAAGATCCCATGCTACTGATGCAATTAATAGCAGTGGCTATTCCCTAAGGGGCAGATTTTCAAAGCCCTACGCATGTAAATCCAGGAGCATTTACGCGCATAGGGGGGTTACACGCGCCGGGCCTATTTTCAAAAGGCCCAGAGGTGCGCGTAAAGTCCCGGGATGCATGTAAGTCCTGGGGCTTGAAAAAATGGGCGGTCCAGGGGTGGGGTGGGGTGGGGGCATGGCCAGAGGCATCTCCACGGCCACTGGGCCAGGGGATCAAAGTTGTGCCTGCCTCTGGCAGGCAATACTCATGAAATAAAGGTACGGGGGTTCTTTTTTTCGGGCCGGGGGGGTGGGACAAGTAGGGGAAGGGAGGGGAAGGTGGGGGGGGGAAAGAAAGTTCCCTCCGAGGCCGCTCCGATTTTGGAGCGGCCTTGGAGGGAACAGGGAAAGTCAGCTGGTCTCCCCGAGGGCTCGGTGTGCCAAGGTGCACTAGTGTGCACCCTAATGTGCGCACCAACCCCAGATTTTATAACATACATGCGTGCCAGGTAGCACGCACAAATGTAGGGCGCATGCATAACTTTTAAAATCTGCCCCAATGTCAACTTGATTAATAGCAGTTAATGGACTTCTCCTCCAAGAACTTATCCAAACCTTTTTTAAACCTAGCTACACTAACTACACTAACCACATCCTCTGGCAACAAAATCCGGAGCTTAATTGTATGTTGAGTGAAAAATAATTTTCTCTGATTAGTCTTAAATGTGCTACTTGCTAACTTCATGGAATGCCCCCTAGTCCTTCTATTATCTGAAAGTATACATAACCGATTCACATCTGCTCATTCATTTGTAACCGGACACTGTACAATAGGCTGCAAATCCAGGCTGTCTGATCCAAAACTGGGCAGTTGGTCACCCTAAAGACAGCCCCTGGTGGGAGATCCCCGTACCATGCCTCAAAGTCCTCTGGAAGGTGTACAAAGGGGAAGGGAAGGGAAAATGTCATCATACCTCAGTATCGCTCCATGGTGGGACCGAACCTTGAATACTGTGTACACTTCTGGTCGCAACATCTCAAAAAAGATTAGGGATGTGCATTCGTTTTTCACAAATTAGACAATGTCAACAATATTGTCTAATTCATCATGATTCGGTAGCGCCGATATATGAAGCGATTTTTGCTGAAATTTCGGCAAAATTTGTATTTCGTGTTAGTGCGCACTAATGGAGTTATGCGCGTATGTTATAAAATCGGGTGTACATTTGTGTGCGCCAATTTGCGCGCACAAATGTACGCCCGTACGTACTTCTTAAAATCCGGCCCTTAGTATGCTGTAAGTTCTATTAGGGTGCACTAACTAACCTGTTACTGCACACTAACAGGCCCTAATTTGCATTAACATCTAGCATTCTGTGTACTGTGCACTAATGCTGAGATAGTGCGCACTAACTGGTTGTTAGTGCACATTAAGGCCCATTAGTGAGCACTAACACACTTTCTCGAATATTGCCGAAAAAAATACAAACCGTAGGAAAACTAAATTTTCTGCAGAACACCTGATCCGAAGCCTGAACCGATATCTTTAAACTAAGCACATCTCTAAAAAAGATATAGTTGCGATGGAGAAGGTACAGAGAAGGGCCACCAAAATGATAAAAGGATGGAACAGCTCCCCTATGAGGAAAGATAAAGAGGTTAGGACTGTTCAGCTTGGAGAAGAGACAGATGAGAGGGGATATGATAGAGGTGTTTAAAATCATAAGAGGTCTAGAATGGGTAAATGTGAATCGATTATTTACTCTATCGGAAAATAGAAGGACTAGGGGGCACTCCATAAAGTTAGAATGTGGCAGATTTAAAACTAATTGGAGAAAGTTATTTTTCACTCAATGCACAAACTCTGGAATTTGTTGCCAGGGGATGTGGTTAGTGCATTTAGTGTAGCTGGGTTTATAAAAGGATTCGATAAGTTCTTGGTGGAGAAGTCTGTTATATAAGAAATGCATTCCCAAAGATTGCATATTTCAATCACTGAAAGTCAAAATATTTTTTTTTTACCTTTGATGAATGTTCTTATTTTTCTAATCAGTTGGTCCCAGTCTCTTTGCTCCCTTTGTCTTTTCCTAATTCCTTTTTCAGGATATCTTTTATTCTTTCTGTTCTTCTCTTTCCTCTTGTCTTCTTTCCTTCCTCCTTCATACACACACACAGAAGCTCATTCATTGTGCTCTCTCATACACATGCTTTCTCTCACATAGGCTCCCACTCTTGCATGCTCTCTCCCACATACACATAGGCTCCCACACATTCTTTTTCACTCATGCTCCCATTCTCATATGCTCTCTCTCACATGTAGGGTCTCATGCTCACATGCAGATTCCCACTTCTCCCCATGCACAGGCTCTTGCATGCTGTATTTCACACACACAAGCTCTCACTCTTACTTCAAATTTTAAAATGAATTAAACCTCTTCTACACTTTGAACACTATAGAACAGCTTTGCAAGCCTTAATTTTTTCAAAACTAGATTATTGCAATGCAATTCTCCTAGGTCTTCCAATCTCAACTATAAAACCTTTACAGTTTCTACAAAATGCAGCAGCTAGATCTTTATCCAACTGCAAAAGAACAGAACATATCACTCCGATTCTTAAACTTCATTGTTACCAATCTCTCACAGGATAATATATAAAACCCAACTCTAATCCACAAAGCTCTCTATAATAATAAAACTGAATGGATGAAAGACACACTTCTTTTTAAAGATTCACTTAGAAACCTACGTTCAACAAATACTGGGTTTCTCTTAACTTCTTCACCAAGAATGATACACCATCAATTTACAAAAGAGCGTGCTTTTTCCATTGCAGGACCAGCTTTATGGAATACTTTACCCACAGAAATAAGACTTGAAGAAGCTACTAAAACTTTCAAGAAAAAATTAAAAACTTGGCTTTTCAATAAAGCATTTACAATGTCTTAAGATCAATAATCCCTCTTTCACTTTCAATTATACCTTCCTCTTTACTTCCCTTTTTCCCATCCCCCTTCCTTTTATTTTATCAATCACTACACTCTTTAACCCATCCCTCTCTTGTTTCTCCCTCTTCTCAACCCCCAATCTTTCACTGGTCACACTCCTATTTTTAACATATATGATAATGATATATTGTATATAATTTGTTATTAGTTCTCGTTATTATTACAACACAACAATTGTTTTTGCATTATTCCTTCTGCTATGTCTCTGGCATTTCCTTGCCCCCCCCCCCTTTTGTTCCCGTTTTATGTATTTTCCACCTGTCAGTTCGGATGTAAACTGGTATGATGTTGCACACTAATGTCGGTATATAAAAGTGTTAAATAATAATAATAATAATTTTTCCCCTCATTTGTTATATTTTATTACATTGTATCCATTTTTTAGTTAAAATTGTTATATGTAAACCGTCATGATGGCATTGCTGAATATCGGTATATAAAAGCAAATAAAATAAATAAATAAATATGCAGGATCCTACTTCAACACACATATGCTCCCTGAAACACACACACACACACACACACACACACACACACACACACAGGGTCTCACTCCCACATGTTCTTTCTTTCAAACATACATGCTCTTGCTCTCTCTTACACACAGGTTCTCACACAGACACAGACACACACACACACAAACACATAGGTTCCCTACTCTCACATGTTGTCTCTCATACCCACATATTAACCCCTCTCAGGCAGACTCCCATTCACCCCCCCCCCCCCAGGAACCTCCCATTCATACCCTAGCCCACCTTACCCCACCCCATGACAGGCTTCCATTCACACACACACACACACACGCACACACAGGCAGGCTCCCATTCACACCTCCCCTTCCCAGCAGCCTTCTATTCAATCCCCCAACCCATCCCACATCAGGTTCCCATTCACACACTCACCCAGGCAGGCTGTCATTCACAGCAACACCCCCTGAGTCAGGATTCAATTTACACACACACACACACACATACACAGACAAGGCAGCCTCCCATTCACATAAGCAGACACCCAGGCAGTCTCCCCATTAGCAGCAGAAGGGCAAGTCCATTCTGTTGCTCTTCCTCATGTGCTGGCCTCTGCACTATATAAAACTCTTCCTTCTAGCACTTCCTTTATGCTGATCTCATGCATCGTCAAATCAGCATAGAGCACATGCTAGGTGCAAGAGTTTTGAATTCTATATGACCGGCAGTGCCCGGGACATGTCGTGGGGTGAGGTGTTGTCTTCTCAGCTGCTTGTGGTATGGGGTCTACCAGCAGCCTCCCAGGTCTCATTTTCTTTCTGGATGCTGGTGGAGCCATCAGTGGCCTCATGGGTTGCCTCCTCTCTTTGCTTGCCAGTGGGAAAAGGATCCACCAGCAGCCTCTTGGGCTGCCTCCTCTCTTTGGCTGCTGTTCTGCTGGCTCTGCATGTCTGGCAGTGCTGGGTCTGTTCATGGGGGCCCTGCAACAGGGTTTCTCTTCTCAGCTAGAAATGCCAAGTATATGGGCCTGAGCTTAATGTGGGTGGGCCATGGCCCACCCAGGCCCACTCACACCATACAACTGATTTCCCCTATGGTAGCTGCCAACTCTTGATCTTGTCCTAGCTATCTGATGCTTGTCAAAGGCTTTACCTACCCAGTTATCTTAAACAGTTTCATGAAATCTTGGACATTTTCTTCAAATTCTGTTCCCTTTAGAATATTTGTGATTATTTATCTTATCTGGTATTTGTCTGTCAATGGATTATATCATAGCAAAAGGCAAGGACTGCAGAAGTTCAGAACCAGAACCATGACTGTGCTTCTCCATGATTACTGCTTCTGAGGTAATGGACATGGTATTTTCAAAAACTGATTCAGAAGAAGAATCTTGTTCTGGATTCCCTGAATCACAGAAAATTAAGCAGCTAGTGGCCAAAGAGCATTTGGTGCCTCTAGTGAGTAGCATCTTAGCCTCCAGTGAAGACTCTGTGACTGAACAGCCAGTACCTAGTGATGCCATATGGAAATGACATCAAGCCTTCTCCAGGGATTTGCTATGGCGTTATCCTGCTCAGGGCTTTCTGCTAATGTAATCAGTGCCTTTTACCCCTCATTTGGAGCCTTTGAGTGTTCTTTCTACTCTGAGTTGCTGCTCATTACTGCTCATGATGCTTTTGGGACTTTATGTAATTCTTTCAACTGCTTTGACATCTTCCTTCCAGTTTCATGGTACCTTGTGCTGTTCATGCTATACTTGATGCCACTTTTTCCCTCTCATATAGCCTTGGGGGGGGGGGGGGATGTGAGTTTCATATCAATGTGGTTTGTGCCCTGTGTCACACATTTTCAGCCTTGGGGTATTCTAGTCACTTGTGCTGCTTCTTTGCTCCTCTGTTGATGACTTGGAGAACTCCTGTCACTGCTGGTATTATTTTGACTCATTGCAGGTCCTTGTGCTCTTCATGCTATTTTTGCTGCCATGTTTACATATTCTTGATGCAATGGCAAACTTGCACCCTTCTAATGCTATTTACCCAGTATTTTCATTATAAATGATTAGAAAATCCCAATGTGGGGCCCAAATAGTCTGTATTGCTGCCCCCATTGTCTATAATGGTAAACAAATGAACAAATAAAATGAATAAACATTTTTTTTTGTTTGAAACAAATAGAATGAATGTCTGTGATCTATGAAATGAATGGATAAACTGACACAACATTTTTGTCTCTGTACATGCCTTTGTAGTATTGTAGGTTTATAAATCTCTGTTGTGTTTTAAGGTTTAAACTTCAAGGTCAAATAAACTTCAACTGCCTTAAACTGTAAGACAAGAACATGTTTTCTTACATCATATTGCTATTACAGAAATTATTTATGTATTTATTTTTCTTGTATCATTGTTATTGTACACACAGATTGACTTCAAAATGCTTGTGTTTTCCAATAAAGTCCAAGAGGATTTAAGACTTATGATGTGCAATATTTGAAAAACATGACTTGAACTAATAATCAACTAAGCAGCTAAGTGTAAACTGAGTATCATGCTAGCCTGCTAAAGCACAATTTGTTAAAAGAAAACTAATAAAGTAGTTGAGCAGAATTAATACCTTTACTAGATTAATAAATCTTACATGATGCAAATCCACAAATATGTGGGGCTACTTAAGTTCCAAGTAATATAAAGCATTATACTAAGTATCTGTATGTAGCTACTGTTGCTGAGGTTTCTTTTTAAAACTAATCATATCATTCATTTTCAATATTCTTTTCTCTAATATATGTATGCATTGTGCTGTGCTCTGGATTTCATCAGACACCTTCAGGCCTTCATGAAGGCTTTAATGATTTCCAATGGAGACACAACAGGAGACTGCAGTACCCATGAGCATCTAGGCATATTTCAGCTGAATTTAGTTCTTCCTGCTGGCTTGCCATGATATTTTTCTTTGATGAAAAGTTACCCAAACACAGATAATATACGTTTTCTTGCAATCGTAAAACTTAAGCTATGTATTCTACTTTCATCACTCTCTGCCAATGTAACCATGTTCCTTGTTGGTTTAACAAGTAGTCAGTATTCACTATTACTGGCATTAAAAGCAGAATATTTTAAGCAGCCTTTCTATTTCCTTTATCTTCAACATAAGTATGTCTTAAGTAATCTCTGCAAATGAAGAAGGTGAGTCAAACATTCTGAAATTGTTTTTTGTGACAACTAATAGCAACGAATCAATATCTACATAGATGTCACACATCAATTTGTTAATACTGAAAAAAATGTAAGTTTCCCATAATTCTTACATGTTCATTCCAACCTTATATTGTTTAGAAACAACATTTTGGAATTTTGTGGTAATAAAAATGTTTCTGTATTAATTAATAGATGTGCTAAACCCCTCTGGGGTTGATTCACTCAATCTGAGGCAATAAAGGAGGCCATGATTAATAGTTATTAGGGTAGGCTGTGATTTGGATGATAATGAACATAAAGGGGCCTTTGCACTTAGAATTGGCTGAATGTTTTATGCACTCAAATTTTTATTTACTTAAAAATGTTTATAGACTGCCTATCCAAATCCTAAGCAATTAACAATACAACATTCATAATAAAAGTTAAACATTTGTCATACCATAAGGGTGGAGGAGTGATATCATAAAGATCAGATCAGACCTAATAGACACTGTCTGGAATGATGGGCTGGGGGGGGGGGGGGTAGAGAGGGGGATGAATAGGAGAAGGGAATGGATGGAGACAAAAAGGAGGCAGGGAATCTCCAAAGCATATGCCTTCTAAATCTATCCATGATGTCAAAGACATTGCAGAGGAGAGGAGTCAGACACTGGACCATCTACTAAACCACATAAATATAGGGAAAATTTGGCACTAGTCATGGAAAGCTACAGTGTGGTTTTTGGGAAAAACTCCACAAAATTATTTCTGGAAGTAAAGGCATACATTTGGAAACATAGCCTTGGACATAAGCAGCTTCAATGTCACCTCCCCAAATTATTAAAACATATTAGGCATTGTTATCAGGGCATTAAAATGGGCATTAAAAAAAACCCCTACTAATGTACATGCCTATCAGAAAAATAAGGGCAGTAGCTTGTTTCTCCCATATATCACACTGCTTGAGCAAAGCCTCATGGAAATCTTGAGCCTAGGCATCATTGGCCTCCCAGAGTACATTGATTATGGCATCATCAATACATAAGGAGTGAGCTAGTAATTTACTTGAATTACAAGAACAGGAAGAACATGCAGAAAAATTCCACTAACAAAATTTAGCAAAATAGTAGGGATGTGCAGAAGGAAAACATATGTTTCAATTTGGTTTTTGTTTTGCCGGGACCCAAATTTGTTGCATTCATTTCATAGGGGGAAAACCAATTCGTTGATTAGTTGTATTTGTTTTCTGATTTCCCATTAAAGTCAATGGGGGAAGTATTTGCAGCCTATTTTTGGCTGCAGAATTGGAGTTTTCTTATCAATTCTGATGAAACTTCTGGGGAGCAACCATCAAACAGCCACTAAGAAATCACTGAGAGCCAAAAGAATGAAACTAATATGATATGTTGTATTTGTGGGGGATCACGATGTGTTTCGATAACGAATAGGGACTTATGCGTTGCGGATTGCCAATGCGTTGAAAATGAATGCACATCCCTACAAAATAGTTTTAAGACTGCAGCCTGGCTTTTGAGTCTATAGGTGGTTACAAGTCCAGCAGGATAAGGGTCTTTTAGAGAAGATGGGGCTAACCTGAAGCTGCATCCTTTAGGAAGGTTGAGGACTTGTTGGGACTACCAACAGGTTTTGTACTCAGGATTTGCAGGATAGGAGCTTTTCTGAAGAAGTGCCTAACATTTTTCTGATGGAAGCAAAAGGGATACATGTGTAAGTACAACTTACTTACCTCTGTATAATTTCCAGGTTGTCTTTGCAAAAATCAAACCCAGTTCCTGTATGCACAGTATCCATGCAAAAGGAACTCACAGCTGCCACTGAGGGACAGAAATTGGAGATGACATGTGTTATCTTTATCCAAGATGCTGTTCCATTAACATCGCCATGCCCGACCTAAACCCTCTCAGGACATCCAACTGGGATAGTCGGAAAGGAAGTGTATGACTGACAAGAGATGGTAGCTCAGCCAGCCCTGACAGAACCATACATTTGATGTCAGTGAGGAATCTGAGAGCCTTGACTCAGAAAGACAATGTCATCTGAGCAGCTTCCCTTTGTGAAGCTCTTGTAGTGTCGAGGCAGCAACAGCTACAAGACAAATCCATGATGCCCTCTAAGCTCTATGGGATGATCTGAACATGCAAACCAAAATAATTGAAAAAATAGGTGAACCAAAGGAAGCCATAGATGCCAGACAGCTATTCAAGTCTCAAAACATCTGCTATGGTCATTTGACAGACTAACCATAGCAATACAGCAATGACTGTCACTGTATGTCTTGAAACAGATTTCTAGTCATTAATTTCATTTGACAATAGTACTATTTGCCCCTTCCATCAAAACTAACCTGACCACATCCACTCCATCCATGTCATATTGGCTATCTGAAAGGACCCCACACCAGAGATGGAAAGACTGAAGAAAGACATACAAGCTTTGGAGAAATGAGGCCTTCACCTGACCATTCATTAGAGTTCCCACTCAATGCCTTCTCTGAGGTAGTTACTGCTCACCTGCTTCTGCCTTATCTCCGCTGCAACAAGATAGTAGGAGCCATCTTATACAATGCAGGACATTAAAGATATACAGTGGCATGTTGCTGCACAATCATGGCAATGGATAAGAACTTTCAAGAAGTTCATTTTTAAAAATAGTTAGACCATTGTGTTTTACATATTTTGCTATATAAAACAATATTAGAAAAACTGTTGTCCTCTATTAAGCTTTTTTTGGAAATACTTTGGTTTATTTAAATAAATGTGGGTTTGGTTTTTAATGGTCAAGCATGTATTGATGTCTCTCCTCCATCATTCTATTCCTTTTCCCTGTCTCTGTTCTGTCCTAAACTACACATCTCCCATAACTCTTCTACATGCAGCAACCACATCTACTCCATCTGCAGCCCTCAATGTATCAAGCCTCGGCACATCCATTCCATTTATGTCTCGAAGGGAAAACTTCCAATCTTGACTCTGGCTTGCCAAGCAACCCATAATATTGGGGGGCTAGGCATTGCCCCAGTGGTATCATGGGTTTCAAGATATTGGTGAAGGGGAGTACTTTGATCTCTTCAGTTGGAAAGGCATTATATAAATAAATGAAGATGATGATGCAAGCCCTGGAGGAGAATACATGAATGAAGTTGGAACCTGGGCTCAGGGCTGCAACTGCATAGCCTCAAAGCTCAGCAATCAGCACAATTGTGCGCTGGACCTAGATGGTAATTTTTAGACATTTACCTGGGTAAGAAGTAAAATGGCCTGACTGAAAATTGTTCTACTCAAATGCGGCTAAAAGCATACCCAAGTTCCATAGCGGGTGACATTAAGTTGTAAGAAAAAAAAGCAATGTGCCCATGGACTTGTTGGGAAAAACAGCATGCATACATTGACAGTCAATTTTAAAAGAGTTGCTCGTTTAAAAATACCCACAAATGTGCATATGTTGGCCACACGTGAGCAACATGGATTTTTAAAAAACCCACGAAATATGCCTGCATGTACCCATGTACAAATGAGGAAATAAGGGAGAGGGGGAAGGGCAGGGCATGGACATTCCTGGGTGGGGCCAAGGCTTAGGAATTTCCCTCTGTATTTTAAAACCAAAAAACACAGCATACATATGCTAGATATCTGTGGAAGTATACTGCTGCTCCTGATGAGGAGCAAGTCTATAAACCTTGAGTTTTAGGGCTTATAGAACAGGACGAGGGGTCTGGGTCAATTGGCTGGCATGCAGGATGAAGAACCAGAGGGGTCTGAAAGACCTCGATGTTAACTGGACAAACTAGTGGACTAATTGGAAAACAGGCAATGTGCTTCACGTGAGCATATTTTAAAATCCGCTGACCTATGCGTTTAAATCTGCAGAGTCCAATGGAAAACACACGATAGCTGTGCTTGAGGAACATCTTAAACTTGGAAGCATACTTATTCGCAGTTGGCCAATTTTTACAACATAAAGAGGCAGATTTTAAAACCTACGAGTCCTCCAAAGTAAAAGGTTAAAATCTTAAATTGTATATGGTAAAGGAATGGAAGTCAATGTAGGCTTTCAGAGCAACACTGGATGCTCCAAGAGCAAATGCTAGTTCCAAGCTTCTGGTAGCATTTAGGGATTTAGAGGGGATCTGGCTGGGGTGGGACAGTTGGGTTAGGCTTCCCAGGGAGACAGAGGACTGGTGGAGGGGCTGGAGATAAGTCATTTTTAAGAACCTTTAAGAACCTTGGGGAGGAGGGGCAGGAAGCAGGCACAAATCAGCCAAAACAGGCCTTACACTATCAAGCTTTCCTTGGGGAGGCTTGGGGGGAGTGGGGATAGGGCTGCCAGGCTCAAGCTTTGCCTTAGTTGCTGGGGTGAGGGTGGGGATGGGGTAATCTGACTGACAATGGGCTCTGCTCTCTTTCATTTTTTTTCTGTAGCCATTTTTTTCTGAATAAAGATGGTTAAGCTTAAAGTTATCTGGCTATATGTATCCAGATAACTTTGAAATCTAACTGGAGATATTTAAACATAGCTGGATGCATTTTATCCAAGGGGTGGGCATTCATTTTTAACAAAAAGAAAATGCCATAAATTAAGCCATTTTTTATTTGTTCTGAATGGAACAAAATGAAAATAGCTTCTGATGAAAATACCCACAACTTTTAGGGTATTTTTATATTCATTGCATTTAAAAAGAAAAAAGGGTCATCTGATAGCCCAGTGTTATGATCTATCTCCTGGCCAGGCCCAATGCCAAGGCATAATCCTAGCCCCAGTACCAAGGCCTAGCCCCAGACCAGGCTTAGCACTGAAGCCTAGCTCAGTGCTGTTCTTAACATTGAGGCCTAGCCCTGGGCCAGGGGCCTAATCATGGAACATACACAGAGAGGACCAAGCCAAGTATTTCAGAAGTGCCAGAGCTAGAAATCTCCCACCCTGGATTCCTCCATGATCAAGAGATGAAATGTGCAGGAGTGATAACGAGTAATTCTGTTGTGGAAGCGCACCCTCAGGCCCTGTTAGGAACTCGGAGGCACGGTCCTATCTAAATTAGGAAGTGAGCCCTTGGGCCACGGCGCAGCTCAGGGAGGAGCCCCAAGACACACCACTGGAGGTGAGCTGGTACAAGCACGGGTGGAGCAGGAGCGAGGCTGGAGCGAAGATAAGGTGAGGATTATCTGGAACAGGAACTAGGCAGGCTCAGACCTCCACTGGACCTACACGCACCAATGAGACTCAGCAACGCAATGCTGATCTCGAGTGTAGCCCTCCAGCCACTCGATAGTCCTTCAAGACCCGTCGCTAGGGAACGACGAGTGCGTGAAGCCAGATGGAGGCTGAGGGCAGGAACATGAAGACTTGGACGAAGACTCAGGATACTCAGAGGATTCAGACATAGACTTGGATACTTAGACGAAGACTTGGATACACAGGAGACTCAGACAAAGACTTGGATACACAGGAGACTCAGAAGAAGACTCGGATTCTCAGAAGACTCGAAGACTTGGATACTCAGGAGACTCAGACGAAGACTTGGGTACTCAGAAGACTCAGATGAAGACTTGGATATGCAGGAGACTTGGACAAAAACTTGAATAATCAAACAAGGACTCAGGATACTTAGAAGACTCAGAGGACTCTGACAAAGATTCAGGATACTCAGGAGACTCGAGGACTCAGACAAGGATTCAGGTTCCTCGGAGGTTTCAGGCAAGGATTCAAGAATCAGGTGAAAGTACTGGTGAGAACTGCATCACAGCATGCCCTACACAGCCGCCCATGGCTGGTCGCAGACCATGCTGGACGTGAAGCAGACTCCAGACAAGGATGTGGAACTTGAGACTGGAACATGACAAAGATTCAGTAGAGGCCTGCACCGGGACGCGCCCTACACAGCTGCCTGTGGCTGGTCTTGGACCATGCTGGAGTGCAGCAGGTTCTGGCAGAGTCTTAGGCATGGAGGGTAGCAGGCACATGGGGACTCTGTAGACCGGGAACAAGATACTCAAGAACAAGGCTTTAAAAACAGAAGTCTCCTGGAGGCTTGCATTGCAGATGAAAGAAGGCCTTGTACCACGAGGCCCCTTCACAGCCATCCCATGGGCTAGTCACAGACCATGACATGGTACGCCAAGAGAGGTGGAGAGATGAGGGACCTGGGAACTGGATGAAGAGCTGAAGATGAGACGGACGGAGTTAAGACAGGAACATCGGACATCAGGAACAAGGAACATGGCAACTCAGGACTTGGGACATCAGGACATCTGGACACGGAACATCTGGAACATGAGGAACAGAAGATAGGCAACGAGGGAGTTCCGATGAGGGATGAGACCAGGAACATCAAGGAGACGAGGTTCAGGAACATGAAGAACATGGAACGAAGATCCATCAAGGCACAGGAGATCACAGAAGACCTGGAACGAAAGGAAGATCACAGACACTGTGCAAACCCGATTTGAAGGCACTGAGGAATGGTAGCAAGGCCCTTTTATAGGGTGAAGGGGAACCGGTTGATGATGTCATCTCAGAGGGCCATGGGGCTTTTCCAGCCACTGGCTCTTTAAAAGTTGAGCTGAGGTGCGTGCCCGCGCCTAAGGAGAAGCAGGAAGAAGCAGAGGTGCATCGGCGGCATCCCGCCACATGGGAGGCCCGAGAAGATGAAGATGGACACAGGCAGGGCAGAGGCGGCTTCCCTGCCACTCAGACGGAAGACCCCAGCAGCGGCACCCATCATGAAGAAGCAGAAGCAGCATCAGAGGCTTCAGTCGTGGAGGAAAGCTCCCGATGGCAGCACTAGGGCCACGGGGGAGCCGAGACACAGCGGCACGGCAAAGAAAGTGCGTCGGCGGCCCGGCTGGATGCGTTTGAGCTGAAGTTAAGTGGGGGGGACTGCCCGCAGCTCGCGGGCAGTACTACAACATTTTCCTCCAGGAACTTGTTCTCACCTCTTTTAAACGCTGCTGTGCTAGTCACCTTGACATATCCTCTGGCAACAGATTCCACAGAGCGAAAAATACGTTCTACAGTCTGCTTCATTGAGTGTCCCCTTGTTTTAGTATTATTTGAATGGATAAATAACCATCCTTTATTTACTTATTTGACCCCTCTCAGGATTTTATAAATCTCCATCATCTCACATCTCAGTTGTCTCTTTTCCATGCTGATGAGCTCTAGCCTGTATAGCCTTTCATCATAGGGGAGTTGACCATCCCCTTTGTCATTTTGGTTGCCCTCTCCTGCACCTTTTCTAATTCCATTATGTCTTAAAAAAGAGGGTATGAGATGAAGCGACCAGAACTGCACACAATACTCAAGGTGCACTGGTACCATGGATCGATACAGAGGCAGTATGATATTTTCAGTCTTATTCTCCTTTCCTTTTTAGATCATTCTTAACATTATGTTTGCTTTTTTGATTGCTGTCGTGCACTGATTGATTTCAACTTATTGTCCATAAGGACTCCAAGATCCTTTCTCCTTGGTAGTAACGCACTATACAGAACCCAGCACCGTAGTTGGGATTATTCTTCCCTATGTGCTGCATTTTGCAATTTTCTATATTAAATTTCATCTGCAGTTCAGTTTTCCAGTCTTCTAGTCTCACTAGATCCTTCTGAAGTTCTTCACAATCTGCTTCCATTTTAATAATTTGAATAATTTTGTGTCATTTGAAAATGTTATCATCTCACTTGTCACTCCCTTTCCCAGATAATTTATGAATCTGTTAAACAGCACAGGTCCCAGTACCAATCTCTGTGGTTCTCCACTAACGACCTTTCTCCATTTGTACAACTGACCATTTAGTCCTACTCTCTGTTTCTGGCTTTTTAACCATTTACCAGTCCACAATCAAACATTGCCTCCTATCCCATGACTTTGTAATTTTCTGAGGAATCTCTCATGAAAGACTTTGTCAAATTCCTTTTGAAAGTCCAAATATACTATATCATTCAGCTCATCTTTATCTACATTTTTATTTATACCTTCAAACAATTCTAAAAGATTGGTAAGACAAGGTTTTGCCTTGCTCAAACCATGCTGTCTCTACCTACATGGTCTGAGAGTTTGTTGTTAAGAATGGCTTCTTGCTTGCATCTTAATTTTATTGAGTTGCTAAAAAAGCTCCCAAAAAATAGAGCCATTCTTTCTTGCTCCTAACCAGGGATAACAGTGGTTTTCCCTGTGGTGTCCTTTCTGATTTTCTTAGCTTTAGGGGCCTATACAATAAAACTTGTGATAAAAAGTACTTTAGCATGCACTCAAGAAAAAAACTAACGTGCAAGTTGAAATGTCACTAAGAAAGTGATGCAAAAAGATTTAGCATGTCACATTAAAAAAAAATCTCCGATAGCATGGTCATGCTATTATTATGCACGAAAATCTGAAAATGCATTGCCTAAGCAGCACGAGAATGTTACCTATCAAAGAGAAATTAAATAGCATGATCATTCTGAACTGAGCATGCTCGGTTCTTGTTTTCTCTTGACTCCTGATTCCTTCCAGAGGGGATACAAGTAAGCTTGGTACATGGGAATTTGTTGTCAGTGCTGAGGGAAGAAGTGTAAAAGATACTAAACTCCAAGAGAGGAAGTGAAAGGATAGCAGAATTTCAGGAGATCAGAAAATGACATGAGTGCATGTTTCGAAGTATTCTATATCAGTAAGTCTCTTCAATGAGTGCTGAGGGAATATATACTGGAGGACAAAAAGGAGCAGGGAAAGGATCAACCCAGGGAGAAATCTTACTGCCCAGACTCTGAAGGGCACCTGCATTCTGACCACCATCCTCCCCCCCCCCACCCCCCAGGACCACCCTGTAGGGTAGGCACAGCAATTGATTGTACCACACTCTCTAGTATTTCCTCACAGCTCATAGAAATAAACTCTGCATTCAAATCAAAACAACTGATCTGTTTATAGAGGCTTTTGAGGCTTAGCTGCTGCTCAGTTTTAAGCCTCAGAAGGCCTACAGTGGCCCTTGACCAAACTAACAATGTCCAGATTCAGTGCTAGGTATTCAAAAGATCAAAGGGTGTCAGCCCTATTCAAGCAGCCCGCTCTCTGATGTAATGTTCATTCATGCAGTCACTAATTGGCAGCATCCCATCAGATAGTGGGCCACCCAGATGAAGCAGAAACCTTTCAGTCACCAACCCCTAGGTCAACCCTACCCATAAGCCCTCCCATTAAAATTTAATTGATCAATCACTTCCAACCAATATCCAGAGAGACCAATCCCAACTTCCAACCATTATGCCCCAGCCACTCCAGCTAGTCATCCATCCACCCCAGCCAGGCCTCCATGCCACCAGTTAGCTAGTCAGCCTTCTTTCCTCAAGTAAGCCAGCCAATCTCTTCATTCCTTGACCTTTCCTATTTTCATCCAGCTCCCCTTCTGCTCCCCATGTAGCCAACTAGCTCTCCCCTCCCCTCTAGACAGTCAATCCTCCACAGCTTTCCAGTTATCCAGCCCTCCAGTTAGCCAACAAACCAGCCCCCTCCACTCCCCAATTAGCCAGCCTTACCCCAGCTAGCCAGAAAGCCTTACCTATCCCCACCCCACTCTTTAGCTAACCAGTCCCTCCAGATGGTCAGCCAGTCAAGCCTCCCCCGCATTTCATACAGCCAACCCCCAGCCACTTGGTCAATTGCCTACCCATATCTCTTTTCTTGCTGCAATCTTCATTACCACTACTGTCTCTGTAACAGCTGTTCCTTTCCCACACCATGCGGCTCTCAATGAGTCCGACTCTTACAGTCTTATGAGAATAGTGTGGGAGTTCGGGCACTGTGCAGTTTAAACACACTGACAGCCATTCAGTACTGGAAGGTAGCAGCTGTTCCAAGACATTGGCAAAACATTGACAATGAGCAAGGAATAACATTCAATATTCAAAGAACTGGCATACACATTCGGGTCATGAACCCTGTGTGTCAGTGTCTAGTAATGCCCCTGTCAATGTCAATAACAGCAAAGACATTTTCACTTGAGTAACATATTGCTTGGAAATACATTTGCCTTCTGTAAATAAAGGGTCTTTTTTTATGTGTTCAAGTATATGTCAGTATGTCTGCTTTGTCACTTTCTTCTCTCTATGTTATTCTCTTCCCCCACCCCTTCTTCCTTCATATCTTTCCTGTCTTGCTGGTGGCCTGGAAAACATTTATTTTCATAAGGGAAGTAGAGAATGGCTGGGTAGTCATTTGCTTCTTAAGGGAGTTGCTCTGGAAAAAAAGCCCCCTGCTTCTATGATTAAGCAGGATGAGGAGCTGGGCATACACAAAACCTGTTTGTGGTCGAGCTTCTGATAGCCTGTAGTGCACATTGATCAGACTAACCACACAGCAAGGCAGCAATGATTCTGACAATCCTGCCAGTACCTGAGAGACCAGTTTTCAAAGGATGTTCAGCACCTGACTTAGGCACCTAAAGTTTAGCAATTCAGCAGTTCTTAGGCCCCTAAGTTTTGGGATGAAAATTCATCGGTCTTAGACACCTAAAAATGAAACACCTAAATCTTGGCCTGTTATTTCTTTTCCAAAATGTAAACACATTGGTCAGATGCCAAGTCCTTTAAATCAGCACTGAGCATCTAACTTGCATTCCCTTCCCTGGCAGCAACCCTGATCATGTCCATATTTTAGGTCTCTACATTTTGGATCCTAGTAAAATAGGTGTCTATATTAGGTGCTCATCAGAGGGGTTTATGCATTTCTGGGGTTTGAAGAACCTCTAGGATATTTAACTGTTCAATCTGAGACGACATATTTGTGATGTGGCTATGTATATGTGTTAAAAAAAATTCCAGAAAGAGTATGTGCTTGATAAATACCATGAAGAGTGAGCATATTACATTATTTATCTTGCACATGCTAAAGCCTCATTTGCATTTGACGTTCTTTCATTTACATGCATAACATGTCAAGACTTTATTGCATTGCAGGCTAATTTTGGCATGCAAGAAGAGAATCTTAACCTGTATATTAGAGTTTACTTTTGTGAATGAATGATGAGTTTGGGTGCAAAAATGCAAATGCATGTATTGTTTAATTTCAGGTGTATATTGTAGGAGTGATTGTAAGGATGAAGTCTTAATAGAAGTAGGGATTAAGGGGAGGCATGAGTGAATAGTGTATTGAGATATTTGTGCATTAGGCAGGGTTTGGCAAAGTAGCTTACTGACAGGTCGATACTCTAAGGCCGCGGTAAAAAGAGTGCGGCAGTGCCCGGCGCACCCTCGTTCCCCGCACGCACAGTTCTCTTCACCTACCGCTCGATACTCTCTTCTAATTGCATGCAAATGCATGCCGCGTCTGCGAAGTGTTAGGGAAGCGTTAGGCCCGCGCAACCCATTTTACTGTATAGAGCGCCTATACAGTAACCTGGGTGCTCGGGCCTAACGCTTCACGGCCACGCTGGTATCTGTCATTTCAAATGTCATTTGAAATGACAGATACCAGGAAGTCGGGATTGCCGTCCCCTCTCCCCTCTTCCCGAAGCAAAAAAAAAGTGAAAAAAAAAGTTGCGAGAGAGAGAGGGGAGAGGACGGCAATCCTACGCTCGGCGACTTACTTTTGCAGCCCCCCCTCTGGACATCGTGGCTTCCCCTGTGCCAGTTCCCCTTCCCCTCCTTCCGAAGCAGGGCACGAAAAGCGCGAAGCGACTTACTTTTGCAGCCCCCCCGGACATCGGACGACCTCTCCTGCCTCCAGCTGCTCGCGAAGATGAACACCTGCACGGCCGCTGAAGACGTGACGTCACGACGTTTTGCGTCACGGCATGTGACGTCACGTCTTCAGCGGCCGTGCAGGCGTCCATCTTCGCGAGCAGCAGGAGAGGTCGTCCGATGTCCGGAAGGTGCTGCAAAAGGTGAGTCGCTTCGTCGCTTTACACTGCCAGTCCCTTCTTCCCTCCTCCCGAAGCAGGGCGCGAAAAGCAGCCTTGCTCCGGGAGGAGGGAAGAAGGAACTGGCAGTGTAAAGCGGCGAAGTGACTTACTTTTTGCAGCATCTTCCGGACATCGGACGACCTCTCCTGCCTCCACCTGCACAGCCGCTGAAGACGTGACGTCACATGCCTGACGCCAAACGTCGTGACGTCACGTCTTCAGCGGTCGTGCAGGCGTCCATCTTCGCGAGCAGCTGGAGGCAGGAGAGGTCGTCCGATGTCCGGAAGGTGCTGCAAAAAGTAAGTCGCTTCGCCGCTTTACACTGCCAGTTCCTTCTTCCCTCCTCCCGGAGCAAGGCTGCTTTTCGCGCCCTGCTTCGGGAGGAGGGGAGGGGGAACTGGCACGGGGGAAGCCACGATGTCCGGAGGAGGGGGGCTGCAAAAGTAAGTCGCCGAGTGTAAGATTGCCGTCCTCTCCCCTCTCTCGCAACTTTTTTTTTTCGCTTTTTTTTCTTCGGGAGGAGGGGGGAGGACTGGGGCTGCCCCGGAGGCCAGCATCCATGGACGCGGCCAGGGCAGGTGAGAGGGGGCTGGGGGAAAGCTTGCCGCCTACCCTTACCCCTGCCTCTAACGCAGGGGTAGGGGTAGGCGGTAAGTTAGCAGGTTAAACGCGGGGCAAAATGGCAGCGATAGTCGGGGCGCGCGTTACAGTATCGGAGGGGAATAGCTAATTCCTTCATTATACAGCTAATTTGTTCATTTACATATCATATACATGCTGCGTGAGGAAAGGGTTATGCGTCTGTTTTAAGAAGCGCTAAGGATGCGTGAAACTGGAGACTGTATCGCTGGATCGCCTTACGCGTCCGAATTGTGCGCTCCCAGCACGTTACAGATGGGAAATCTTCAACCACACGTTACAGTATCGACCTGTGAATAATTTGCTTGTTTGTATGTTTTCTGTGACTAATTTTTAGTGCCAGCTGACAGCAAGATTGTTCTCTACTTTTGGTTGGTTTTCCAAGAAAGTGGTATGTAAAGCTTTTTAAATAAATAGGTGCTACAAAAGGATGCAGCAGTCTTGTCACTGTCTCTTAAGGGAGCTGTGATTTTATAACAGCTCATGTAGGGCTGAAATCTGTTTGTTCCCACTGTCTTTACCCAAATTTTCAAAGCAGACACGCGGGTAAGTGTGCTTTGAAAATTCACAGGATGTATCCCTATGCGCAATGCATGCACATACACACAGAAAGTGACGGTCCCTGAGCAGGGGTATCTTCCAGCTTGTACATTTATGCACAGTCTTTTGAACATTTAAAAGCATGCCTGTAAATGATTTCTCTATCCCGACTCTGTCCCAGGAAAGCTTCTTGCTAGTGTGGGTAAAAGTATGTGTGAAATGGAGGTCTCACATGCACTTTTAAATGAACAACCTCCTCATTTATTTTTAAAGCACATCTACGCACATAAGTCAGTTTGGAAAGTTAACCCAAAAAGCATGGAGGAATGACTCTAAAACAGAATCATTTGAAAACTATTTACTTTCTTTTCTTTCCCATTGTAGTCCAATGGCATAAGTAGAGTACAAAGAAAGAGGATGTCATACACAGCTCTCCTGACTTTCTTTTGGAGATAAAAATCTGCATGCTTAGTTTTACATAGGACATAATGGGAGCTACTCGTCCACCTGGTTTTATTTGGGCAGAGGCCGTAAGCAGGGGAATAAAGCCTACCTTGCTGGGTAGGTGAATAACTGTTTCTGGGTCTGCCTGGAGGAAGAACAATGCCCGGTAAAACAGAGTATAATGTGTTTACTCCTATTTTTTCTGAATATCACATGTGTGCTCCAAATACGTTTTTCCTCTTCCAAAACATTCCAAATAGCAGTGAGATCAGGGCCGGTGCTAGGTTTTTTGCAGCCCTGTGCGAACAATGACTGTGCTGCCCTCCCCTCCCCACGATTCATTCAATCTCTGTCCCGGCCCATCAAATAAAGCCAGCTCCCTTCTGCAATCTATATTTTTAACAACTGACACTCCCCCACACCTTCAGCTCAGTCACATATGCAGAACATAGACAGACTCTCACCAAATACAGAATGAAGAGATCAGAAAATATAAACAGAAACCTGCTGAGAAGAACTGAACTGGAACCCACAAGAAGCCAGCCTCTACATGCAGAATAACAATGGAAAAATAGGAATATTACCATTATTCATAGAACATTAAATAATAAAATCAAGAAATATAAAACATCAATCATAATAGTAAAATCATATTTGTAAAAAGAATAAATATTTCAAACCAGTTAATGAATAACAATATCCAAAATTTCCCAAACACCAATAAAATATTTTTAAACATCTGATGAATAAAAAATCCTATAATTAAAAAATTTTCTATATTCCGCCCAAAATTACTTATTTCAAAAGAGCAGAAACATCAAATTACACCCAATAATTAAAACTAATAAGGATTTAAAAATCTCCTGCTCTAGGATCTTTTGATTTCCAGTCACCCTGAGATCATCATGGATTGGGGGAGGTAGTGCTGTACAAATGTTATCTTCCCTCTCACACACACACACACATGTAAAATAACACATTAATTCTCTCACACACTCTCTCTCTCACATTCACAGGTTCCTTCTCCCTCACAAATATATTATGTGTGTGTGTGTGTGTGTGTGTGTGTGTGTGTGTGTGTGTGTGCCTGTGAGAGCTTATATGTGACACATAGGCTCTCACAGGCACGCAAACATTCACAAACAAGAACACAGGCTCTCACAGACACATTCACAAGCATATAAGCTCTCACACAGGCACACACACACATAGACTCTCATACAGACATATACACACACATAGGGGCAAATGAAGCAATTCTAAAAAGAATCAAACCGGCATTACACCCCGTTGACATTATGCCAACAAAAACGCTCCTAGCCATTCCTACTAGAATAGCCCCGGCGATCTCCAACATCATTAACACCTCTATAACAGAGGGAGTCTTTCCCACATAACTCAAACATGCTATAATAAAGCCTACCCTTAAAAAAGCAGACCTGGATCCATCTGAACCGGCTAATTATCGACCAGTATCGAACCTCCCGTTATTATCAAAAATACTAGAAAAGGTCATAAACAAACAACTAACTGACTATCTAGAGGAAAATCATTTGCACTTCCCTTCGCAATATGGATTTAGGAAGAACCATAGCACCGAAACACTACTAGTGTCCCTTTCAGACTCCATACTAAAATCCCTTGATACTGGTAACTCTTATATTCTGGCCCTTCTGGATATCTCCTCAGCATTTGACACGGTGAACCACAATACACTCCTCTCTCTCCTTTCACAAATTGGCATCACCAGCACTGCCTTATCCTGGATACAATCATTCCTGAAAGATAGGACTTACAGTGTCAAAGTGGGACACCATACGTCAAAACCTAGAAATCTGTCACAAGGTGTCCCTCAAGGATCCTCACTTTCCTCAACTCTTTTCAATGTATATCTATCTCCACTCTGTAATCTACTGAAGAAATTGGATCTCCGGCATTTCATATACGCCGACGACGTCCAGATCATTATTCCAATCAAGGATTCACTTGCTAAGGCCATGGAAACCTGGGAATCAGCACTTACTGAAATAAAAAATCTACTCATGGAAAACTTTCTTGCAATCAACACCAACAAGACTGAACTACTCATTATAACACCACACAAGAACACTTCAACTAACACGCAACATGATCCCTCCTCAACAACAGACCATACCAAGCTAAAGCAGGTCCGCAGCCTTGGGGTCATTATTGATAATCACCTTACTTTGAACAATTTCATCTCAACCACAATCAAGAGTGGCTTCTTCAAGTTACATACTTTGAAAATAATTAAACCATTATAACATCCTCAGGACTTCCGGACTGTGTTACAAGCCACAATTCTACCAAAGATTGACTATTGTAATGCACTACTACTGGGTCTCCCTAAAAGCACAATTCAACCTCTTCAGATGTTGCAGAATGCCGCTGCTCATTTAATTACTAATACTTGACGGCATGAACATATCACTCCAGCACTCATGTTCCTACATTGGCTACCCGTATCCTTCAGAATTACTTTTAAAGTTCTCTCACTCATCCACAAATCAATTCACAACCAAGAGATGCAATGGTTCTCTGATCAGCTCATTTTTCGCACCTCCAACAGACCAATTAGAAATATTCACCAAGCGAAATTAGCTGTCCATCCACTAAAACACATCAAACACGTTTCCACCATAGACCGATCATTCTCCATAGCGGGTATCAAAATCTGGAACAACATGCCGTTAGACCTGCGTCTTGAATCCTGTCACAAAACCTTCAAACAAAACCTTAAAACATGGTTGTTTGAACAAGCATTCACTCTATGAATCTCATCTAACCTAAAAATTCAGCTATCCCTTATTATTCCTCACTGGCTCCAAATTCTTTTCCTCGCATTTTGTATTTACATTCTGCTATTCCATACCCCCCCACTGTTACTCAATTTAGGCTATTGTATGCAATGTGACATTGGTCTCGCTGCTGACAGTTAATTTGCTCCTGCGAATACATGGTTATTTATATTTTATTGTTTGATATTTTAATGATGTATGCATATTATCTTTAAAACCCTTGTTTCTGTAAAGCCTGTTGCTGTCAAATGTTTTACTGTTTTTTAAACTGTTACATGTAAAGCCTGTTGCTAATTTATTGTTTCACTGTAAACCAAGGTGATGTATGTCTATACGTACCGCGGTATAAAAGAATCTATAAATAAATAAATAAATAAATCATTTATGCACAGAAAGCAGGTGCTGAACAGTCAGTGCCTGCTTTCCTAACGTGCCCCCAGGCGCCCGTCTTGAGGTGCCATGCAATATTTAAATTAGGGGGTAGCGTTATCAAGGAGGTGATAGGGTCGCTTGTGCACACCTACCGGTAGCACTTCCTTGATAACGGGATCCCGAGAGTGTCAGCCTTCTGCTGGTTAGGAAAACCGATGCCGAATTTATCAGCATCGGTTTTCCTAAATGCCACATAGCCAGGGGTTCAGGAAACGGATGCTTGTCAATTGAGCGTCCGTTTCCTGCACCCGAATGCTGGCGGGGTTTTTTTACTTTTTTTTTAGTTAGTTTATTAAAGATTTTTCCTGCTACTTAATATCGCAATGATAATAAGTAGGAGGCAGTACCGAAAAGCAGGCTTTTCTTGCATTGAGAGTGAATAGCTAATAGGCTCATTCACATGCGTTTGCATGTAATGAGTGCTATTATTTCACTCTGCATTGGGGATTAGTGTCTCTATAACCCGCGTCCAACTGCGCTGCCTTCCCCTGTTTCCTCCCCCCTAACCTGACCTTCCCACCCCTTCCCCTAACCTTTCCTCCCCCTAGCCCTACTCTAACCCCCCCAAAATTGTATTTTACCTTTTGTGCCTGCCTCTGGGCAGGAACAAGTTGCGCACACCGCCAGCCTGCAGGCACGTGATCCTCCAACACAGTGGCAATGCCTGCTCTGTCAGAGGCCTCTGGCCATGCCCTGCCCCACCCCACCCCGTACCGCTCCTTTTGTAAAGGCCCGGGACTTACACGCATCCCGGGGCTTTACGCGCATCACCGGGCCTTTTTAAAATAGGCCCGGCACACGTAACCCTTTTAAAATCCAGCCCTATACATGCAACACAGGAAGCAAGGGAAAAGATCCTCACAATACATAAAGAGGTTATATCCCTTGGCGCTAACTTTATTTTATGTTACTCATGCAAATGTATTTTTACTCATCAAAACTCTAAGTTTATATATTTTGATCCTGCGCAACTGAGATCATATCTGGATGCTCACCTTGTTTCTAATTGATATCATTTGATCAGCTTTTTTTTGGATTGTCCCAATATAATCTCTGTATCTTTTTTACTTTTTCTTTGATTTCCTTATTAACCACTCCTTTGATCTTATGTCTCCCCTGCTTTTTCTTTTAAATTTATTGAGATTTAGGATTTTGTATAATGAAATACAATGATTAAATATTTTCTTTTTTGTTGTTTTTTGTGTATTCTGAGTCTTGATGCTTTTTCTGTTACAAGTGTATTCTTGCGTTATTTTTTTTTAATGAATAAATAAATAAAATAAAAAACACGTTAATGTGCATTATTTCACCACTAAATATGGTAGGAACCCCTAATTTGCAAAATTTGCTAGATTTTGCATACTCATTATTATATTTGCACACTAAAATGCCATGCACTAAATATTGTGCATCTAATGCGCGTTAGACCACTTTATCACACCATACGGTTCTAACGTATTTTGATGATTGAGCCTACAAGGGAGAAAATTTGGAAAGCTATGCCCATAAATGTTCATAGACTGAGCAATAAAATCTCAGACCTGCAGGCCTTAATGTGGACCAACATCAAAAAATGCCAAAATGTGAGTAAATACCATAATGCACCAAAAACAACTCACATGGAACATACAGCTTGATGTGAATAGGATAAATTCCAGTGATTTGGTGAGCCCGGACCCCTGATAAAGGATTGAATCCGAAACTTGGCCATGATGGGGAAAAGGAAGTGGTACCAAGCAATTTTACAGGCGAGGAGGAGTTTCAAGAAATAAATAACATTGACGTGCAGCTAAGTAACATTAAGAACATTGGTATATAAGAAATGATGATATTTTAGGACAATGTTTTCACATTTTTCATGGTTCTAATTTTGTGTGTTCAACATTTTTGAGTCTTATTTGATCTAAAAAATGGGGGATGGTGGTATGTTTATGATTATACATAAAAAAGTGGGTAACCTGGATGGTACCTATATATATATTTATATGAAACTACCACTGTCCTCATTCAAAAATGTTTTTCTAAGATGTTTTTGCCTAATATAATTTTTTGAAAATATAAACATTTTTTTGTTAATTTGAACAATGTGAGTTGTTTTTTGGCCTTAATGTGGAGGCAGACTTGGACATCATTCCTATTACAGATACATGGTTCACCGAGTCTCATGATTGGGATACAGCTATCCCAGGCTAAAACTTATTAAGGAAGGACAGAGAAGACAGAAAAGGGGGAGGAGTAGCTTTTTATGTCAAAAACAATATCCAAGCAACTGAAATACATGGGAAATGGCATAGAGAAGAAGCATTATGAGTTGTCCTAAAACAGAAGATGGTACTTCCAAATACATGGGTGTGATCTACAGGCCTCCAATTCATACAGAAGAGCTGGATAGAGATCTAGTCAAAGACATCTAAAAGGTGAGGAAAAAAAAAAAGAGGTGTTGCTTGTTAGAGATTTTTATTTGTCAGATGTAGAATGGAGTATCCCTTCTGTGGAATCTACAAAAAGTTGAGCGATAATGGATGCCCTTCAGGGGCTCTGCTCAAACAAATGGTAGTGGAACCCATGAGGGAGGGTGTGATTCTCAACCTAGTGTTCACAAATGGGGATAATGTCTCTAATAACTGCATAGGTGCCCACCAGTAATAATTAAACAGTATGGTTTGAGGTCACAAATAAGATACAGAGAAGTCACATGAAGACCTGAATTTTGAAGTTCAAAAATATGGACTTTGTCAAAATGGGAATGATTGTGGAGGAACAAGTAGAAGATTGAGAGAAAATGGGTGAGATGGAACAACATTGGGTAAAATTAAAAGGAGCTATTACAAAGGCAATAAATCAATATGTTAGAAAAATAAACAAAATTAAGAGGAAAAAGAAACTAATCTGGATCTGAAAGGAGTTGGCTGAAATAAGAAAGGCAAAATGATAGCATTCAGGAAGCATAAAGTATCCCAAAAAGAGGAACATAGGGAAGAATACCAGGTGAATCTGAGGAAGATGAAGAAATAAATAAGGAAAGCAAAAGGTCAAGCAGAATAAAGCATCACCAAAAGGTAAAGCAAGGTGACAAAACATTTTTCAAATATATCAGAGAAAGAAGGGAGGCCCAAAATTGTATAGGAGAAATTGAAAGGTGAGAAAAAGCAATGGAGAAAGAAATGGCAGAAATATTTAACAAATACTTCAGTTCTGTATTTACTAAAGAAAAACCTGGAGAAGGACTGTTGGTTGAGAAAACTGAAGATGGGGGTGGGCTAGACGAAACACCGTTTACAGAAGAGAATGAATGGGATAAGCTAAGAAAACTGAAAGCAGACAAGGCCATGGGACTCAGATATGTCCTGGCAATGGACCTGCCAGGACATATCTGAGTTCTATCAGTATCCCAGGATACTGATAGAACTCAGATATGTCCTGGCAGGTCCATTGAAAAACCTGTTCCATAGATCCCTGGTAATGGAAGTGGTGCCGTGTGACTGGAGAAGAGCTCTGATGGCCCCGCTACACAAGAATAGTAGCAGAGAGGAAGCTGGAAACTACAGTAAACCTTGATGGTGTGAATATTAAGAGATGCTCCTGAAAGAAAGGATAGTGAACTATCTAAATTACAATGGGTTGCTGGACTTGAGGCAGCATGGATTCACGAGGATAAGGTCCTGTCAGACAAATCTGATTTTTTTTTTAAGTTAGATCAAGGAAGAGCACTTGATGTGATTTACTTGGAATTCAGCAAAGCTTTTGATATGGTCCCGCATAGAGGCTCATGAATAAAATGAGACGCTTGAGATTCAGTGACAAGGTGGTGGAGTGGACTACAAACTGGTTGAGTGACAGGAGACAGCATGTAATGTTTAATGAAACATAGTTTGAAAAGAGAACCATGTGAAATGGAGAGCCACAGGGATCAATTTTGGGACTGGTTCTGTTCAATAACTTTGTGAGCAACATTATGGAAAGGATGGAAGGTAAAGTTTGTCTATTTGTGGATGGTACGAAGATCTGCAACAGAGGGACCTTGGGTGATATTGTCTGGCAATCTGAAGGCAGAGAAGCAATGTGACAAGGCAATAGATAAAGCCAGAAGAATGCTGGTCTGCATAGAGAGAGGAATAGCCAGAAAAAAAACTGAGATAATAATTAGGGATGTGAATCATGTCCTCGATTGTCTTAACGATCGATTTTGGCTGGGAGGGGGAGGGAATCGTATTGTTGCCGTTTGGGGGGGTAAAATATCGTGAAAAATCGTGAAAAATCGTTAAAAATCGAAAAATCGAAAAACCGGCACATTAAAACCCCCTAAAACCCACCCCCGACCCTTTAAATTAAATCCCCCACCCTCCCGAACCCCCCCCCAAATAACTTAAATAACCTGCGGGTCCAGCGGCGGTCCGGAACGGCAGCGGTCCGGAACGGGCTCCTGCTCCTGAATCTTGTCGTCTTCAGCCGGCGCCATTTTCCAAAATGGCGCCGAAAAATGGCGGCGGCCATAGACGAAAAAGATTGGACGGCAGGAGGTCCTTCCGGACCCCCGCTGGACTTTTGGCAAGTCTCGTGGGGGTCAGGAGGCCCCCCACAAGCTGGCCAAAAGTACCTGGAGGTCCAGCGGGGGTCAGGGAGTGATTTCCCGCCGCGAATCGTTTTCGTATGGAAAATGGTGCCGGCAGGAGATCGACTGCAGGAGGTCGTTCAGCAAGGCGCCGGAACCCTCGCTGAATGACCTCCTGCAGTCGATCTCCTGCCGGCGCCATTTTCCGTACGAAAACGATTTGCGGCGGGAAATCGCTCCCTGACCCCCGCTGGACCTCCAGGAACTTTTGGCCAGCTTGTGGGGGGCCTCCTGACCCCCACGAGACTTGCCAAAAGTCCAGCGGGGGTCCGGAAGGACCTCCTGCCGTCCAATCTTTTTCGTCTATGGCCGCCGCCATTTTTCGGCGCCATTTTGGAAAATGGCGCCGGCTGAAGACGACAAGATTCAGGAGCAGGAGCCCGTTCCGGACCGCTGCCGTTCCGGACCGCCGCTGGACCCGCAGGTTATTTAAGTTATTGGTGGGGGATTTAATTTAAAGGGTCGGGGGTGGGTTTTAGGGGGTTTTAGTGTGCCGGCTCACGATTCTAACGATTTATAACGATAAATCGTTAGAATCTGTATTGTATTGTGTTCCATAACGGTTTAAGACGATATTAAAATTATCGGACGATAATTTTAATCGTCCTAAAACGATTCACATCCCTAATAATAATGCCCTTATTCAGGTCCTTGGTGAGGCCTCACCTGGAGTACTATGTTCAGTTCTGGAGATTGTACCTCAAAAAGGATAGAGACAGGATAGAAGTGGTCCAGAAAAAGGTGACCAAATTGATGTGGGATGTGTATTGAAAGACTTATGAGGAGAAGCTAAAGGATCTGAATATATTTATACCTTGGAAGAGAGGAAGTGCAGGAGAAATAGGATGCAGACCTTCAGATATCTGAGTGGTTTTAATGATGCATGTTCCTCAAACCTTTTCTATAGGAAAACAAATAGTAGAACTAGGGGTCACGATATGAAGCTTCAGGTGGGTCAACTCAGGAAATATTTCTTTATGGGGCGAGTGGCGAATGCCTGGAATACCTTTCCAGAAGAGGTGGTGAAGATGAAAACAATAAACAAATTCAAAAAGGCATGGGATAAATACTGTGGATACCTAAAGGCTAGAGTTGGAAATTAAGAAATGTTTGCATGGAGGATAACCAGCATGGAGTGGCAGTTACAACCCTTAACACCCTGTAAAATGTTGCTAGGTTTGACAGTGCTTGGTTTTGATTGTTAATATTTCTACCCTTAATATTAGACTTGGGGGTATCCTACATAGAGTGGCAGGCGGCAGCTACTACCATAAGAAGCTTGCTGGGCATACTGGATGGATCATTTTCTCTTTTCTGTTGTCATTACTATGTTATTAAAGTACTATGTTTCATGCACACAAATATTTGTGCATATAGTTCACGTATGTGCTTATGTTTTCTATAAAATATGTGTATTTTATCATCTGTATATGTGCACATGTGCAGATGATAAAATACAAGAGTAATTTTGCACAAAATCATATACGCATGTTAAAAGTTACTCTTATACAGTGGTATGGGAGAAAAAGCTGATGTGTGACATGTAAATCAGTTGTAAATCCTGCAACAGTGCCAGTATAAGTAAATCAAATTAAACTGCAATTATCTGGAATCATAGGAACATAGCTTTGGGAATACAGAGAAAATACCACTTGTGAAATGCATTGCCAGAGCTAAAAAGAGGAAAATTCACACAGACTGGGGCTAATGTAATACAAGTGCACAGAGAACAGGCGCTCAGGAAAGTGGGCTGCATGGTACCTCTCAGGGGGCGCCATGCAATATTTAAATTAGGGGTCGCGCTGCCAAGGAGGCGCTAGGATCGATTGCGTGCCCTTAGCACCTCCTTGGCAGTGGGAACCCAGGAGAGGTTGGCTGTCCGTGGGTTAGGAAAGCGGACGCTCAATTTTACTAGCATCCGTTGTCCTAACCGGTGCACAGCCACGGGCTAGGAACATGGATGCTTGTTAACTGAGTGTCCGTCTCCCTAAATTGACCACAGGCGCTTTATTTTTTATTTTTTTTTACTTTTTAAACTTTTTGGTTCCTCCGACTTAATATCACATAGAAACATAGAAACATAGAAATGATGGCAGAAGAAGACCAAACGGCCCATCCAGTCTGCCCAGCAAGCTTCACACATTTTTTCTCATACTTATCTGTTTCTCTTAGCTCTTTGGTTCTATTCCCCTTCCACCCCCACCATTAATGTAGAGAGCAGTGATGGAGCTGCATCCAAGTGAAATATCTAGCCTGATTAGTTAGGGGTAGTAGGGGAAGTAACCGCCGCAATAAGCAAGCTACACCCATGCTTATTTGTTTTACCCAGACTATGTTATTCAGCCCTTATTGGTTGTTTTTCTTCTCCCCTGCTGTTGAAGCAGAGAGCTATGCTGGAAATGCATTGAAAGTGAAGTATCAGGCTTATTTGGTTTGGGGTAGTAACCGCCGTAACAAGCCAGCTACTCCCCACTTTGTGAGTGCGAATCCTTTTTTCTTCTCCCCTGCCGTTGAAGCAGTGAGCTCTGCTGGATATGCGTGAAGTATCAGTTTTTCTTCTCCCCTGCCGTTGAAGCAGGGAGCTATGCTGGATATGCGTGAAGTATCAGTTTTTCTTCTCCCCTGCCGTTAAAGCAGAGAGCTATGCTGGAAATGCATTGAAAGTGAAGTATCAGGCTTATTTGGTTTGGGGTAGTAACCGCCGTAACAAGCCAGCTACTCCCCACTTTGTGAGTGCGAATCCTTTTTTCTTCTCCCTTGCCGTTGAAGCAGTGAGCTCTGCTGGATATGCGTGAAGTATCAGTTTTTCTTCTCCCCTGCCATTGAAGCAGGGAGCTATGCTGGATATGCGTGAAGTATCAGTTTTTCTTCTCCCCTGCCGTTGAAGCAGAGAGCTATGCTGGATATGCGTGAAGTATCAGTTTTTCTTCTCCCCTGCTGTTGAAGCAGGGAGCTATGCTGGATATGCGTGAAGTATCAGTTTTTCTTCTCCCCTGCCGTTGAAGCAGAGAGCTATGCTGGATATGGGTTGAACGTGAAGTATCAGGCTTATTTGGTTTGGGGTAGTAATCACCACAATATTAAGTCAGAGGATGTACAGAAAAGTAGTATTTTCTGCTTTTCTGTACAACTTTTTGGGGTGCTCAGAAATCAATGCCTGGGTAAAAATGTGCAGGTCCGGTACACATTTTTTTTTTTTCATGTGGTGAGCGTTATTAGTTTTGCGGCACGTTGGACACATGTTGTGGATGCGCTAATCCCTTTATAGCATAAAGGGCTGTGGATGTGCCTCCATGTGTTCAACCGTGGGTTAAACAATGCAGGTCGGCTGAGCGCACTATTTTGCATCGGCCCCGCAGTCTGTGTCATAAAACCAACATTAACTTGCTGGATCACTCCTTTAGATGGAACTGGCTATGGGTTTCCAATAACTTGCTGTTATAAATTCATGTATTTCCAAGAAAACCTGAATGTTTTTAATATTTGGCACTGTAGTTGTTATAATTGAACACTGAAACAGAGAAATTCATAGCTGGTAAAGATTGAAAGTGCCATCTTAGCTGCCACTTTTTCCTTTCTGGTGCAATTCTGATCCTACTTCTTCACTATTTTTACTATTGTTTTCCTGCACTGTGCATCTCCCATGCCTTCTCAAACTCCGATACTTTTATTTTCCCCATCAGTTACAGCAGGAGGCAGTTTTATGTACCAGTACTTTTTCTGTGAAGAAATATGTATGTTGCTCTTGCATCAATCCCTTGTTCTAAAACTTCCTTTCCTCTAAAAATATTTGCCTTTTGTTTATACTGTTGTGGTTTTGAAATATCTTAATCTTATTCTCCTCTTCCTTCTTTCCAACAGAGAATTCACATTTAGATCCCGAAGTCTTACCGCTTATGGCGTATTGTAGAGATCTTCCCTATGCTGGTAGCCCTCTTCTCATATCTGTGCATGTTGCCCCAGAACTACACCAGGTTAGGTTCTCAGCAAGTACAGAGCTGTTATTCTTTTTTTCATTGTTACTGTTAACTTCTCTACATACATATCTTATTTCACAAGCTCTTTCCACTAAACTGTCATGCGCATTGGCAGCCTAGAGGCCAGGCCACAAGATAATTTTTCAGTTCCGTTATGTACTGCTCCCCTATCTCCTAGGTCCATTTCTCTGGTTTCTTTTTCTCATAGTTGAACATGTGATGGGAGTCATAGGTGAAAAGGAAGCGGAAAAGCTCAGTAATATTCCAGATGCTTAGATTATTTTTCAATAAAAGCACATACTGTAACTTTTCCACAGCTATTTCATAAAGTCATGGTTTGTGAGTTTTATCCTCCTGCCAGGCTTACTTGGCTCTGAGAGTATGCGAAAGGATTCCCACGCCCACTGGAAATATGATAGAAAAAGCTAGCAGGTACCACTTTCAGATTTCTGAAGTTCTACAGAATTTGTTCTGGTGCTAGCAGAATATTTTCCCTGCCATTTACTTTTCAGATAATGAATTGGCAGTTGCATTTTGTTGTGGAACCAATCATGGTAATGAGGAATTTCGGAAAGAAGTATGAACTCTGTGTTAAAACCTAAACATTGAGGAATCGAATACATGATGCATGAAATTGTGGATGTTACTTAGTCACAGGTTTCTTGTTACAAGTTTCACCCAAGACAGGTGTTACTCAGGATTAGCACAAAGGCATAGAAATAAACATGAAAGAATACAATCTATGGGTGCTCTGAATCAGCAGTGAGGGAGCTTACATAAAAGTGTCTATGTTACAAGCAATGACAGAGCTCTGTAGTAAAGACTGAGTTCTTTCAACGTTTGCTGTTGTGTAGGCACAAGCCTTTCCTGCCCTCAGAGAATTTTAGGACAGTTTGACAGGCACTGGTAATTTCCAGAATTGACTACTGCAGTGCAGTTCATATTGGATTACGATCCTTAAAAATATGTACATTACAGATAGTTCAGAATGCTGCTGCTAGGGTACAAATTGCGACAAGCAGGAGTGAGCACACATACAGTATCTAGGATTTTGTACAGACTCCACTGGCTTCCAGTAGCTTGGCAGATCAGATTTAAAATCCTTACAAATATCCACAAATGCAGGGGCTCCCTTTAGCCTTAGAACTTTACTAAAGATGTACAGTATATTGCAAATCATCATCTTCGCTCTGACAGTAGGAATCTCCTAGAAATGCCCTCCCTAAAAGTTATGCACTGATGTGGAACAAGAGAGTGTATCTTTGCAAAGCAAACAATCAACTCTTATGTACAGATGTTGATGGCTGTGGGCCTTGAGCTGTCATGTTGGTTATGTTAGCTGCTAGGGGAGGTTAGACAAGGTTGCTGGTTTGTCTGTCTGAAAACTGATTGGGAATAGGATGTTGTCATGTCTTCACTTGTAGCAAAATGTCATGCAGTAATGTATAAGTCAAAGTATATTTAGTGATGCTACAATAGCATCAACATGTCACCTAACAAAAGGTTCACCTCACTGAACCCAAGGCAAAGTTGTCTTAGAAGCTTTTTCCCTAGCCTGACATGTCACTGGTAGCCATTAGGAAATATAGAGATGTCAGTGTGCTGATTGGCTCTTTATCTGTCCAGCTCAGGGCTAATCATGTTGTTGTCTACCTATATGTCAGGACATAGGAAATGGGCAGAGTAGTTTGTTCGAATAGGTAGTAGCAGTTAGACTCCTCATCCTGTCTGTGGCCACACAACATATAGCCTGAGAAGCTTGCAGAATGCTCATTTTCCAAACAGAGTCACCACCTTTCTGGTATTTACTGGTTAGTAGGGATGTGAATCGTTTTAGGACGATTAAAATTATCGTCCGATAATTTTAATATCGTCTTAAACCGTTATGGAACACAATACAATAGAGATTCTAACGATTTATCGTTATAAATCGTTAGAATCGTGAGCCGGCACACTAAAACCCCCTAAAACCCACCCCCGACCCTTTAAATTAAATCCCCCACCCTCCCGAACCCCCCCCCAAATGAATTAAATAACCTGCGGGTCCAGCGGCGGTCCGGAACGGCAGCGGTCCGGAACGGGCTCCTGCTACTGAATCTTGTTGTCTTCAGCCGGCGCCATTTTCCAAAATGGCGCCGGCTGAACGACCTCCTGCAGTCGATCTCCTGCCGGCGCCATTTTCCGTACGAAAACGATTCGCGGCGGGAAATCGCTCCCTGACCTCCGCTGGACCTCCAGGAACTTTTGGCCAGCTTGGGGGGTGCCTCCTGACCCCCACAAGACTTGCCAAAAGTCCAGCGGGGGTCCGGAAGGACCTCCTGCCATCCAATCGTGTTCGTCTATGGCCGCCGCCATTTTTCGGCGCCATTTTGGAAAATGGCGCCGGCTGAAGACAACAAGATTCAGTAGCAGGAGCCCGTTCCGGACCGCTGCCGTTCCGGACCGCCACTGGACCCGCAGGTTATTTAAGTCATTTGGGGGGGGGGGGTTCGGGAGGGTGGGGGATTTAATTTAAAGGGTCGGGGGTGGGTTTTAGGGGGTTTTAATGTGCCAGTTTTGCGATTTTACGTTTTTTCGATTTTTCACGATTTTTCACGATATTTTACCCCCCAAACGGCAACAATACGATTCCCTCCCCCTCCCAGCCGAAATCGATCGTTAAGACGATCGAGGACACGATTTACATCTCTACTGGTTAGAGGCCCTTGCTTGTCCTCGTGGCTGGAAACACTTGTGGCCAACACGGCAGAGTAGCTGTCCAATAGGAGAAATATCCTATGGTGTTTGAGCATTTTGGACATTGTGGATACTGAGAGTAAGGCAGGTGTGTTCAGAGACTCTCACTCCTCAGCTCTGTGCATAGCATTAAGACTAGAGAAAGTGTTGTCAGCTGATTACCTCATGAGTCAGCAACCAGCCTCTATCCAAACCCTGGCACAGTGCTAAATGTATTGGCCAACTGCTCCCAGAGGTATCATGTGTTAGTCATGCTTGTACACATGGGTTTTGACACAATCAAGCCTGTGTGTTGTGTCCGTCAGTTCCTGACGCCCTCCTTACCTCTTGGCGCCTCCCTCTTCGACTGCAGGAAGATTGGCTGCCGCGGCGTCCTTCTGCCGAAGTCCGGCGGCCCCGGACTGGCTAGACACTGCAACCTGCCATGTTTCCTGGAGACCTCGGGGCACACACGCGGCGCGGCCCCGACTGAAGTACTGGCGATGGTGCGAACCTCAGGGGCGTCCCTCTGAGATGATGTCACCCAAGACGGATATATAAAGTCTTGGCATTTGCTAACAGATTGAGTTAGCAAGGGTTCAGGTTACTCTACCTAAGCTACTCTGCCTCCTCGGACTTACCAGGGGTACCCGCTCCTGGGGGGCCTCGCTCTCTCCTTGGTTTTTCAAGTGACAGTCTGGAACTGGTACTCACTCCTCGAGGGCCCTCATTCCCAGACTTGCTCTGTATTATCTTCTGCCTGGAAGTCATCACTGCCAATTACATCAGTGAGTTACCATCGCTCTCTCAGAGCTTTCCCTGGAACCAGGTACTTGCTCCTCGAGGGCTTATAAATTCCAGCTCCTGGGCTTCCATGAGACATTGTGTGAGTGTTACCATCAGGTTCGGTACATGAACTCTGCATACCCTGCCTACTCACTATAATTCAGTTTCTCTACAGCTCAGTCTCCAGGGATCGCTGTTCCAGTATCTGAGGGACTACAGCCCAGCCGGGCATTCCAGCTCACTACTGCCACCTTTGGTGGTTCAGTATACTGTCTAATAAAAGAACTGGTGTGTGTCTGTCTCCTAACTCTGAGCCTGACTGGTGGTCCCTCTCGGGATCTTCCCCCGGGGGCGTGGTCATCTGCCACTGGTCCAAGGATCCACCCACAACTCTCCTAAATAACAACAGATTGCAAACTAGAGATGTGAATCGGAACCGGAATCAGTTCGGATTCCAGTTCTGATTCACATGTGGTTTTTTTTCATCGGCCCGATCGCAGTTTTATCGGCTACGCCCGAGCTGATAAGCAAAAAACCCACCCCAACCCTTTAAAACTAATACCTTAGCTTCCACCACCCTCCCGACCCCTCAAAAAACCTTTTACAGGTACCTGGTGGTCCAGTGGGGGTCCCTGGAGCGATCTCCCACTCCCAGGCCGTCGGCTGCCACTAATCACATGCCATTGGCTGGACCCTGTCACATGGTAGGAGCACTGGATGGCCCGTGCCATCTTTTGCTCCTACTATGTGACAGGGGCTGACCAATGGCACCGGTAGCCCCTGTGACATAGTAAGGGCAAAGGCTATCGGCGCCATTTTGATTACTGGCAGCTGATGGCCCGAGTGCAAGAGATCACTTTTGGCAAGCCTTGGGGGACCCTCCTGACCCCCACAAGACTTGCCAAAAGTCCAGTGGGGGTCCGGGAGTGACCTCTTGCACTCGGATCGTCGGCTGCCAGTATTCAAAATGGCGCCGATAGCCTTTGCCCTTACTATGTCACAGGGGCTACCGGTGCCATTGGTCAGCCCCTGTCACATGGTAGGAGCAAAGGATGGCCCGCGCCATCTTAAAAAATAGCAAGAGCCATCCATTGCTCCTACCATGTGACAAGGGCCGACCAATGGCACCAGTAGCCCCTGTCACATGGTAAGGGCAAAGGGCCATCGGCACCATTTGGATTACTGGCAGCCGACGGCCTGAGAGGGGAAGATCGTTCCTGGGAGACCCGCTGGACCACCAGGGACTTTCAGTAAGTCTTGGGGGGGCAGGCATGTCTTGGGGGGTTGAGACGGTGGGGTTTGTAATTAATTAAATTTGAAGGGTTGGTGTGGGTTTGGGGTTTTGCTTTTTTTTAAATGTGCCCTTTCTCCCCCCCCCCCAAAAAATGATAGGAAAACTACACGCAATTTTGTGGGTTTTGCTTTTGTTTGTCAGCCCCCCGAAATGCAACGAAATAGGAAATATCGTCTTTATCTCCTATTTCATTGCAAACGAAAGCACATCCCTAATAAATGATCTGGAAAGGAATATGATGAGTGAGATAATCAAATATGCAGATGATACAAAATTATTCAGAGTAGTTAAATCACAGATTGTTAAATCGCAGATTGTGATAAATTGCAGGAGGACCTTGCAAGACTTGAAGATTGGGCATCCAAATGGCAGATGAAATTTAATGTGGACAAGTGCAAGGTGATGCATATAGGGAAAATAATCCATGCTATAGTTACACTATGTTAGGTTCCATATTAGGAGCTACCACCCAGGAGAAAGATCTAGGCGTCATAGTGGATAATACATTGAAATCATCAGCTTAGTGTGCTGCAGCAGTCAAAAGAGCAAACTGGATGTTAAGAATTATTAGTAAGGGAATGGTGAATAAAACGGAAAATGTCATAATCCCTCTGTATCGCTCCATGGTGCGACCGCACCTAGAGTACTGTGTACAATTCTGGTCACTGCATCTCAAAATGATATAGTTGCAATGGAGAAGGTACAGAAGGGTGACCAAAATGTTAAAGGGGATGGAACAGCTCCCCTACGAGGAAAGGCTATAATAGGTTAGGGCTGTTCAGCTTGGAGAAGAGACAGCTGAGGGGGGATAAGATAGAGGTCTTTCTACACATCTCTCTGTACCTCAGAATCTAAGCATGATTCTTCTCTTTTCTCTAATTTCTATCCAATATCCGCCACCCCTTCCTTTGCTAACTGGACAGAGATCAATTAGATAGACCCATTTCACAAGTTTAGGTCTTTAAAATCATGAGAGTTCTAGAATGGGTAAATGTGAATCGGTTATTTATTCCTTTGGATAATAGAAGGGCACCCCATGAAGTTAGCAAGTAGCACATTTAAACTAATTGGAGAAAATTAATTTTCACTCAACGCGCAATTAAGCTCTGGAATTTGTTGCCAGATGATGTGATTAGTGCAGTTAGTGTAGCTGGGGTAAAAAAGGTTTGGATAAGTTCATGGAGGAGAAGTCCATTAACTGATATTAATGAAGTTGTCGTAGAGAATAGCTACTACTATTACTGGCATCAGTAGCATGGGATCTACTTAGTGTTTGGGTACTTGCCAGGTACTTTGTAGCCTGGATTGGCCACTCTTGGAAACAGGATGCTGGGTTTGATGGACCCTTGGACTGACTCAGTATGGCAATTTTGTATGGTCTTATGTTCTTATTTCTTGGCTTCTTATTAGCATCCTATATGAGTACCCTTAGTAGGAAAGACATTTCATCAAGCCTAGCCTGTCAGCATAGTGGCAGTTTGCAGTGCAGGTGATCACTCACCTCTTAGATGGGTTGTGTTCCCTGAGAGGAGAATACAGATGGTATCTTCACAGAAGAGACTCAGGGGGGAATAGAAGAGAAGCTTTCTAGATAATAGCTTTTGGAAAGTATAGAAGAGTTATGAGAAAGAGGGTCCAACAAGTAGATAAGTGTAAAGGGAAGTACTAGATATGGGGCAACTTGTCAGGAAATGGTCATCAGAGTCTGAGTCTGATTCTACCCTAGACTGTAAGGAGAGTGTACATTACATTGGAGATTAAGACTGTACCTAACTTTCATTTACATGGTGGGCCCAGGGTGGAAGTGGTACCAGTTCAAATGATCTGTCCAGTATAGTGGATCTGGAGATGACAGGAAAGTGGGATTTTGTACTTTCTGTATGCATACAGATACTGAGGCAACAATATACAGAAAAGATTCCTGCTTAGTCATTTATTTCCATGCTATCAATCAATAAAACTTGTACCATACCGTAGGGGTGCAGAGTATATTATTGAAGAGTTTGACTATGGAGCTGGAAAAGCCTCAGTGCTTACAGTATGGCTTATAAAATACTCAGTTCTTCATCCTGTCTAGAAATCCTGAGAGGTCAGAAGGCCTAGGGTACTGGTTGACCCTCCCTTTTTGCCCAAATACCCAAAACCTTCCATGGACAAGGACAACATATATATAATAAATATATTTATTTATTTATTTATTTTTAATTTTTATAGACCGAAGTTCTTGTAGGAACTACAAATCAATCCGGTTTACATACAACTTTTAAATGCTCAAAAAGAGTAGTGGACTTTACATAGAACAGTTGAACAATAAAACAGGTAACAATAGAACTCACAATAATGATGGAACAAATAGAATAGATAACCAATTAAACATAGTAATATAGTAATAAATATTATATAGAAAATAAATATAAAAGAGATAGAGTAAATGGAGTGTGAGTACAGTATAAATACAAAAGATGAAAGAGCTCAAAAATTAAGGTACAGTTGAAAAAAAATCGTAATAGAAAAAAGAATCGTAATATATAGTACAATATGTATAAAAAATCATTCCATACACACATTATCTTATTTTCCTATATAAAATGCTCACCTTCCTGGCCTTCTGATTTTGAGGTTTCTAGTTGGCCAACACCTCCCACTGCTGCATCCAAAATAGTGCTCAGCACCATCCTTTCTGTTGCAGTGAAAGTGACCTGGCAGCAGGCCTCTCAGCTTTCATCCTGGACTGTTTCTGCTTGATGAGACTTCATAAGGCCCATAACATGGATCAGTCCCATCACACATTGAGCTTGTTGCAGATCTTCTCCTATATCCCCTCTTTCTTGTGTAGCCCATTCTCCTGGCCTGGGGGACAAACAGGAGATGCTGGAAATTAATGATCTCACAGACTCCACTTTTCTTGTAGGATATTAGGCTTCCTCACTAGTGCTCCAGTCCATCCAGATATGTACAAGTAGAAAGAGAGGCACTGGTAGCCACCCTTTATATACTTTTTCAAACTGTTTATTATTATTGATGAGGTATAGAACCAGACATGGGGTACAAATGAACCATGCAACAGATAACAATAATCTCAGGAGTGCAGTGGAGTCCGCAGAACCCCAGAGAGACAAGGATAGACATGAACCGACCAGAGTATGAACAACAAACCGGGGATGGGCTGAGAGGAAGGGCATGAGGAGAAAAGGGGGAGGGGAGAGAAGAAATGGAAGGGGGGGAAGGGGGGGAAGAGGAACAGAGCATCCAACAATTAACATTGATTGAATTGACTAATAACCAATGTGCAGTTTATAAGATATGTCCCAAATCCATACTTAGATGGAGAAGTAATGATCCACAGGGTGCCACATAGCATTCCAGCTGTGCAGACGATGAAAGCGCCAAGCAGCTTCTTGCTCATATCTTTAGTATAAACAGACTGAGTGCCACCAAAAGGTAACATTAAGAGAGGTCGAGTTTTTCCAATTTAACAATACAAATTTAACAGCAATAGATAAGAAAAACTCTAACAGTTTACGTTGGAGGGGAGGGAGTGGAGAGTTTATGGCAGATGATTTTAAAACAACCAGATTGTAAGAGATTGGTTCAGAGATCTGCATTATGTCTGCAACCATGGCCCAGACCCCATCCCAGAAAACCTTGGTGGGAGGACAGTAAAAAAGCATGTGGGACAGGCAGCTCTAGGAGCCTTACAGGTCCAGCAAAGATGGGTTGTTGAGAGCCTGGCTTTGAATAGCAACCAGGGAGTCCAAATTGCACGATGGCCCACAATAAACATTGATTGAGTAAGGTTGGAGGACAATGAGTCCCTCAAGTATTTATCCCAAAATAGGAACCAAGAAAATTCCAGAAGGAGGGAAATATCGTGAGGCCAGACAGCTTCTAGACCTTTACAATGAGAAAACAAGCACCCTTTAAGAAACTCATAGATAGTAGAGGTATGGTGGCCACCACAGGAGATACAGTGAAGTGTGGTTAAAGCCTGGGGGAGGACCCGGCACTCACATAGAGCGAGTAGCAATTAGGACAGGTGATGTCGGAGCTGGGCCCAATGAAGAAATTGGGAGGGCAGTAGGGAAAATTTGGACTGCAGTTCTGTGAAGGAGAGGAAATTATTATTCACACATAACTGATGGGGAAACATAATACTGGCACGTTGCCAGATAGGCCAATTGAGGGGCTGGCAGGAAATTAAAAAATGCAAGTTATGCCATAGGGGGGACAGAGCTGAAGACACCCATGGGGTCTTCCACTGAGGAATAAGGGACTCAAATTGACGAAAAGCAGTAAAAGTGGCCAGAAGGATAGGATGAGAGCAGTATGCTGCCAGCTTGGGTAAACCCAGTAAAGATGAAAGAGAAAGAGGATGTGCAATGCCCTGTTCAAGCGGTAGCCACATGGGTAGAGAGGGGAAAGAGATATGATTGTTCAGGCAAGCGAAACATTGTTGTATTAAAAATGAAAAGTGGTAGAGATGGAAATCTGGAAAATTGACTCCGCCAGTGGCTCTCGGCAATTTAAGAGTACGCAGGGAGATGTGAGGTGATTTACCAGTCCATAAAAGGAGAGAAGGGTATCTATTTTGTGATATAAGGAGGGAGAAAAAAGCATGGACAACATACTGAGAATGACATTTATTTTGAGAGCAAGAACCATTTTCACCGTATCAAGGTGGCCCTACCAAGAAAGATAGAGAGGCGACCAACGTAAGGTTTGATTAGTAATGAGAGATATTTATTTATTTATTTATTTATTTATTTATGTATCGAGTTTTATATACCGTCATTTGGTTTCGCCATCACAACGGTTTCAGCTTTAGAGAGGGTAAGAGAAAGTGAAGGATAGAAATAGATGCCGAGATATTTCAAACCCTCGGAGTGCCAGCGAAATTGAGGGTGTTGATATGGTAACCTGATATTTAGCCAAAGGGGGAGATGCGATCAACAATATAGGGAATGGTAGTAAGGGGGTGCCGAATAAAGAGAAGGACATCATCGGTGTAAGCCGCCAATTTATATTCTGCATCTTTAAAGGGGATGCCCTTAATATTTGGATCCTGCATGAAGGTGAGGAGAAGAGGTTCCAGAGAAATATTAAAAAGGTAGGGGAGAAAGGGACAACCTTGTCGGGTTTCCCATTGCAAGACAACCGGATGAGAAAGAGCACCATTAATGGAGAAAAAAGAGACTGGAGAATGATATAGCAATTTGGTAAGGGATAAGAATATGTATCCACAACCCATCCATTTTAGAACTGCAAATAGTAATCCTATTCAACATGGTCAAAGGTCTATTCAGCATCTAAAGATAAGGCAACAAGAGGCTCATGGATGTTAGCTGATAGGTGTAATAAGTTGCAAAAGAGCCTTACGGTGTATGTGAAGGAACATCTAAACATAAATCCTGATTGAGAGGTATGAAATAGGGTATTAATAACCCAGCTAAAGTACTGAGTTAGCAATTTAGCAAACATTTTGTAATCAACATTAAGTAAAGAAATCGGCCTATAATTAGACACTGAAAGGGAGTTGCGATTGGGCTTGGGAAAGACTACAATTTTTGTTCAGTGAAGTGAGGGAATGGTAACTCTGAGTGATGCATGTAGGAATAGTAATCCTTGAAATGAGGAAGGAGTGAAGATGCAAATAACTTGTACAATTCGGCAAGTAATCTGTCTAACCCAGGAGTCTTCCCCATTTGAAGAGATGAAATAGCTGCACCAATCTCAACTTGTGAGATGGGTCTAACTAATTGATCTCTGTCCAGTTAGCAAAGGGAGGGGTGGCTGAGATTGGATAGAAAATTAGAGAAAAGAGAAGAATCATGCTTAGATTCTGAAGTATAGAAAGATGTGTAGAAAGAATAAAATTCTTGAAGAATTCCTTCTGGTGAGGTAACAACAGTGCTATTGGCTGTTATATGGCGTCACTGCTTCCGGCCATCCAGTGCTCCTACCATGTGACAGGGTCCGGCCAATGGCACGGATACCCTGTCACATGGTAAGGGCAATGGGCCATCGGCGTCATTTTGATTAGTGGCAGCCGATGGCCCGGGAGCGGGAGATCGCTCCAGGGACCCCCACTAGACCACCAGGTACCTGTAAAAAGTTTTTTGGGGGGTCGGGAGGGTGGGGGAAGCTAAGGGATTAGTTTTAAAGGGTCGGGGTGGGTTTAGGGGTTATTTTTGTGTGCCGTTTTTCCCGCCCTGCCCCAAAACGATAAGAGAACCCCCACGATCAATATCGTGGGGTTTTCCTAACATTTTGGGGGAGCCCCTGATTTCTGACGATTTTGAAAATATCATCCGATATTTTCAATCGTCCAAAGCCTGATTCACATCGCTAGGGAACAGCCCCCTTTCATGAGCCATTACTAGGAACAACAGTCTGGCAATGTTCCTGGTGGTGAAGTTGGGCTGCACATTGGTGGAGGCATCGAGGAATAATCCTGCCCTGGAAAAACCAGAGGTTGTGCATCATGGATGTGTGCATGTTTATGATGCATGCAAACATCTGTACATAAGTGAAAAACCGTGCATAAATGTATGAGCAATATTTGAATGCAATACATATGCTAAAATTATGCAGGTTTTATATTATGCATGCGCTTGTGTGAGGTCGATATAACATTAATTCACATGTATGTGTGAGCCCATGTGCATGCATGTATGGACTTTTGCGTAATTTTATAGTAAAAGTTCATGCCATTGTTTTTGGTGCCCTCTTTTGAATCCTTAAAGCTGAATTTTCAATAGTTATGTGTTGTAGAGTGGTAGGAGAGTGGTCCGCTTAACAGGAGATGTGTTCTTGGGCCACGGCTCGACCCCAGAGGAACTTCGAAGAGATGCCATGGTAGGCGAGGCATGCCTGAGCATGGGTTGAACAGGAGCGAGGCTGGAGTAAAGATTGGAGATACTGACCCTCCTCCGGACCTGCACGCTTCGGAAGACCAACAACGCAATGATGGTCTTATGAACAGTCCTCCGACCGTTCCAAGCCCTTTCAGATCTGCCGCAGGGTACTGCAAGAAGCAGCAGGCCGGATGGAGTTCAGGGCAGAGAAGACCGGAACATGAAGATTCAGATGAGACTCAGGAACGAGGTACTTGGATGCACAGACGAAACTCAGGAACAGACGTAAACTCGGGAACAGACTTAGACTCGGGAACAAACATAGACTCGGGAACAAGGTACTTGGCTTTCGGAAGACTCAGGAACAAGGTACAAGCTTGCATCATGAAGCGCCCTACTCAGCCCGCCCGTGGGGCTGGTCATGGACAACGACATGGCTTGCTGCAAGGTACCAAGCATACAGAAGACTCAGGAACAAGGTACAAGGCTTTCAGAAGATTCAGGAACAAGGTACTTGGCTTTCAGAAGATTCAGTAACAAGGTACAAGGCTTGCATCATGAAGCGCCCTACTCAGCCCGCCCGAGGTGCTGGTCCAGGACCATGACATGGCTTGCTGCGGGGTACCAAGCATACAGAAGACTCAGGAACAAGGTACAAGGCTTTCAGAAGATTCAGGAATGAGGTACTTGGCTTTCAGAAGATTCAAGAACGAGGTACAAGGCTGGCAACATGAAGCACCCTACTCAGCCCACCCATGGGGCAGGTCACAGACCACGACATGGCTTGCCAAGGGTTCAGTACAACTGAAGAGGAACATGGACAACAGTAACACGGATACTGGATCAGGAGACAGACCTTAGATTTGGAACACGAACAACAGGCGGACATCTGGACTGGAAGGTAGCTTACAGGAAAAGCAGGCGGACATCTGGACAAGACGAGGAGCTCCAACGAAGAACAGGAAACACAGGACCTTGAAGAAGTGCTGGAACAAGGACGACTCCTGGAGCGAAGGACAGCAGGATCCCAGGAGTGACCAACTCCTTGCGAAAGCAAAGCTGGAATGGATGCTAAGCCCTTTTGTAGGGCTGAAGAGGACAACGCCCAGGGAGGAGTCAGCAGGGGGTCACACCTGGCTGGCCCTTGAAGAACAGGCGAGAGGCGCGCACCCGCACCTTAGGAAGCTGGAGAAGAGAGTGCTGGAAGCTGGTGGTGTCCTCAGCCATGTGGAAGGCCCGAGGAAGCCAGGCAGGCAGCGGTGCAGCCCTGCTCCAAAGCTGGAGAAATGGCATGCTGCAGGAGTGGCTCCCAGCCGCAAAGACTGAAGCAGGAAGGCAGGAGAGAGAAGGGCTGGCTGCAGTCAGAGCAGAGAGCTGAAAGTGGCTGCAGGCACTGGCAGGGACGGCTTCCCTGCTGGGCGAGGACCCGGACTGCAGCAGGCACCGGCAGGGATGGCCTCCCTGTCGGCTGAAGACCCCGGCTTCGTGGAAACAGCTATGGGGATGGCCCCAGCTGATTCGGGGGAGCAGGAGTGGCAGCGGCAGTCCCCAGCTGTATGAGGGAGCTCCCGGCAGCCGGACCCTGCCGCTCAGGACCGGAGGCAACCTTGGAGGAGCCCAGCGACGGCGGCAGGCCCGCTGCGAATAGAATAGCGTCAGCGGCCCGACTGGCCGCGTGAAGGTAAGAGCCTGCCCATGCTCCTCGTGGGCAGGATCGCAACAGTACCCCCTCCTCAAAGCCCCCCTCAAGCCTCATGTCAACAGCTTGGGGAGAAGGCGGTATTCCATATACCATCAGGGGCAATCAAGGATCCAAGGACGAAGCTGGAACTTCTTGTCGAGGAACTGTAGCGAGAAGAATACTTGAGCAGAAGACAAGGCAGAAGTGGTCAAGGTCCAGGCAAGACAAACACAGAACACGGAATGCTGAAGGCGCAGGTCAGGCAGGGTGCAGAACCGCAAGATGACATCTTAGTTCAAGGATCAAAGGCTAGACCCAATCCAAGACTTGGCTTTGAATGGAAGTCCTTAATACTTCTTAAGTCTGAAGCTGTAGTGCAGGCTGGAGTAACCAGGTGAAGGCTAGTCACTGAGTTGATGATTCCAGAGACTTAGTCCTCCAGCGACTCAAAGTGGACGAAGTTGAAGCATGGAGTCAAGGTAGCAGTTCAAGATGCATCAAGGAGTAGTCTTGGTATCACTAGAGGATGGAAGACGTCCTTCAGTTGGTTCAACTTGGCTTTGAAGTATGGTGGGGGCACTCAGTGTTGGATACCAACCAATAGTTCAAGAATCAAAGCTTGAGAGTATTGGTGACCGGATGATGTGGCAGTCTCTAGGTGATATGCAGTAAGAGCAAGTGTGACTTCATTCTAGGCGTTCGTGCAAGATGGTAGATGGACTGCTAGTCACTGCTGGTGGTCACGGATGGAAATATGCTTGGCAAACCACGTAAGCTGAAGTTCTTTGGTTGGCAATTGGTCTCCCCAGAGTGGACGTATGGCCGATGCAAGGCTAGTTGAACTGGTAGTTCAAGTGACTGGGGGTGAGACCCAAGATTTAAGGCAGAGCAGAAGTACTGTAGGTTCAAAAGTTTTGTAATTCCCATCTTAGGAGTGGGCCCAAAGGCTGGGCAGAATTTTCCGGTGCTTGGTGAGCTGACACTCCCACTAGAGTGGTCTTAGACCGATGGTAGAAGATGGACCTTTTCTGGACTACTTGAGAACAAGCTGGAAGTAGACGTACTTTGAAAGGCGCACTTGGACAGTCACCTTACTTGGATGCTGCAGCTTGCAGCGGATCCCAGAGAAGAGGTCACTGGCTTTGAGCTCAGGGTGATGAGTGCAGCAAGCATGTGGGAACTGGAAGCACTGAAGAAACTGAGCGGGAAGAGCGAAAGAGTTTGCTGGTTCAGCTTGAAGAGATGACTGATGCTCCAGGTCCCATTTGGACGGATGACCACAGATGGGGTGCAGGCGCCTCCTGCAGGTCATCTGGAGAGAAGTGCCACAGGCTGGCGAGTTGAAGACATCTCTTGCAGGATAGTGAGCTTGATGGACAAAATGTGCAGGATTCCAGCAAGATAAGCTCTACGGAGCAGGTGAGTCCAGTGAGTAGAACAAGAGTGCTCAGAAGAAAATAAAAAATTCTGGACGAGATGGTCGTGTTGAACAGGAACCAGATCCTGCAGCTTGGAAGATGGTGGTGAACCTGGGTGCAGGCGCCTCCTGCAGGTCGTACAGCAAGTGTACCCAGGTTAAACAAAGTCTCAAGAAGACACTTGGTGGAAGCAGGTGCTAAATCCTCTAGTGGTGTGGGAAAACAAAAAATTCAAGCAAGCTGGCACCTCCAGAAGGTTGGTAGATCACAGCGAAAAAACTGGGACAGAAGTGTTTTCCTTAAAAAAAATGTTCTTGGTAAAGAAACTCCGGAACTTGGCATGAGCCCATCACCAGGACATGAATGCCGAACACTGGCCTTTGCAATCTTTTGTGGAGCGCTAGGAGATTGGTCCGCTTACCAGGAGATGTGTTCTTGGCCACGGCTTGACCCCAGAGGAACTCCGAAGAGGTGCCGTGGTAGGTGAGGCATGCCTGAGCATGGGTTGAACAGGAGCGAGGCTGGACTGAAGACTGGAGATACTGACCCTCCTCTGGACCTGCACGCTTCGGAAGACCAACAACGCAATGATGGTCTTATGAACAGTCCTCCAACCGTTCCAAGCCCTTTCGGACCTGCCGCAGGGTACGGCAAGAGGCGGCAGGCCGGATGGAGTTCAGGGCAGAGAAGACCGGAACTTGAAGATTCAGACGAGACTCAGGAACGAGGTACTTGGATGCACAGACGAGACTCAGGAACGAGGTACTTGGAGGCACAGATGAAACTCAGGAACAGACGTAAACTCGGGAACAGATGTAGACTCGGGAACAGACGTAGACTTGGGAACAAGGTACTTGGATTTCAGAAGACTCAGGAACAAGGTACAAGGCTTGCATCATGAAGCGCCCTATTCAGCCTGCCCTTGGGGCTGGTCGCAGACCATGACATGGCTTTCCGCGAGGTACCAAGCATTCAGAAGACTCAGGAACAAGGTACAAGGCTTTCAGAAGATTCAGGAACAAGGTACTAGGCTGGCAACATGAAGCGCCCTACTCAGCCCACCCGTGGGGCTGGTCGCAGACCACGACATGGCTTGCCAGGGGTTCAGGACAACTGAAGAGGAACATGGACAACAGGCTCAGGAGAAACAACATCTGGACTGGAACACGGATACTGGATCAGGAGACAGACCTTAAACTTGGAACACGAACAACAGGCGGACATCTGGACTGGAAGGTAGCTTACAGGAACAGCAGGCGGACATCTGGACGAGGATCGCCAACGAAGAACAGGAAGCATAGGACCTTGAAGAAGTGCTGGAACAAGGACGACTCCTGGAGCAAAGGACAGCAGGATCCCAGGAGTGACCAACTCCTTGCAAAGGCAAAGCTGGAATGGACGCTGAGCCCTTTTGTAGGGCTGAAGAGGACAACGCCCAGAGAGGGGTCAGCAGAGGGCCACACCTGGCTGGCCCTTGAAGAACAGGCGAGAGGCATGCGCCCACGCCTTAGGAAGCTGGAGAAGAGAGAGCTGGAAGCTGGTGGCGTCCTCAGCCACGTGCAAGGCCCGAGAAAGCCAGGCAGGCAGCGGAACAGCCCTGCTCCGAAGCTGGAGAGATGGCAGGCTGCAGGAGCGGCTCCCAGCCACGAAGACTGAAGCAGGAAGGCAGGAGAGAGAAGGGCTGGCTGCAGTCAGAGCAGAGAGCTGAAGGTAGCTGCAGGCACCGGCAGGGACGGCTTCCCTGCTGGGCGAGGACCCGGAGTGCAGCAGGCACCGGCAGGGACAGCCTCCCTGCCGGCTGAAGACCCCGGCTTCGTGGAAACAGCAGTGGGGACAGCCCCAGCTGATTCGGGGGAGCAGGAGCGGCAGCGGCAATCCCTAGCCGTATGAGGGAGCTACCGGCGGCCCGACCCTGCCACGCAGGACTGGAGGCAACCAGGGAGGAGCCCGGCGACGGTGGCAGGCCCGCCGCGAATAGAATAGCGTCAGCGGCCCAACTGGCCGCGTGAAGGTAAGAGCCTGCCCGCGCTCCTCGCGGGCAGGATCGCAACAGTTATGCATATAAAAATCTGTATCTATGTATGTAGATTGCATATATTTCCATAATTTACCCACATTTACCCCCTCATATGTTGGGCTGAGTAAACTGCCAAATCTACTCACAGAAATCTCTTATAAAATAGCAACTTATATGAGTAAATGTTGGCCCTGAAAGAGAACACCCCTATTTTACCTTCATATATGCTGATTGTTATATGTGCAACTTTTAGCCAGATATGTAACACTTATCAGATGTATTTGGCTATCTGACTTACATAGTCATTTTGTGTTTGGGCTTTAACACATGCAATAAATAGTGCATGCTAGTATGCAAATGTGACATTTACTATATAAGTGGGAGGAGTTTGAGCAGCTCCTAATGCCAAATATGATAGAGTAACAGAGGTTTTAATGCCAGGAATAGCTATATCTTTTTTCTGTGCATTGTTCCTGTGTTGGGAGAGAGAGAGAGAGAGAAAGAGAGAGAGACTCTATGGAGAGCAATATGTCTCTTTACTATTTATACTACAGTAAGAGGGGGGGCACTTTTAATTTGGTGTGGGGTTTGGGGGGAGTGGGGTTTACATGCAAACAGCAACATTGAAATCACTGAAGATTCTCTGCTGTTTGAATCTACCTAGGTAGAGAGTGTGTTGTACAAATCAAGTCCTCTTGTACCTTTCATCGATTCAAACAACAGAAAATCTTCAGTGATGTCAACTTTGCTATTCATACCTCTTACTGTGTATGTAAAACCGTCCCCCAAACCTACCCCACCCCCCGAAACCCCACACAGAGATAAAAGTGCCCCTTCTTATAGTGGTATAAATAGTTAGTCCTGGGGGAATTCTGTGCTACTACGGAGTACAGAATTTATGCAGAATTCCCACCTTGCACAGAATTAGATTCTGCACAAAAAAATGGCAGAGGAGACCCTGGCATGCCACAAACAGAGCATGCCATTAGCAGCGAAAATGACGGCCCCAGCGTATCACGAATGGAGTACACCATATGCGGTAAAGATGAAGGCTCTGGCATGCTGCAAATGGAGTGTGCGCTGTTCGCAGCGAAGATGAAGGCCCCGGTGTGCCTCAGGACGCGCTCCGCTCATAGCAAAGATGAAGGCCCTGGTGAGAGTGAGTGTGTGTAGAGAGGTGTGTGTGTGTGTGTGTGTGTGTGTGTGTGTGGGAGAGGGGAGGGGGAGGGGGTGTGAGAGAGGGGAAGGGAGGGGGTGTGAGAGAGAGCGGGGGATGAGAGAGCAGGGGCTAAGCAAGGAGTGTGAGAGAGAGCGGGGGGTTAAGAGAGAGCGGGAGATGCTTGAGGGTGGGTGCCAGAGAGAGAGAGAGTCTATAGAGGAGATTGTGAAGGAGTGTGTGTGTATGTGAGAGATATTGGGAGCTAGTGTGTATTAAAAAGGGATCATTTGAATGAAAAAGAGATTGTGTGTATGTGAGGGTGCTAGCCTGTGTGAAGGGATTGTGTATGTGTGAGAGAGAGCCTGTGTGAAGGGGTGTATGAGAGAGAGGCATAGGTAGCCTGTGTGAGGGTGTATGCATGAATGAGAAAGGGAACTTGTGTGGGTGTGTATGCGAGAGAGTGAAGGAGCCTGTATGAGGGTGAGTATATGTGTACTAGAGAGAGGGAGCATGAGTGTGTGAGAGGGAGGGACAGAGGGAACCTGTGTGAGGGCAGTACTGAGAATGGTATCAAACTCTGGAAGTGGAGATAGTGTAGAAGGGGTTGAGCCGGAGGTGGAGGGGATAGATACTGGCAGATGGAGGAGTTGGGGCCTGAGAGGGCAAAGTGGCCAGGGGAGTATGGAGAGCAAGTGGAAGGGACAGTGAATTTCTAGGGAAATTCTGCTCAAAATATTTAAAATTCTGATTCATAAAATAATAACCTTTCTCTGTATTAATTTAAAATATAATTACTTAAAGACTGTCATGTAAATTGTGTTATTTTGACCAATATAAAGTATGCAGAATTTTGCAGAATTTTAAGTTCTTGTGTGCAGAATTTTAAGATTTTGTGTTCAGAATTTGTTTTTTTTGTTCAGAATTCCCCTAGGAGTAAATAGTAAAGTGACATATTGCTCACTCTCTTTCTCTTTCTCTCTCTCAATGCAGGAACAGGGTAATTACCCTAACCATGCACCTTTTTCATCGTGGACGCTATAAATGTAGTGCTACAAATGTAGCATTTTGATAAATCTAGAGGTTAATTGGATAAGTAGCGCTATTTAAGACTTATTTGGCTAAGTAGCTACAAAGCTGCTTCTTAGCCAGATAAGTTGAACTTATCTGCATAAATGCATTATATATTTGCACATTTTTAAATATATTGATATAGATAGACTGCAGTGCTTTTCTCATTGATTGTAATGGTAAATGAATGAATGAATAAAATGAATAAACAATTTTTTTAAATTGAAAATGAACCAAACAAACGGAGGAGACCTACAAAAAGAATGAACAAATGAAATGAAAATTTTGCCTCTGCACATCCCCAGTAGCAGCAGACATTTAGATGAAATCTTTTCAGAATAGGGCACAATGCTGCTCTTCCACTCTGACTTCTATCCATGTACAGCTTGACATATTACCCATATTAGAATCAGCAAGTAAAGTCTGATATCCTGCCTGGTTAATACTTGGACCTCTCTATAAAATAAAATCTTTAAATATACTGCTTGTTGCTGCTCTCTGGCTTACAGCTAATATCTTTCAGTTTCCTCATTTACTGATTTTTTTTTTTTTTTACAGCTTCTTGCTAAAAAGTAAAATGCATTGGGTTTTGAGGTAATTCTTTCAGGACTGAGCTAATTTCTTTGCTGTTCCTGTGATATCTTGCTGATAAAGTTCATAACAGAATCATTCAGTTTTCATTCTGGTTGTAACTTTTTTCATAAGAGGGCCACTTGAAAAAGCAATAGAATAGTCCATGGAATGATCTGAGAACTCCCTCACTGTAATCTAATTGCACAGGAAGGATCTGATTTCACAAACTTTTTATAGTATAGTGCTGACAAAATTTATAGTTGGTTTAACATATCTTCTGAGCTATGATAATTTAAGGTAACAAATAACAGGAGTTATAAATCAATTTCACATCCCTGTGTATTCTAAACAACTCCAAGGCAATGAAGCTGTGCAGATAAATTAAAGGAATTGTGTTAGAGAGAGTAAGCAGTAGAAAGACATGTCTATTTGTAAGATGCATTGCTAGCAAGTAGAAAGAAAGTCCTATAAGATCACTAACCTAAATACCTCCCGTGACGTCTGCTCTGATTAAGGATTTGAGAGTTATTGAGTTTTGAATTAGATGCACTTTAATAAAACAGTGGATGTTCTTATCTGATTGCACCTCTATTGATTGTGTTAAAGAGGTCTAGCCTCTGATCAAGTTGAATGATTTTGCATAAACTTGGAAGGCACATGGAATTGCTATGGGTATTTAGAATTCTTCTGATCTTTTTGTCTATTTGTTAGATTTTTTTTAGTGGATATGTATGAAACCCAGAGTAGTGACCAACCCTCTACTTATTTATTATCATTCTCATAAACACCTATATATATACACACACACATATATGAACTCCACATTGAGAAAAATATCTTTTTCTTCTCACTTAGGCCTAGATTCATCACATGAATAAAGTACACAATAAAGAAAAGAAGCATATGTATACAAATTGCCGGGCTGCCGCATTGCATAGGTAAATAATAGAGATGTGAATTGGAACCGGAATCGGTTCGGATTCCGGTTCCTATTCACATGTGGTGTTTTTTGCATCGGGCCCAATCGCGGTTTTGTTTATCGGCTGCGCCCGAACCGATAAACAAAAAACCCACCCCAACCCTTTAAAACTAACCCCTTAGCTTCCTCCACCCTCCCGACCCCCCCCCCCCCCCCAAAACCTTTTTACAGGTACCTGGTGGTCCAGTGGGGGTCTCAGGAGCGATCTCCCGCTCCGGGCCATCCTCCCGCTCCTGGGCCGTTGGCTGCCACTAATCAAATTGGCGCCGATGGCCCTTTGCCCTTAGCATGTGACAGGGTATCCGTGCCATTGGCCGGACCCTGTCACATGGTAGGAGCACTGGATGGCAGGCGCCATCTTGTGCTCCTACCATGTGACAGGGGCTGACCAATGGCACCGGTAGCCCCTGTGACATAGTAAGGGCAAAGGCTATCGGCGCCATTTTGAATACTGGCAGCCAGTGGTCCGAGTGCCGGAGGTCGCTCCCGGACCCCCGCTGGACTTTTGGCAAGTATTGTGGGGGTCAGAAGGGTCCCCCAAGACTTGCCAAAAGCCCCTGGTGGTCCAGCAGGGGTCTGGGAGCGATCTCCTGCACTTGGGCCATCGGCTGCCAGTAATCAAAATGGCGCCGATAGCCTTTGCCCTTACTATGTCACAGGGGCTACCGGTGCCATTGGTCAGCCCCTGTCACATGGTAGGAGCACAAGATGGCGCCGGGCATCCAGAGCTCTTACCATGTGACAGGGTCCGGCCAATGGCACGAATACCCTGTCACATGCTAAGGGCAAAGGGCCATCGGCGCCATTTTGATTAGTGGCAGCCGACGGCCCGGGAGCGGGAGGATGGCCCGGAGCGGGAGATCGCTCCTGGGACCCCCACTGGACCACCAGGTACCTGTAAAAAGTTTTTGGGGGCGTCAGGAGGGTGGGGGAAGCTAAGGGGTTAGTTTTAAAGGGTTGGGGTGGGTTTAGGGGTTATTTTTGTGTGCCATTTTTCCCGCCCTCCCCCAAAATGATAAGGGAACCCCCACGATCAATATCATGGGGTTTTCCTATCGTTTTGGGGGAGTCCCCGATTTCTGACAATTTTGAAAATATTGACGATATTTTCAATCATCCGAAGCCTGATTCACATCCCTAGAAAATAATGCACACGGCATTGCGTTATCGCTCTCAGAGTTGTGTCGTTGCTCGCTGCAGTGCATCATCGTGCCACATCATATCATTTTTTTCAGTATAAATACAGGCTTCCTTCACGTGCCTCTTTAAGGATGTGTCAGGAGTTTGGTGAGAGGAAAGGAGAATTGGTGAGTGGTTTAATGGTAGTAGGAGGTTCTAGATTGCGATTTTCTGAGACTGTTGTCTTGTTATCTGTTCTCATCTGTTTCCCTTTACCTTGATCTTTTGTCATCATTGTTGGAGTGAAAAATTTTGTCAGTTTGTCCTGTTTGTTCATTTGTGTAGGGAAGTGGAGGTGGTGAGCAATTAAGGGGTGTGGAAGAGAGGAGATGGTGAGAAGTGGAGGTGGTGAGGAGGAATGGTGGAGACGAGGTGTGTGTGTGTGTGTGTGTGTGTGTGCATTGAGGAGGTGTGTATGTGTGTGTTTGTGTGTGAAGGAGGTGTGCTTACAGTGTGTGGAGAGAATGGAGTGTGACAGGCATGGGGACAAAGAATAGAAGAGGCATTAGGATAGGAGGCAGAGTGGGCTGGAGAGGGAAGGGACGGATGCAGACAGGAGTGGCAGGGGAAGGAGTAGGAATAGGAAGAGTAGGGACAGATGCAAGAGTAGAGAGAAGCAGTAGGGAAGGGATAGGAGGGTGTGGAAAGGGGAAGGGGCTAGTCAGGCGAGTTTGGGGGGAGGAGTAGGACAGGTTAGGGATAGAGAGGGCAGAGGGGAAGGGTGTTGGTATGGCAGGGGCAGGAGGGGAGGTAAAAGGGAGGGGAGAGGGGAATGGGACGGAGAGTGAGGAAAGGGAGGATGCCTCTCCGGAAGAGGAAGTGGCACCCCCCTTCAGGCAGGCAACCAGCAACACGTGCTCGTCTATGGGCCAGAAAGCTCTGCACACAGGAGAATGACCTGGTAATCATAGGGGCCCTCCAGAATTATCCCAATCTGTTTGGCAACCGGGTGGCCAAAATGTCCAAGGCAGCGAAGGGGCAGATATAGCGCAGTATCGCCTAATCCATCACCACACAGAGCAGCATTGGAAGAAGTGACAACAAGTCACTTTACCCTCCATTGTCATTGTACAAACTTAGGCCTGAAATTATCAAAATGCACTAAATATCGCATGTGAAAAGAAAAGGGGCGTGTTTTATGGTAATAGGCAGTTTATTGCAATTTGCGCTAGTACCTATGCAAAGCGCTATCTTAGTGCAAATTGCAATAACTTTTTGCACTTAGTGCCAGTAGAAAAATAGAGAGAGAGAGAGAGAGAGAGAAAGAGAGACTAGCTGTAATGCACTCCCACTAGATAGGTACTTATATCTCTATGGGAGGCCCACCTAGTAACTCGAGGTGAGGTTTAGGTATTAGTGTAGGGATTAGGGCCACTTTGACATTCAAAGTGAGACGTCTGAACAGAACAGTGCTCTCTTGTGAAGATTTGATGACCTTCACAGTAAGGAAACTCACCCAAAGATGAGATTTGTGCAGTGTTCTCTCAACCTAGCTTGATGTTGAGTCCATCAAGCTAGGTTGAGTCCATCAAGCTAGACTGAGTCCATCAATCTAGGTTGAGAGAACATTGCACAAATCTCATCTTTGGGTGAGTTTCTTCACTCCGAAGGTCATCAAATCTTCACGAGAGCACTGTTCTGGTCAGACATCTCACTTTGAATGTCAAAGTGGCCCTAACCCCTACACTAATACCTAAACCCCACCTTGAGTTACTAGGTGGGCCTCCCATAGAGATATACCTACCTAGGAGGACAGAATTATGGCTAGTCTCTCTCTCTCTCTCTCACTCACACTCACTCTCTCTCACACACACACACACACACACACACACACACACACACACACACACACACACACACACACACACACACACACACACACTGCCAACACCACCACCACTAGGACTGGCACCAGCACCTGAGGCACTTCCGGGGAGAGATATGGGTCCTCAAAGATTAGTGGACCGGCAGATTATGGCTGCCAACACCAAAAATGCTAACACCCTTCTTGCTGCTATCTGCAAAATAACCAATGTGCTCACACAAATACTTCACAGCATGCCAGAACAGCTATTGGAGTTCTCAGCTCCATCCCTTGCATCTACATCCTGCAGCAGTCCCAGAGATTCACGATGGCTTAGGGGAAGGTCCTCAAAATAAATGCTCCCCTAACTGGGAAGCCATGGCATGGCAAAGGGCCTTGAATGAGCAGAGAAAAGTGACCAGTAAGGGCCAAGAAGACAATTTTTGCAAGAAGATGGCCAGCCTCTTCACAGAGTAACTGTGCCATCTAGATGGAAGAAAGCGGCTGATTGTGTCCTCACTACAGAGTTGCTGTGCCATTTAGATGTAAGAAATCAGCTCAGCATGTCCTCGCTACAGAGTTGCTGTGCCAACACGCATAAGAGATGGTGTTCTGTGAAGGATTTTCATACAGTACACTAACTAAGAAGCATACAATCACTTTCAAGCTGCTGCCTCTTATTAGGCTGTCCCATTTCCTGCTCCATGCTGCTAGGTGTCATATCTTCCAATCTCCTGCAAGTGCTGCCTCCATGCTGCTGGGTGTCATATTTCTCATTTCATGCAAGTGCTGACTCCATGCTGCTGGGTATCATTGTTGCGCTTGGGGGTGGACCCTTGTCCTGGAGCAGTGGAGAACAGCTCCCTGGTAGGGACCAAGAAGCACCTGCCCCCAGGGTGCAGAGCACTGGAGGAGACAGAGACTAGGATGAACCTCACCACTGGAAGCCCGCGGTCCCCACGGGTGGAGCCCGTAGGGACCCAGGCCGCTTGGACTTAGGTGGGCCTTGCAGGGTCTGTTGGAGAGGTAGTAGACAGGCATGCCACGGACAGCAAGGGAGCGCGGTCAGACTCAAGACTGAAGGTCTGATGGAGCAAGGAAGACCAGAACAACGTAGGCGATGACAAGGCAAGGGAGAGAGCCAGAAAAAGGAGACATGGTCAATGGCAACCGAGGTCAGAATCCGAGGATCAATCCGAGGAGTAGTCAACGAGGCAGGGGTCAGGTTCCGGAGGTCAGATGAGGTCACAAGGCAGGCAGAGGTCAGGATTCAGGCAGCAGGCAGAATGGTCAAGGAACAGGCTGAGGTCAGTACCAGAGAGACAGTCCGAGGGTACTACCTGGGGAGATGAGACAGACGGACACTGGAACAGACGGACACTGGAACAAAGCTGGAACAGAAGGACGCTGGAACAAGGCTGGAACAAGACTGGAAAAAGACTGTGAACACGGAGGCAAACTAGCACACATACAGTGTCGACCCGATTGCCAAGGCAAGGAAGTGCAGGCAGGAACTTCCTTATATTGGGCATTCAATCAGGGCACGCCGCAGACCTAGGACCCGCCCCTGGCCCTATAAGAGACCAGGCGGAGCGCACATAGGGGCATGGCCAATGCCACTGGAGGCGCCGAACTCCGGCGTGAGGCCTGGTGCGTAGAAGAAGGCCCGGCAACCGCCGCCACGGGACCCCGAGGCCTGGATGAGCTCCCGGATGCCTCTGGGGAGGCCGACCCATGACCTGCAGAGGAGTCAACGAGGTGATCAGGCCCGTGTGCGGGCCAGGCCCGGATGGAGCGCATAATAGTACCCCCCCCCCCTTCTAGGCCTCCCTCTACGCGGGCTTGGCTTATCAGCATAAGTCCTATGAAAGGTTCTGAAGAGCTCTTTATTGAGAATGTTGTAGGAGGGTTCCCATGAGTTCTCCTCGGCCCCATAACCCTCCCAGGCTAAGAGGTATTCCTATCTACCTCAACACCGACGGACGGTGAGGACCTCTCTTACCTGGAGAGATGAGTCTGGTTCGGTAGAGATCCGCGGAGGTGAAAGGTCTCTACAAGAGGGCCAGGAGAGGACCAAAGGCTTCAACAGCGAGACATGGAATGTGTTGTGGATACCCATGGCATGAGGTAGCTGGAGCTGATAAGATACTGCTCCCACTCTTCAAAGCACTTGAAACGGGCTGATGTACTTGGGAGCCAGGCGATGAGAAGGAAGTCTCAACCTTATGTGGTGGGTGCTTAACCACACCTTCTGACCAGGATGGAAGAGTGGAGCGGGACGTCTATGGGCATCAGAAGTACGCTTGGAATGTTCAGCGGCCTGGGTAAGGCGTTCTTTGACTTGATTCCACACCTGACAAATGGTGTGGGCCATGGATTGTGCAGCTGGAGAAGGAACTGTCAGAGGAACTGGAAGTGGTAGCTGAGGTTGTCATCCGAATACCATGGAGAATGGAGATACATCAGTGGCAGCAGCAACGTGGGTATTGTGCCACAGCTCAGCCCAGGGTAGTAGATCAGACCAGTTGTCCTGCTGATCATTCACATAGGAACGGAGGAATGTTTTTAAAGTTCGGTTGATCCTTTCAGCTTGACCATTGGCCTGTGGGTGATAGGCCGACGTAAAACTCAAAGTAAAATTAAACTTCTTACAAAGGGAGCGCCAGTCCCTGGAGGCAAACTGTGGTCCTCGGTCAGATATGGTCTTCTTTGGGAGTCCATGGAGACGGAAAATGTGTTTCAGAAACAACTTGGCTAATTCTGGGGCCAATGATAGGCCTGGCAAGGGAATGAAGTGACCCATTTTGAAAAACGGTCGATGATGACCCAGATTATGGTATTGTTCTGAGACGGAGACAAAGACCCTCCTTCCTCCGACGGAGATGTTCGGTCGGAGACAGTTGCCCACGGTTCACCTCCATAGGTTCCACCACGGAAGAAGGTGGTGGTGCTGGAGTTTTGGCTGGAAGACTCTGAACACGCAAGGGGCGTGGTGCAGGAGAGCAGGGAACCTTTACTTCTAGGCGCCTTTGCCGGAGATGATTGTCGATCTTCCCGGTGAGGGAAATAAGGTCCTCTAGAGACGTGGGAGTCTCACAGAAGGTGAGTTCATCTTTGAGAGTGCTGGAGAGTCCATCTAGGGAGATGGCTTGCAGACAATCTTCTTGCCACCCGAGCTCAGTAGCCAGGGTCATGAACTCCCCCGTATACTCAGAGAGGGTTTGTGACCCTTGACGGAGGTGGAGTAGATTATAGCTGGTTACAGCTTGGTGGCCTGGGTCTCTGAAGGTCTGCTTGAAAAGAGCAATAAACTCAGATAACTTGGAAAGTACAGGATCAGAGCGTTCCCATAAGGGAGAGGCCCATGCAAGAGCTTTCCCTTCCAGGCGGGAAAGGATGAAGGTCACTTTAGTGGTTTCCTTCAGGAACAAGGAGGGTTGTAGTACAAATTGCATGAAGCACTGATTGAGGAAGCCACAACAGGAGCGTGGGTCCCCATTGTATCGAGGAGATGCAAGGAGTGCCAATGATGCTTTGGGTAGCATAGAGGCCGATAGGCCTACAGGTTTGGCCAGAGCGGTATCTCGCAGCTGGGAACGAAGCTCTTCCACTGAAGAGACCAGCGATTCCAAAGCTTGGTGATGTTCTTTGACTGTGGCGTCCAAACCCTGTAGGGCCCTGGAGGTGGGAGACTCCTCCGAGTCCATTGCCTTGGCAACCTGTTGCGCTCGGGGGTGGACCCTTGTCCTGGAGCAGTGGAGAACGGCTCCTTGGTAGGGACCAGGAAGCACTTGCCCCCAGGGGGTGGAGAACTGGAGGAGACAGATGCTAGGATGAGCTTCACCACTGGAAGCCCATGGTCTCCCCGGGTGGAGCCCGTAGGGACCCAGGCCGCTTGGACTTAGGTGGGCCTCACAGGGTCTCCTGGAGAGGTAGTAGACAGGCATGCCCATGGACAGCAAGGGAGCACTGTCGGACTCAAGACTGAAGGTCTGATGGAGCAAGGAAGACCAGAACAGCATAGGCGATGACAAGGCAAGGGACAGAGCCAGAAACAGGAGATGTGTTCAATGGCAGCCGAGGTCAGAATCCAAGGATCAGTCTGAAGAGTAGTCAACGAGGCAGGAGTCAGGTCAGATGAGGTCACAAGGCAAGCAGAGGTCAGGATCCAAGCAGCAGGCAGAATGGTCAAGGAACAGGCTGAGGTCAGTACCAGAGAGACAGTCCGAGGGTACTATCTGGGGAGACGAGACAGACGGACACTGGAACAGAAGGGCGCTGGAACAGAAGGACGCTGGAACAAGGCTGGAACAGTAGGATGCTGGAACGAGACTAGAACAAGGCTGGAACAAGGTTGGAACAAGAGTGGAACAAGACTGTGAACGCGGAGGCAAACTAGCACACATACAGTGTCAACCCGATTGCCAAGGCAAGGAAGTGCAGGCAGGAACTTCCTTATATTGGGCATTCAATCAGGGCGTGCTGCGGAGCTAGTACCCGTCCCTGGCCCTACAAGAGACTGGGCAGAGCGTGGCCAATGCCACTAGAGATGCCGACCTCCGGCGAGAGGCCTGGTGCATAGTGGAAGGCCTGGCGACCGCCGCCACGGGACGCCGAGGCCTGGACGACCTCTCAGCTGCCGCTGGAGAGGCCGACCCGTGACCTGCAGAGGAGCCAATGAGGTGAGAAGGTCCGTGCATGGGCCATGTGCGGACGGGGCATGTAACAGTCATCTCATCTCCTACAAGTGCTGTCTCCATGCTGCTGGGAGTCATCTCTTCTCATCTCCTTCAAGTGCTGACTCCATGCTGCTGGGTGTCATCACTTCACATCTCCTGCGAGTGCTGCCTCTATGTTGCTGTGTCTCCTCCTGGACCTCCTTCCTCCATGCTGCTGTGCCTCCACCTCAGCCTCTTGCCTCCATGCTGCTGAGCCTTTTTCAGCTCCTGCTGTGGTGATGCTGCACTCTGCAGCCCTGCTCCTGCTGCCTACATGCTGAAATGTTTGGTCCTGCTCCTACTGCCTACATGCAGAAATGTTTGGTCCTGCTCCTACTGCCTATATGCTGAAATGTCTTGCTTATTTGTTTTCCCAGATGTTTTGGGGCACAATGTAGAGGAGCTCTGTTTTGGCAGTGTTGAGAGCAAGGAAGTTATTTGTCAATAGGGTGTTAATGATCGAAAGGGTGGAGTTCCAGGCCTCTGTGGCTTTGTGAAGTGTGTCCTTTACAGGAATGAGTATTTACACATCGTCTGCATAGATGAAGTGCGGGAGGCCGAGGTTGGAAAGCAGGTTACAGAGGGGGAGGAGATAGATGTTGAAGAGGGTGGATGTGAGGGAGGAGCCTTGGGGAACACCTTGTGCAAGTGGGAATGGTTTGGATGTATAATTGTCTAATTGGACACTGTAGTGCCTGTCTTGTAGGTAGGATTGAAACCATTGGTGAACTGTGCCCGTGATGCCAGTATCGGTGAGCTGTTCTGCTAATATTCTGTGGTTAACGGTGTCAAAGGCAGAAGAAATATCAAGGAGGATGAAGATATGCGAGAGGCCTTTGTCAAGGCTTTTGAGAATGAAATCAGACAGGGAGATAAGTAAGGTCTCGGTGCTGTGATGTCGTCGGAAGCCATATTGTGATTGCGAGAGGATATTGTTTTCGTCTAGGTATTCGGTTAATTGTTGATTGATTGACTTTTCTAGGATTTTGGCTATTATTGGCAGATTCGAGATGGGGCGGAAGTTGGCGAGGTCGGATGGATCTAGAGTAGGTTTTTCAGAATGGGTTTGATGATGGCATGTTTGAGATTTTTAGGCACAGTGCCAAGGGAGATGGATCTGTTGATAATATTAGAAATGGGCTTGGCAATGATGTCAGGGATGGAGAGGAGGTACTTAGTAGGGATGGAGTCTAAGGGATATGTGCAAGGCCTCATAGTTTTTTTAAGATTGATTCAATTTCCAATGAGGAGGTAGTTTCGAGGGAAGATAGCCTTTCATTAGTGATATTGCCTAGGCGTGTGGAGGACATGTGTGTGGGGGGGAAATGTGACATAATGTTGTCAAGTTTCCTGTGGAAAAATATAGCCAGGTCTTCGCACTTGCCTTGATTGTCTGTGTCCAGTGTGGAGTTTGGGCTGGATTTAATTAAGCTGTTTACTAGCTCAAATAGGGCTCGGGGATTGAATTGGATGCAATGGATTCTGTCAGTATAGAAGTCCCTTTTAGTTTTGTCAATAGCTGTTCTGTATGTGTGGAGAAAGGACTTGAAGGAATTTAGAAGGGCATGGGATGGATTTTTACGCCACTTTCTTTCAAGTTTTTTGAGGTTTTGTTTCATAGATTTTAGCTCCGCAGTGTACCATGGTTGCTTTTTCTTTTTAGCTGGGTCGATCGCACAGGTTCGTATGGGGCAAAGATTATTAGCTATTGTGTTAGTACAGAGGCTCCAGGAGTCAAGAGCAGTTTCTGCGTCAGTTAAATCAAGTTTTTTTAATTCAGTAGTAAGGGCAGCAACTAGGTCTTCTTGTTTGCATTTACTCCTGAAGTGAATAGTTTTTTTTATTGATTTATGCAGGAGAATAGGTTTTATTTATAGTGCAGGTAATGTCGATGCAGTAGTGATCAGACCAGGGGATGGGGGAGCATAAGGGAAAGGAGGATTGAATTTGTGTGTTGGTGAAGATGAGGTCAAGGGTATGACCTGCTCGGTGAGTGGGGTCAGAAATAAGCTGCTTGAAGCCTAGAGTGTCTAGTGCGGTTAGAATAGCATCACAGGGTGGGGAGATCGGGATAGAGTCAACATGGATATTGAAGTCTCCTAGGATGATAGCAGGTGCATGACAATTAACATGTTTGGCAATGTATTCCAACCCTTTAAATTTAATTAACTACAATTAACTACAACCCCCCACCCTCCTGATCCCCCCAAGACTTACCAAAAGTCCCTGGTGGTCCAGCGGGGGTCCTGGCGCGATCTCCTGCACTCGGGCTGTCGGCTGCCGGTATTCAAAATGGCGCCAATAGCCTTTGCCCTCACTATCTCACAGGGGCTACCGGTGCCATTGGTTGGCCCCTGTCACATGGTAGGAGCACGGTTGTAGTTAATTAAATTTAAAGGGTTGGGATGGGGATTTTTTTGGGAAATGAATACATACGTAACTAATGAACAGATCGGGGTCCCCCGAGAATGGATGCAACGGATTTGGCTCCCCATGAATACGAATACCAAATGGGACAAATTGTCCCTGCTGCACATCCCTACTATTCATGGCAGATTCAAACACATGATGCTGATAAAAACCAGCAGTGCTGCTGACCTGATGCTTGTACTGGCTGGTCTGATATTATCTACGTATATTATAATTCTTGATTTAAAAAAGGAACAAATTAAAGATTTATGACATACCATAAGTCAGACGGTCACTGGATTATTCATATATGCATTTCCTACATTCATTTGCTACCTTTCTTATAATGATATCATCAGGTGGATAGGCACTTTCCTTGTGACACTAAAACTTCTGTTAATGTGCACTGTAAAAAATAATTGCAATGTTCCTAATCCATGTTCTACCTCACTAATCAGCACAATATATCATCAGTAATGTAGGTAATGTAAGAGACAGCATATGTAAAATAGCTATTTAAAAATTGAAAGAGTAAAAAATTGAGTCACATTCCACTAATCCTCTTTTCTCATAAAAGTCAAAATGAATAGAAGAGAATATAAAATTGTTTTTAGAGAGTATACAAGATTTTGAAAGGGGTATAAAAGTTTATGTTTTAAAATCTTTAAAAAGTTGCCTGTATCCTGAATCAATAAACTATAGGATGTCTAAAAGGTGAATTTTAAAAGCCCAATGTGCACCGAAATTAAGAGAAGTGTGAACATGCTGGGCTGGTGTGTGCCGAGCAAATTTTAAAAGCCGTCCGGACACTTGATTACTTGTTGCTGCGTGCACAAATAAAAAGTTCAATAAAAGAGGCGGGTCATTGGTGAGGTCTTGGTGGGGTACGGGCACTCCTAGATTTAAATTTGAAATTTGTACATAAATACTTACACACACTGGCGCAACTTGGCCAGGAAATTGACAAACATACTAGTGCCTGAAATGGGTGGACAAACAGCTAATGACCTTATTTATCTTCAGTCCTGGCCATGGCCTTCTCATTTGTCATAACACATAACACCCCAATCTGACTCGTGTGGCCATCCTGTCTCTTGGTAAGCAGCTCCAACACACTCAGCCCTGCTCTGCCTTTCCCGGGCGACCAGAACTGATCAGTGTTCTGCTCGGTTTGTGCAGGAAAGTAGGAAGAAGTTGCACTTTTTTGTAAATACATTCATTTGCCTTCAGAAATGTCTTTGTATCAGAGTGATCCTTTGTTATATAGCCTGCCTTTGACTCATGCAATATCTCCTGCAATTGTGCCTGAATCAGCTACTCTTCCTCCTCCTCATCCTCTTCATCCTGATTATCTTGCTATCCTTCTGGAGGAGGCAATCATCTGCTTTGGGCAAGGTTATGTAACATAAAGCAGGCTAGAAAGATCTCACAGAATTTATGTGGCTTGAAAAGAAGGCATCTCCCTGATCTGTCCAGACAGTGGAAATGTGTTTTAAGTAAGACAAATGTTCTCTCAATTACAGCCCTGGTCTTATGGTGTGCCCTGCTGTGGCGATACTTGGCTGTAGTTCCTGGTGTAGCTATGTGGATCATGAGCCAGGTTTTGAGTGGCTAGCCTCTGCCACCTGTAGGGGAGAAGCCACAGAAAAGCTGGGTTAGATATGACTTTTGGGTTTGAGAGTGGCATCTAAAATGCGTGTACCATGCGTGATAAATATCGCGTTGCAATCAAGTATGCAAATGGGAGGAGTTAATGTAAATTAGGGTCTACTGCCGTAATTTTTGGCGATTCAGTGCACAATAATGCAGGATTTAATGTCAGAAATAACACCTTTTTTTGCATTAAGTGTGCAATTGTGGCCTTTGTGGTGGATCGAGGCTATTATCACGGCTATTATCACATGCGATAAAATGAGACCTTATATAAGACACACCTGCTAAACCCTCCTGGGCCAATAAAAATACTTTTCTTAACTGACCTGTCTTCCTAAAGCTACAATGTTAGGGGGAAGTTTACTTGTAGTAGGATACTGGCTGCTTTGGGATGCTCATCACTGACCACAACAAGAACATCAACCACAACAACAGGCAAGAGAAGTTCAAACCCCTACTAAGGAGGTCCCTGTACCAGAACCACAGCCACTTGCTCCCCTCCCCCCCCCCCCCCCCCGGGAGAGCATGAAGGCCCATGACAGCACTTGCAATACAGAAGGGCATGGCAGTGATACAGGGAGTGCATCTTTCCTCCATGAACCACATTGCTGGGCATGCCAGAGGAACACGTGGTTAGCAGGTATTGCCTCAGCTCTCAGGCTATCATGGAATTATATGAAGAACTCAGAGGGGATCTGGATCCAGTCACGGAAAGGTTCCACACTATACTGGGCCTCACTAAACTATTGTCCACCTTGCAATTTGTGGCAACTGACTCCTTCAAAATGAAAGTCAGATTTGTCGGGGGAATGTCCCAAAACTCTTTTTCCTGCTGTCTGGGCCAGGTCATTACAGCTTCGGCAAAGCATCCTATAATGATACTTTGCCGGTAAGGCCTCAACTACCCCTTCCCCTTACATGGAAGAGAGACCAGCAGCTGCTCTCTTCTCTGTCTTTTACTCACTGGCCCGTGTCAGTGTATAACAGAAACCACTTAGGCTTAGTTAGGATACATATTGACAATGGAGAACTAGAGTGTAGTATAAAAAATATACTCAAAGTAAATATTACACCAAAGACATAAGACCAACCTAATATTTTCTGACTGATAGTGGGTCTAAAAGAGCCATGTCCTGCAATAGTGTTCATGTAGGACTGCCAGCACAGTGTACATAGCTTGACCTAGCTTGCACCTTCCTGCTTGGTGGCCCTGCACCTTGGACCGTGTGCTAGCCCTCACATGTGGATGAGATAGTGGCATAGGTCAAATGGACCTCCAGTAGGGCCTTGAACATTTATTTATTTATTTATTTGAAGAGTTTTATATACCGTTATTCGGTGAAGCCATCATAACGGTTTAAATAGTGAACAAATATATTCAAGGAAATTTTGAGATATTATTATAACATTGTGAACATTAAAGTAAAAACATAGAATAACAATTCTAGTAAGTAAAGTAAGGTTGGAAGAGAAGGGAAATGAGTTAGATAGGAAATGTAGTTCTTAGTTCATTTGAGAGTAGGTATGAGCAGATTATTGGGGGTCCGTGAAAAATTTGCGAAACAGTAAAGTTTTTAGGTCTTTTTTGAAGGTTTTAATGTTGTGTTGCATTCTCAGGTCTTCAGGTAGAGTGTTCCAAAGATTGGGGGAGGCGATGGAGAAGGCTCTCTCTCTTGTTGATGTTAGATGAGCATCTTTGATGGTGGGGATTAATAAGTAGTTTGCGTTATTGGATCGTAGATTTCTTGAGAAGTTTTGAAGAGTTATGTTAAGGGTGTTTAGGCCTTGATGATCGTTGTTAAGGATTTTGTGGATGATAGTCATGGATTTGTATGCAATTCGTGCAGTAATAGGGAGCCAGTGAAGTGAGGATAAGATGGGTGTAATATAGTCATTTCTTTTTGTTCCAGTTAGGACTCTCGCAGCAGAGTTCTGAAGTATTTGGAGTGGTTTGAGGGAAGAGAAGGGTATTCCCATTAGTAGGGAGTTACAGTAGTCAAAGGTGGAGAAGATAAGAAGCTGAAGGACGGTTCTGAAGTCATCAATGCTGAGAAATGGTTTAAGATGTCTTAGGGTAAGGAGTCTGTGGTAACCTTCTTTGGTTTTATTTGAGATGTGGTTCTTGTCAATGATAATTCCAAGGTTCCTGGTGTGGGTGGTAGGAATTATAGATGTTAAATGTTTGTCTGGAATTAACAGGGGTGGAGGAGTTGGATTCTGTTTTTTATCCATCAGAATAATTTCGGTTTTGTCAAAATTGATTATGAGTTTTAGGGAATTTAGGAGTTGTTTGATAGAAATCAGTAGATCTGAGGTTTTCTTGTAGGTTTCTTCAATTGAACCCAAAACAGAAGTGACTTAGAAGCTATTTGCCTAGCCTGACATGTCACAGGTAGCCTTTGTCAAATATGGATATGTTACGATGCTGTAAGGCCCTTGGCCTGTCCAGCTCAGGGCTAGTCATGTTGTCCTGCTGTATATATGTACATAAAATATATGCAGAGTAGTTTGTTTGATCCGGCTGCTAGTATCAGTTACACACCTTATTCTATCTGTGATCACCTTTAAAATAGATAGGCTGAGGACTTCAAGGGAGAACAGATTGCTGAATGGTCATTTTCAAGGTGAATCACCACCCTTCAGATGTTTCCTGGGTTGAAGTTCTTGTTTGTCCACATGTCTGCCATGATTTCTGGCCAACAATGAAGAGTTGTATTCCTATAGGATTTGTCTCATGTGGTGTTTGTGACTTTTAGAGTTTGTGGATACTGTGACCAAGGCACTTGTGCTGACAAACTATCAGTCTTCAGCTCTGTGTACAGCATTAAGGCTAGAGAAACTGTTGCCACCTGATGACCTCAGGAGCCAAACCCCAGTCTCCATCTAAAGCCTGCCTCTGTGCAAAATGTATAGGGCCACTACTCCCAGAGGTGTGAGGTGTTTGTCATAATTGCTTCTGCACTTTCAATATTGTTATGTAGAGAGACAAGCATTTAGGGTCACGTGAGGGCTAGATGGGCCCATGTCTTTAACTCTGCCAATTTCATTAGCATTTATGCATCTGACAGATATCTGTCATGCTGCCAGGTGTAGATAATCTTCTGTGAGGAGTCATGACTCTGACTACCTCATTAGGAGGTCGGGACAAGCTGGACAAGATGGACAGATCCATCACTCATGGTTAATGACAAACAGGCCAGGAACATCCACAGCCTCATGCTTAGTAAACTAGCACTGGTTATGACTTCCATCGACAGAGCAGATTTGAAAAATGGCTGTGTCAGACCTCAGATATTCTGTGCCATTTTTCAGGATTATTAGATGCCTGCATGTAGTATACACCACCCCTCCCCCCTGGCCCAGCCCCTGAGGCTCTTCAACCTAGTACCTTGAGATACTCTGTGTTATCTAAATACCAACAACAACTGCAGTCTAAAGTGTTACATCCAATGAGCTAAAGAGTCTTCAGACATGTTCAAGATGAAACTTTCTACATTGAAAAAAATACTACTTCTAGTGGAATGGATCTAGGGTTTTGTAGCGCCTATGCACTGATAGCACTGTGGCCCCCCTACCCCGTAGAGTTGGACAACATGGAATAGGTCTAAGGCACAGCCCCATGGTTTTCTGTAGTACTAAGGGGTAGGTTCCGTGGCAAAAATTTGAAAATTCTGAAGTGCATTGATTACAATTTCCATCTTTTATATTACATTATAAATCTTGCATGTATAATTTATTTACCTATTATTGGCCGAGGAAAAGGAATCTCAGAGATGGAAAGAAGGAGGAGAGAAGGGTGAGAGGACTATGGATGGGAAGAAGAAGGGAGGAGGCCCAGGAATGGGGTGAGAAGGCAGTAAATCACTTAGCTAGCCTGCCGCCCCTTGATTTTTGCCATCCTAGGCACAGGCCTAGGAGGGTGCCTGTTGACAAATCCAGGCATAGTGGTAAATGGAGCATAGAGAATTCATGATACACAAGATCATACAAACTTAAGGAGCATCATGAGCTTATTCTAGATCATCAAGACAGCACCGCAGTTACCAATGAATTACTGGAATCATTCAAGGAAACGTCTGACTCACAGGTTTGCTATTGATGTAGACTGCATTTTCCTCCATCAAACATTTTGGCACTTTGAAGGCAGAAGCAGATTTGGAAGTTGTTCACAGAGCCTTTTGCTCTGCAGCGCATGAGCACAGAGAGCTGATGCTGATGGATAACTTTGTAGATGTCTGGCAAAAGAACCTCTGTAACCTTGCTGCCATGCTTGCCACTTCTGCTTATTAACACACGGTCACAACTGCGCTGTCAATAATTCTGACAGCAAAGCTTCATAGTGCTGACTAGTGTGACTGATAGCACCAGTGATATCCTGAAGTCCCCAGGAAAACCAGCTATGTCTTTGGAGACTGAAAACTTATATTTATTTGTGTATTGTAATATGCCCTACTTTGACTGTGGACCCCGAGGCTAGCAGCCTTGTTCTGGATGAACAAAAAGGCCAGAAGGGAAGAAACTAGCGTCACTTCAAAGGATTCTTCCCCGAAGCGTAATCTCAGTGGCAGTGGAGTTTGAACACAAAGATACAGCATCAACAAAAACTTGCCAGCCCAAACCAAGGAGTTTTAGACTTAGTTAAACAATTCCATGTGCATGGAAAGTTAAAACTATTGATTTATTATTGAAATGAAGGTTATTTTGTAAAGGAAAAAAACTGAGATTTTTAATGCTTTCTTTAAAACAAATCAGAGTGTGCGTATGGCCCAAGCAAGGCATGGCTGAGCTTTGAATTATCATACGTAAAGAGATAGACAACATTTGTCTTGTTTCCATACAGACTAAAGAGGGGTCGTGGATAAGATGATAACTCATTGTTGCTAAGCATTTCTTTGAGTTCAATATGTGGCTGTCTTCTCATTACAATGTTAAGCCTAGACAGAATATGTTTCTCTCTTTCTAGTACAATAATGTTATTCCATGTGGACAGGTTAAAAGAAAATATTTATTTCTACCTGCTGATGGTACCTAATACCCCTTGGCACTGGCACAGCTGATTTTAACTACACCTCTTTGGATTGTGAGAGAGAGAGAGAGAGAGACCGTAATATCATGGCCCATAGGCAGGTATTTGTATCTTTATGGTAGGCCCACCTAGTAACTCGAGGTGGGGATTAGGTAAGAGTGTAGGGGGTTAGGGGCCACTTTGACATTCTACGTGACACCTACGAACAGAACAGTGGTCTCTTGTGAAGATTTGCTGGCCTTCAGAGTGAGGAAACTCACTCCAAGTTGAGATTTGGGCAAGATTCTCTCAACCTAGCTTGATCATCAAGCTAGGTTCACCTAGCTTGATCATCAAGCTAGGTTGACCTAGCTTGGAGTGAGTTTCCTCACTCTGAAGGCCAGCAAATCTTCACAAGAGACCACTGTTCTGTTCGTAGGTGTCACATAGAATGTCAAAGTGGCCCCTAACCCCCTACACTCTTACCTAATCTCCACCTCGAGTTACTAGGTGGGCCTACCATAGGGATACAAATACCTACCTATGGGCCATGATATTATGACCTCTCTCTCTCTCTCTCTCTCTCTCTCTCTCTCTCTCTCTCTCTCTCTCTCTCTCTCTCTCTCTCTCTCTCTCTCTCTCTCTCTCTCAACAATGGTCCCCCAGTAGTTGAAATACAACAGGTCTGGCACTTATCACAGAATCTGAAATGGTATCACAATTTGTGCTAACTTAGCTCTTTGCACAGGTAATTAGTGCAAATTGTGATAAATGCTATATTAGCATAAAACACACCCCTTTTGCTATCACATGCAGTACTTACCACATTTTGATAAATCCACCCCTTAGTAGGTAAAGCCCAGTTTGGGTAAGCTTACTTCCAGTTCAGGAATTCATTCTGGGCCATTTCACAGTAGACTCTCTTCATAGACAGTATACAGCACTACTGGAGACAAGGCAGGCAATTTTCAAAAGAGTTACATACGTAAATTTAACATACTGTCGTCATAATTTTCAAAAGCATTTAAATGCGTAAAGTGCATTTTCATATTAATATCCTATGGAAAATTCAATGTTATATATTGTAGCAAGTTTCAAAAGCCCACTTATACAGGTAAAGGGCATTTTTATGTTTAAAACCCAATTTTAAACACAAATGCTTTTTAAAATCAAGCCTATAATTTACAGATATAATATCACAGTATAACATTAGTACACACCAGAAAGGGTCTCATGGGTCTTCCTCAAGAATCCCCAATCTTCCTTTGGTCTGGGAACACCTTCCAGGTGTTCAAGCATTCCTTTTGAATCCCCTGTGATCCAATTTGAAATCTCAGAGGCGGCGACCGTACAGCAAGATATCTGTAGTCTGAAGCAGGCTTTCTCTGAGCCTCTGTGTATACAAGACACCAGACGCAAACCAGGCAGACCCCAGTTCAAGGCCAGCAACACTTTTTTTTTTTTTTCCCCATAACAGAAAGGCTGAAAAAAAGGCTCTCATAGCCCAGATGTGGTTGAAAGTCAAAAGCCCAGGGGCAAAAGCAGGCTGAAGAGAGAGCCTTAGGCCTGCTTTAGGTTTTTTTTTTTCCTCTTTAAGAGGGGCCTGTGGCTAAAGGAGCTGAAGCAGAAGTAAGCAGTGGCAAGCAGCAATAAGGAGACAGTAGCTGGGGGGGGGGGGGGGGGGGGGGAGGATGGAAATGGGGCAGTCATTGCTCTGCTGCAGCTCCCTCCTGCAGAAGCAGAATGAGGAAAGCTTCTGCTGCTGTGCCAGCTTCATAAAAGGCGCCTGCCACTAGGTGTAAGCTGTGGACGGGTCCAGCAGTGATACAATGATGACATCACTATCTGGAAGAGCACCAGGTTGTGGCACTGCCAGGGGAAATGAAAATAACCAAAATAAAGGAAAGTCACAGGGGGCATGATAAGCAGCCAGAGTCTCTGGAAAAGCACCTACTGTGCTTTTGATGACTCCAGGACAATCTGGAGGGGAACTGCAGCACTGTGTCAACAGCACCAGGAACATAGGGCCCAATATTGAAAGCATATATAGCGCTCAATAGCCGGATAAGTAGGACTGATCTGCTATCTAGAGGTCCTCTAAAAATCTCTTAGCCGTAGTAATAATGGGCGAGCAGTGGGTAGATCTAGGCAGTACATATTTAGCCGGATAACTTATCTGGCTAAGTAGTGATATTTAGCCTTAGATAATTTATGCAGGTAAGTTATACCTGCCAATGAACAGATTTAACTTAGCTGGGTATTATTTATCCAGCTATGCAGCACCCTGACCATGGATATTTAGTTGCATAGCCACACTGCTGAATATCCCTTGTAACTTAGCTAGATAAGTCATATCTGGTTAAGTTACTTAACTGGCCAACACTCAATATTAGGCCCATAATATATAAATAAATGAGGGCATATTCAAGTATTGGGATACATTGGTTAAGCCCCACCATCCTTAAATAAACACAAAGGGCACTTTTTTGGGTCAGAAAGCACAGATAAACAAGCTCCATAAAAAATAAATTGTTCCATCCCAGGTTTTACCTTCAGCAGCTGCCTGTTTGGCATGATGCCATGGTATGAGAGGTATGCAAGGGAGAGGTTCATGGCTGTAAAAGAAAAGAAACAATGTTAAATGCCAGTGGAGGGACACTAGCCACTGCTATGAGTTGCAACAGTGGCATGGGATAGACTTGGTTTTTGGGTACTTGCCAGGATCTTGTGGCCTGGATTGGCCACTGTTGGAAACAGGATGCTGGGCTTGATGGACCCTTGGTCTGACCCAGTATGGCATGTTCTTATGTTCTTATGTTTAAGAGTACCCAGAGACCAGCTCCCTGGGACTTCTGGGAAGAGTATAGCCAATAGGGATGTGCAGGGCAAAAAAAATTGTTTTTGGTTTTGGTTTGTTTACAGGAGGGTTTTTTTTCCCCATGAATTTCAGTTTGTAGATTGGTTGATTTGTTTCATTCATGAGGAAAAACGAATCAAACAATAAAAAAAAAAAAAAATCATGGAGACCACTTGGTCTAGTGGAGATCTGCTGGCGAAGTATAGGCCCAGGCTGAGTCCTCAGCAGAGCCAGCCCCAGAAGTGCTGGTCCTGGATCGTGGTAGGAGGCTAATGCGATCCTAGAGATCAACTTGAAAGAAAGGTTTGGGGTGAGGGCGAGAAAGGAAAAGGTTGGGGAGAGCATGGGGTGGTGGGTAAATTTGGAGTTCGCGATTTTGAAATTTAAGATTTATAATGTAAAGTCGGAGCAGGGAGACTCCCGGCACCAAAATTTCAGTTTTTACATTAAATGGCCCTTTTTGGAGGGGTGAATAGTTCGGCCCCGTAGGGCCTTGGCAACTCAGATGGTGGGAGGATATGGTGCCACGAGGCTGGATAATATTAGACCTGCTTCTAAGAGGTCTAAAGTTATGTGGCTAGCTTAGCTGGATATACCCAAAATTCATCTAATTTATCTGGATAATAGGACCCCTTCCTGGAACACCCCCAAAATATCCCTTTTACATCCCGCTAAATTATAGCCGGATAACAACATATCCGGCTATAATTTAGCCAGATAATAGGCTCAATATGCCGTTTAACCCATTTAGACAGATAACTTGTGAGTTATTTGTCTAAATGTTTTTTGAATATGTACCCCTTAGACTCTATTTCTCCTGTGGGTGAGTCATCTGTTTCTTCTTTAACTTTTCTTATTATTAAACCTCTGGTGGTGATTCTTGAAGCCCTATGGGATTTTACAGCCAACTTGTCCCAGTCTCTCTTGACCTTTTCTCACAATGTTCAGACTGCCTCCCAGAGATTGGATTTGCTATTCTTGGACCAGCAGAGGAGTTCTCAGGATCAATTAGCGAAAACTCAAGCCCTGGAAAGAGAAATTTCTGATGGTAAGAAAGTCAATGCTGCTCTCATTCATAAACAGGCTTTTCTTACTAGGAGAGTAGAAAATGTGGAGCATAAACTTCATCATCTAAATTTGAGACTGACTAATTTTCTGAGAGTTATGGGCAAACTTCCTAGATTTGCATTACGGTAATATTGGACAGAAATTCTACGGATTCCATCTGAGAAAATTCCCTATTTCAACAAGGTTTATTTTCTCCCTTTTAAATCAGAATCAGGGCAGGCGATTGTTTCTCCAATTTTTGTGGCTCCATGGAATCTTACTGCTTTTCTAGAACAATCTGCTTGTGAAACCATTGTGAGATCTACATTACTTCTTTCTTTTATATATGATCAGTATCTAAGCTTCATTATGAAAAAATATTTCCTGCACATGAATGAAAATTTCTTGGATGAAATTGTTCGGATCTACCCAGATCTAGCAAAAGCTACACAGCAAAGAAGGGCGGGCTTTTTAGGAATACACCAAGAAGTTCTAGAATTAGGCGCCTCCTTCCTTCTTAGATATCCCTGTAAATGTATTATGAAATTAAATGTAGATTCTTTAGTGTTTTTTCTTCCAGAGCAGCTCAGTTATTTATAGATGGAAAGTCTAGAAATGAACCAGTATCCTCTTAGAGCTTTGAGTGGACACGTCAGTTAATGTGATGATAGGACTTGGTTGAAGAACTGTGTTGTTGCCTTTTCTTCTTGTTTCTTGTTCTTATCTTCTCTTAATATTTCCTATCCTCCCCTCATATTTTGCTCTCATTTTAATGTTGAACATTAAAATGAGAGCAAGATGGTTGTATTATATTTTTTTCTTCTATTTAACCTGTAATGTGGTTAACTCTCTTGATGTTTTCTGTGCAAAGTTTTTGTTCTTTGCATTATAAATTGAAATTATATAAATAAAATGACAAAAAAAAAAACAACCCACAACAGTGAAAAGTAAAGAAGAATAGAAACACAATACTTATCTGATTCATAGTTGGATTTAGTAAAATGTTCTAAAAAGAAAATAATACAATTGTTAATAGTATCTTAAGATACTTTGCTATATTTTAAAAAAGGGGATTTTTTTTTAATGTGCCAAGGTTTCAAATATTTTTTTAAGAATGTTAGAAAAGGCCTTTTCATGAAGTAGTGTTTAAAAAAACTAATTGAAAACTTTTATCTGAAGTGTTGTTTACTGCCAATCAGTTCTTAATTTCTTTGATGCAATAAAATTGTTAAACTATTATATGCAGAGGCAAAATTTTCATTTTGGTTTGTTCAATCGCTTTACAGGTCACCTAATCCAGCTAACTTGTCTCCTCTCTGGAACACTTCTGGGCTGCCCCTGAAATGCCCTTGACTTATCTGGCCAAATTCTAGTCAGCTAAGTAGTCATCTAGCTAGAATTTAGCTGTTTAAATGGCCAAATTCTCATTTAACTGGACAACTTCTTAGTTATCCGACTAACAGGGTTATCACCTTTAACGCATGCGAAAACCCCTTAATGCAGGCGAAAACGCCTTTAATGCATGCGATAGCACCTTAATGTATGGTGCGATGCAAATCAGAAAAAGAGGAGGAGTTAAGAGTGGGCAAACCACTTTGCAAAGCCCTATCTCACAGCTTTAATGCTGATTTTAGAGAGAGAGATGGGAGAGAGAGAGCACCTAGCCATAATGCCCTCATACTAGATAGATATTTATATCTCTATGGGAAGCCTACTTAGTAACTCAAGGTGAGGTTTATGTATTAGTTGTTGTGTCTGTCGGTCGCAGACAGCTGCAACCGCTCTGCCTCACCTCTCTTTTACCCTTTTCCTCCTCCCTTGGAAGGATGGCTGCCTCCGCTGCTTGTTGCCGAAAACCTCGGCGTCTCCGAGCCAGCATGGATGTTCCCGTCCACCATGCTTCTTCCTGAAGCCTCCTAGGGCACATGCATGCACACTGCCTACGTTTTTTAATACATCATGGCGGGGATGGCCCCACTGCATTACATCAGTACCTCCAGGTATTTAAACCTCTGCTCCGCTCCAATACAACGAGTTAGCAAGGACTTTGGTTTTGCTACTCTGACCACTTCTAAGCTGCTCGCTTGGATTCCTCCGGGGTATCTTGCTCCTACTGAAGTGCTGGGTACCCGCTCCTCGGGGGCCTCTCGCTTCTACTCGCCCTCCGGGGTTAAACTGCCTAACCTTAAAGACACCCGCCTCTCGGGGGTCCTGTCTGCTTTCTTTCAGGAACCCTCGGCGCTCCTAGGTACTCGCTCCTCGAGGGCCTATTCTGCTCAGGGTATCCTGCACCTCAGACCACAGGTCCCTCTCTTCATTAAATCACCGAAGGAAGTTAACACTGCTACTCTGTGAGTATCACTACGCTCCAGCTCTCCTCATTCCACCCTGCAGGTTCATAGCCTATCCTGAACTGTGGAACACTACAGGACCTTTGCTACATCTGGATGAGACCATCAACTACAGAGACTGTCTGAGCTTGCTGTGATTTCACTGGTGTACAGCACTGTCCATTCCTTGGGCAAGATTCAAGCTCAACAACAACAGTATAATAAAGCTTTCTTTCCTCAGTGTCTGCATACTAAGAGCCTAGCCAATCATTATGGTTCCCCATGGGGCCCCTCCCCATGGGAGGAGTCATTGCCACTTCGACCAAGAGACCACAATATGCCACAAACCCAACAGATTGCTAACTCTATGGACTTGGCTCAGCTCGTAGCCTTGCAGGCCATTCCTGGCCTAGCCCAGCAGATCACTGAGCAACAAAAGTCTCTGGAAAGCCTGGCTGCTGCCTTCAATCAGTTACATGCACAACTAACTGAATACTTCATTAACTCCAGTGAAAGAATTGCTGTCTCTGGTTGTGATTGTCAAGACCACCTTACCATTATCCACGCCTACCTGCTTCATGGGTGAAGCACGGATGTGTAGAGGGTTTGCCAATCAATGCAGTATGCATTTTTCTTTGCAACCTACCCTCTTTCCTGCAGAAGCTTCCAAGACCACCTATATCCTATCTCTACTTGAAGGAAGATCCTTGGCTTGGGCTTCACCATTATGGGAACGCAAAGATCCTATCCTGAATGACCTATCAGGATTTTTGAAACTTTTAAAGACTGTCTTCAATGACCCGGCTCGCCACACCGTCGCTGGATCCACTCTGCTTAATCTCCAGCAAGGTAATAAACCGCTAACAGACTATGTGATCGAATTCAAGACTTTAGCATCCGCACTACACTGGGACACAGGATGTTTACGTGCTATCTTCGTGGAGGGTCTCAACTCTTGCTTAAAGGATGAACTGGTTGCTCATGATCTGCCTGATACCCTTGAATCTCTCATGGAACTGGCTGGGAGAGTAGACAGCCGTATTCGAGACTGGACTCAAGAGGTTAAGAGTCCTCGAAAGCCTGTCCCGGGAGCTAACCATCCTAAACCTGTACCAATTGCCTCAAGCCTACCGTCTGTTCCCTTAGAAGAAGATGAGCCTATGCAACTAGGACAAAGTCATTTAACTTCTAAAGAAAGACGATTCCGCAAATGCATGGGGTTATGCATGTACTGTGGCTAATCAGGCCACGCCATCCAAACCTGTCCCATCGGTCCGGGAAACTGACAGGCCTAGGATCTGCAGGAGGACTCCTCCTAGGCATCACCGCTCCAACTCCTCCATTGTCTCTACCAGTCTCACTTATCTGTGGTAGCCTTGAGTTTCAGACCCTTGCCCTCATAGACTCCAGAGCTGGAGGAAATTTAATCTTATAATGCTTAGTAGAACATCTACGGATTCCTACCAAACCAATAGCTAAGCCATTGCTATTATCTTCAATCCATGGGGAACCACTGCCTGGAGAGGTTTCATTGATTACCCAGGCCATCGGTCTGGGCACTGGAGCTTTTACACTCTGAAACCATCTCCTTCTTGTATTGGAAAAGGCCATGCATCCGGTGGTACTTGGACTGCCGTGGCTACAAGATTATATGCCACAGTTTAACTGGGCAACACTGGAATTATCCTGGTGGGGACCTGGCTGTCATTGCCGGTGTCTTGCAGAAGTCTCGCCGCTAATATGCGTGCCCACTACACCATCTTTACCAGGTTTACCTCCACAATACGCCTCCTTCCAGGATGTTTTCTCTAAACAAGCAGCAGATGTACTTCCACCTCACAGAGTTTTTGACTGTGCTATAATCCTGAAACCCAATACGGAGCCTCCAAAAGGAAGAGTCTACCCTCTTTCTGCAGCTGAGACTAAGGCCATGTCTGCCTATATACAAGAGAACCTTCAAAAAAGATTTATTAGAACCTCCAAATCCCCAGCTGGTGCAGGATTCTTTTTTGTAGGGAAAAAATATGGCACCTTATGTCCCTGCATCGACTATAGGGGTCTGAATGAAAATACCATCAAGGACCAGTATCCTCTGCCCTTAATTTCTGAACTATTTGACAGACTCCAGGGAGCCAAGATATTTTCTAAACTGGATCTCAAAGGAGCTTACAACTTGGTGTGCATTCGTGAAGGTGACGAATGGAAGACAGCCTTTAACCCCCGCGATGGACACTTCAAATATCTCGTCATGCCCTTCGGCTTAAGTAACGCACCTGTAGTCTTTCAAAATATGATGAACGACATTTTATGGACTTACTATATCAAAGTGTAGTAGTGTATCTTGATGACATTCTGATCTTCTCCCAGGATCTACAAACACATCAAGAGGATGTCAAGAAGATTTTAAGATGCCTACAGGAGTACCACTTATATACGAAACCCGAGAAGTGTGAGTTCCACAAGGAATCTTTTCCCTTCCTGGGATACATTGTTTCAAGAAATGGGCTTCAGATGGACCCCAAGAAATTAGAAAGCATCCGAGATTGGCCCCTACCTACAGGCCTGAAGGCACTGCGCCGCTTCTTAGGCTTCACGAACTACTACCATTCCTTTATCAAGAACTATTCATCATTGACAGTCCCTCTCACTGCAATGACCAGAAAGGGAGCCAACCTACCAACTGGTCTCCTGAAGCAATATTGGCCTTCCTGTCTCTCAAAGAGGCGTTTCAAAATAAGCCATGCCTCCGCCACCCAGATCCGCATTGCCCATTCATCTTCAAGGTCAACGCATCGGATCTCGGCGTGGGAGCAATTTTGAGCCAGTACAGTGAATCCAATGTGCTCTATCCCTGTTCCTTCTTCTCAAGGCAATTTGCGCCTATCGAAAGAAATTATGGAATCAGAGACAAAGAGTTACTCGCAATTAAGCTGGCCTTTGAGGAGTGACGTCCTTGGCTGGAAGGCGCACAACATCAGATAGTAGTGTACACTGATCACAAGAACTTGGAGTACCTCAGACATGCACAACAACTCAATTGCCGTCAAGCAAGATGGTCACTGTTCTTAAACAGATTCGATTTCCTTTTGAAATACCGTAGGGAGAGAAGAACACCCGGGCTGATGCCCTGTCATGATCCTTCTCCCCTCAGGATGTGCCTGATGAACACCGTCACATTATTGATCCTGGGAAAATGGTTCTTGCAGCCACTCATTTTGTACCCGCTGGGAAGATGGTTGTGGCTAGAAATCAAAGGAAGAAACTGTTGAAGTGGATGCATGATTCCCACCTGGCCAGCCATCCTGGACAGAGTCATACTTTGGCCATGTTACAACGGTATTACTGGTGGCCAACCATGAAAAAGGATTTACAAGCTTATGTGATTTCCTGCTCTGTCTGCGCCAAGCAAAAACCGCCAGCCAGAAGTCCTTGGGGTCTGCTTCAAACCCTACCAGTGCCAGATGAACCCTGGACACATATAACAACCAATTTTGTGGTAGACTTACCACGTTCCAATGGGAACAATACCATTTGGGTCACCATTGATCGCTTCTCCAAGATGGCACATTTTGTAGACTTACCAGGATTATCCTCAGCAGTACAGTTAGTGAGACTCTTTATCAAACATATATTCCGCCTTCATGGAATGCCTAAGCATATTCTGTCCGACAGAGGAGTACAATTCACTGCTAAGTTATGGAGACCCTATGTCAAAAGTTTGACATTTCCTTGGACTTGACCTCTGCTTACCACCCTCAGTCTAATGGACAGACTGAAAGAATGAACAGAACACTTAAACAGTTTCTAGGGTCCTACGTTAATTCAAGACAGAGTGATTGGGCGGAACTGCTGCCTTGGGCAGAATTTGCTATCAACTCGCATCCTGCTACATCTACGGGGTCTTCTCCATTTCAACTCATCTATGGATGACAACTGCTTCCTCCTCTGCCATTTCCTTTATCAGTGGCTTCTCCTGCTGCACAGGCCACTGCATCAGAGTTATCTGAGCTTTGGAAGCAAATGAAGGAGCTATTCCTTAAAGCAGGACAGAAAGCAAAAAAGATCTACGATGCTCACCATTGAGAGGCATCTCAGTTTCAGCCGGGAGACAAAGTCTGGCTGACTACTGAGTTCCTCTGTCTTAAACTACCTTCAGTACGTTTTGTACCTCGCTATGTAGGACCCTTTGCTATTCTTCGGCGGTTGGGAAATCTGACGTACAGTTTGAAACTACCACCATCAATGAGAATACATAATGCCTTCCACGACTCTCTGTTAAAACCCTTGATGCTCCCAGAGTTCTCTAAGAAGACCCCAGAAACCACTAACTTGAACACAGAGGATGATATTGAGTATGCTGTAGATGACATCTTGGATGTCTGTAAGAGAGGCAAGACGTGGGAATACCTCATCTCCTGGGAGGGTTATGGACTAGAAGAAAACTCATGGGAGCCTCTTTCCAACTTCATGGATAAAGACCTGGTACATCAATTTCATCTCGCACACCCTCGAAAATCAAGACCACCAGGAAGAGGTCCTGGAGGGAGCCCTTTGAAGGGGGTAATGTTGCGTCCGTCGGACACAGATGGCTGCGACCACTCTGCCTCACCTCTCTTTTACCCTTTTCCTCCTCCCTTGGAAGGATGGCTGCTTCCGATGCTGTTTGCCGAAACCCTCGGCGTCTCCGAGCCAGCATGGGCGTCCCCGTCCACCATGCTTCTTCCTGAGGCCTCTTAGGGCATGTGAGCGCATGCTGCCTATGTTTTTAAATATGTCATGGTGGGAACCTCGGGGGCAGCCCCACCGCATGACATCAGTACCTCCAGGTATTTAAACTCCGCTCCGCTCCAATACAACGAGTTAGCAAGGACTTTGGTTTTGCTACTCTGACCACTTCTAAGCTGCTCGCTTGGATTCCTCACTACCCTCTGGGGTATCTCGCTCCTACGGAAGCTTTGGGTACCTGCGCCTCTGGGGCCTCTCGCTTCTACTCGCCCTCCAGGGTTAAACTGCCTAACCTTAAGGACACCCGCCCCTCGGGGGTCCTGTCTGATTTCTTTCAGGAACCCTCAGTGCTCCTAGGTACTCTCTCCTCAAGGGCCTATTCTGCTCAGGGTATCCTGCACCTCAGACCACAGGTCCCTCTCTTCATTTAATCACCGAAGGAAGTTATCAAAACTGCTACTCTGTGAGTATCACTACACTCCAGCTCTCCTCATTCCACCCTGCAGGTTCACGGCCTATCCCGCACTTCGGAACACTACCGGACCTTTGCTAGATCTGGGTGAGACCATCAACTACAGAGACTGTCTGAGCTTGCTGTGATTTTGCTGGTCTACAGCACTGTCCATTCCTTGGACAAGATTCAAACACAACAACAGCAGTATAATAAAGCTTTCTTTCCTCAGTTTCTGCTTACTAAGAGTCTAGCCAATCGTTGTGGTTCCCCACAGGGCCCCTCCCCATGGGAGGAGTCATCGCTACTTTGACCAAGACTACACAATATGCCACATACCCAACATTAGTGTAGGGGTTAGGGGCCACTTTGACATTGAAAGTGAGATGTACGAACAGCACAGTGCTCTCTTGTGAAGATTTGAGGATCTTCGGAGTGAGGAAACTCACCCAAAAATGAGATTTGCACAGTGTTCTCTCAATCTAGCTCGATGGACTCTCTACCTGGGTAACATCAAGCTAGGTTGAGAGAACATTGCATAAATCTCATCTTTGGCTGATTTTTCTCACTCCAAAGGTCATCAAATCTTCACAAGAGAGCACTGTGCTGTTTGTACGTCTCACTTTGAATGTCAAAGTGGTCCCTAACCCCTACACTAATACCTAAACCTCACCTCAAGTTACTAGGTGGGCTTCCCATAGATATATAAATACCTATCTAGTGTGAGGGCATTATGCCTCGGTTCTCTCTCTCTCTCTCCCTCTCCCCCTCTCTCTCTCTTCTCTCTCCTCTCTCTCTCCCTCTCCCTCTCTCATAGTAAACATGATCCCCCCCAGTGGTTGTATGTAGGAAATACCACAATTCTGGCACTTATCTCAAAGTGCAAAAAAATTATCACACTTTGCATAGGTATTATAGCAATAAACTGCCTATTACCATAAAACACACCCCTTTTTTAATTGCATGCAATATTTAGTGCATTTTGATAAATCCAGGCCTAAATGCGTTTAAATATGGGCTTTACATCTTTTGCATGACTTGAATTTTTTCCATATAAATGTTTCTTTGGGAAATGCATGCTTGTGTCTGGTTGCAAATTACAAAAAAGCCCTTCAATGAAGATTTTTCATAATTATCATTTCTAGTTCAGTTTCAATTCCTGAGCAGAAGCATACTGTCAATATCCTTAAAACTGTTAGAGCACGCAGTACATTCTGTACTTCTGATACCATAGGAACTTATAAAGTATTTTTTTTCTAATTTTTTTTATTGCCCATTAATTTTTCTTCTCATTTAAAGAGCTTCTGGAATGGTATCACCCTCAGAATGTTAAGTATCTTGCTGCCTTACAAAGCCTTCATTCATTACTTTGCATAGTAAAACTGTCTCTATGGTATCACAAAAAAAATAGTTTCAACATGTTCTCAGAGGAAAATTATGGGCCCAAAAGATAGTTGGCAAAGAAGGATAACCACTTCCCTGCAAATTTATAAAGGAATGGGAAACAGGAAGAAATAAGAGATGCTGTGTGTACTACATTATATGTGCAGAAATGTGCTTTACTAAATGGAATAAATGCTTTCTATTCCTGTCTATTTAAATCAGATTCTCCTATTCCACTGGGCAAGCTGTAGCTTCTTCGTTAAATGTCTCATTGGAAAAATATGAACTACATCACATAGCAGATTACAGTGCTGACTTCAATGTTGCTGTCAGCAATAAGAAAGCAAATTAATAATTAACAAACTAATTATTCATGAGATACTGATTTCTTTTTATTTAGCCTAAGACTAAAACATTCTTCAGAAACACAAATACTTAAAGTTATACTTCCCAAAAGACTCCAGCAAAAAACAAAACAAAACAAAAAAATCAAAACAAAAAACCAATGAGCCCATCTTGTTTCTTCTATGGATGAATCAATTACTGCCCACCATACAAACTAATAATTGGCAAAAGCTGTCATAGGAGGTTTTTGTCTTGTAGTAGATCATTAGCATTAAGTACAACACAACAGTTGAGTAAACTGTAATGCTGCTTATGATGTGCTGCTTTGAAACTCCTCAATGTAAAAGGTGTTTCTTTCTTTTCATGAGCTAATTTAAAAATCAGATAACTGTAAATTGTTGACCATAATTTCAAAGATTTCATACTAATTGATTTTAACATGTTATTGAGATGAAGCGCAAGCCTTACCTTTTGATGTAAATGCTTCTTCATACTTCAAAGCCCTAGACCTGACAGGCATAGTGCTAATGTGGTTTTCATCCTTTCTCCAAAATCACTCACTAAGTTCCACAATTTCCCACCCCCACTTCTCCTGCAGAGTGTTGCAAGGTTCTGTGCTCTCATTTGCTTTCTTCAACATCTATATGACTCCACTAAGAAAAATTATAAACTTCCACCAAATCACCTACCACTCCTATATAGATGACATCCAGCTTGTGGTCCCATTCGGACCAAACCCTGACAAAGAAATTAATAATCTGAATGAGTGTTTAAGTAATATCACATCCATATCAGGTACATATTTACCTCCTCCCTCTGTAAACTTTTTGAAAATGAAGATCTTTATTAAATGTATATAGCCACAGCACAGTGAACATTACATAGTCAACTCAAATCTTAAACATATTCTCCTAAACCTGCAGGTTGACCATGCCCATACCTGGCTTGTAGCTTGTATCATGTTAATACAATATTTTGCCTTTGGGGATGCCATGCTGTCAAATCCTCACCCCTCCAATGCTCATGAATGTCGTTCTTTGCTTACCGAGTCAAAGATCTCTGCAGTGTGATGATGTCTTGCTCTGTAGCAAGAGTAGGATTCACTTATTTAAGATGCAGCACTATTTTTGGGGTGTTGAGAGGGCCAAATCCAAGTTGTCAAAGCCGAAGACTTCACAGTCAACTTGTCTACGCTCTCACTCCCAATGCAATGCAGTGGCATGGATACCTACTGGGCATTCACCCAACTATGCAACAGGCTTATGCCTAGCCAGCTTTTAACGTAACCTATCATTAAAATCATCCATTGTACCTGAAGACTGGAGGATAGCAAATGTAACCCCAATATTTAAAAAGGGCTCCAGGGGCGATCCGGGAAACTACAGACCAGTTAGCCTGACTTCAGTGCCAGGGAAAATAGTAGAAAGTGTTCTAAACATCAAAATCACAGAACATATAGAAAAAGACATGGTTTAATGGAACAAAGTCAGCATGGCTTTACCCAAGGCAAGTCTTGCCTCACAAATCTGCTTCACGTTTTTGAAGGAGTTAATAAACATGTGGATAAAGGTGAACCAGTAGATGTAGTATACTTGGATTTCAGAAGGTGTTTGACAATGTTCCTCATGAGAGGCTTCTAGGAAAAGTAAAAAGTCATGGGGTAGGTGGCGATCTCCTTTCGTGGATTGCAAACTGGCTAAAAGACAGGAAACAGAGAGTAGGATTAAATGGACAATTTTCTCAGTGGAAGGGAGTGGACAGTGGAGTGCATCAGGGATCCGTATTGGGACCATTACTTTTCAATATATTTATAAATGATCTGGAAAGAAATACGACGAGTGAGATAATCAAATTTGCAGATGACACAAAATTGTTCAGAGTAGTTAAATCACAAGCAGATTGTGATAAATTGCAGGAAGACCTTGTGAGACTGGAAAATTGGGCATCCAAATGGCAGATGAAATTTAATGTGGATAAGTGCAAGGTGATGCATATAGGGAAAAATAACCCATGCTATAATTACACAATGTTGGGTTCCATATTAGGTGCTACAACCCACGAAAGAGATCTAGGCGTCATAGTGGATAACACATTGAAATTGTCGGTTCAGTGTGCTGCGGCAGCCAAAAAAAACAAACAGAATGTTGGGAATTATTAGAAAGGGAATGGTGAATAAAACGTAAAATGTCATAATGCCTCTGTATCGCTCCATGGTGGGACCGCACCTTGAATACTGTGTACAATTCTGGTCACCGCATCTCAAAAAAGATATAATTGCGATGGAGAAGGTACAGAGAAGGGCTACCAAAATGATAAGGGGAATGGAACAACTCCCCTATGAGGAAAGACTAAAGAGGTTAGGACTTTTCAGCTTGGAGAAGAGACGGCTGAGGGGGGAAGTTCTTTTTACTCAACGCACAATTAAACTCTGGAATTTGTTGCCAGAGGATGTGGTTAGTGCAGTTAATATGGCGGTGTTTAAAAAAGGATTGGATAAGTTCTTGGAGGAGAAGTCCATTACCTGCTGTTAAGTTCACTTAGGGGCGGATTTTAAATGCCCTGCGCATGTAAATCCGGCTGGATTTACGCACGCAGGGCCCTCGCACGCCGGCGCGCCTATTTTGCATAGGCCGCCAGCTCGCGCAGAGCCCTGGGACGCGCGTAAGTCCTGGGGCTTTGTAAAAGGGGCGTGTCGGGGCGTGTCGGGGGGCATGGCCGGAGCGACGCTGCGTTTTGGGGGCGGCGACGCGGGCGTGGTTTCGGCCCGGGGATGTTCCGGGGGCGTGGCCGCGGCCTCCAGACCAGCACCCGGGACCGGAACACGGAGTGGGGCTGCCGGCCGGCATGCGCAAAGTTACGCCTGCTGAAAGCAGGCGTAACTTTGCCGACAAAGGTAGGGGGGGGGGTGGTTAGATAGGGCCGGGGGGGTGGGTTAGGTAGGGGAAGGGAGGGGAGGAGGGCGAAGGAAAGTTCCCTCTGAGGCTGCTCCGAAATGGGAGCGGCCTCGGAGGGAACAGGCAGCGCACGCTGGGCTCGGCACGCGCAGGTTGTACAAATGTGCACCCCCTTGCACGCGCCGACCCCGAATTTTATAAGATACGCGCAGCTACGCGCGTATCTTATAAAATCCAGCATACGTTTGTTCGCGCCTGGTGCGCGAACAAAAGTACGCGATTGCGCAGATTTTTAAAATCTACCCCTTAGAGAATAGCCACTGCCATTAGCAATGGTAACACAGAATGGACGTAGTTTTGGGTAATTGCCAGGTTCTTATGGCCTGGATTGGCCACTGTTGGAAACAGGATGCTGGGCTTGATGGACCCTTGGTCTGACCCAGTATGGCATTTTCTTATGTTCTTATGTTCTTATGTAATCTGCTGCACAGTGTGGCATCTACTACCCTAACCCTTAATAAAAAGTCATGGGGAAAATAGGCACTGGAATAGCTGGTTGCAGTGAGGCCAAGGGGAAGAGGAGGGCAATAGAGCGAATAGAAAATTCAGTTGATTTCAGATGCTGCAATTGGTGTTGATTTTGATCCTTAAGTCTGTCCTGTCTTAAAATAGAGATCACCAACCCTTTTTCCCAGCAATCTACTGGACCTCCACCAGCCTTCAAAGCCCACTGCTAGCATACACTGCCTAGGAGAGACATTGCTGACACCACAGCACCACTGCAAGACTTACTGCCAGCAGGATGTACTCATATAATGCCCACTAGCTAGCCCCTTTCCCCTGTTTGGCAATGCCTATTGTAAATAAAGAATCTGTCAGCAGGGCTGCAGCACCAGCCAGAAGCAGCAGAGAGAAACCTCCCAATCTATCCACAAGCAACCCATGTAGTCCATATTCCTCCAATGCAGGGACATGGCCCGGAGTCTGTCCGGCCCTGCACAGTCACCAGTAGTCACACTCTAGAGTGGGGGAGCTGACACCCCCCCCCTCCCCACTAAATGCAGGATAAACCAGTAGCCTTAGATATAGGGATACTTTATTGTACAATAGGTTTAAAAAAGCCCAACTCTGGCTGAGTTTCGCCCAATTGGCTGCATCAGGGGCTACAACACATATAAAAAACACACAATTATATAGGATGCCTATAAAATAATAAAACATAAATAATATAATATAAAAATGTGTCAATAATAATTAACTTAAAAACTTATAAGTAGGCATAAAATAGACCTAATATATACACACGTACATAGCTATAGTTAGTAACTTAAAACATTAAAAAATGATATATTATTGCATATATATAATAAATATTGCAAAAATGAATTGATAATAAAAACTGATGGATAATAAAAACTAGAGAGGAGGTAGAGTGAACAAATACCCTTTAATAACACATATAGTGCATGCCTCTTAAATGTTGGAGGTGTTGAATTACAATTACAATTATATATAAAAAATACCAATGTCTGAATAAAATGAAAACAGTGTTAGAGAAAGAGAAAAAAAATGGAAATAATAACAAAACAGTGATTAATTACTTACTATAAGCTGCTCAATTCTTGACATGGTGTTCTTTAAGCACAGAAGTAAATAATAAAACTACTTTCCACTACGCATGCTTGTCAGGTGACAACAATGATTGCAGCAATTAAAAAGTGCATGCCACAACTGATGGAGAATATAAAATGGAGCACAAAAGAATATAACAAAAGCTATTCTACAAACCAAAACAAAAATATATATATATATATTAAGTGGTTGTGAGTAGCGCTTAGAAATAGTGATCATAACATTATCAGCATTAAAATGTCTTTAAAATGGAAGTGTAGACCTATAATCCTTATTTAATTGATACCTTTACTGCAAACTGTCTATCACGTCCATTGGCGGGAATGTTTTGTTATTTACTATATGGTGGAGGTGACAGACACTGAGAGGGATATTATGTTTAGAAGCGAGTGAGTAATTGCAAGCAATCATATGCCGTCTGCTCTAATTATACTTCCATTTTAAATACATTTAAATGCAGATACTGTTAGGCAAATGGAACCTAATCCCTTTAACATTATCTTACCATAATATTGTTTTATATTGATTTGCAGTACAATTGTAAATAGAGACCTAAGCTTCAAACCCTATTACTCTAAAATTGTAATTACAGCATGTACATAATCCTCACCCTTTGTCAGATTATGTTTGTAAGTACTGACTGTTATAACATGTTTTGAATTCTTGAGCTGGAAAAGTGTAAAATAAATAAACGATGATGACAATAGGGAGTAAAATTTGTATCCAAAAAAAGTTGATTGCATTCCTGCTTCACATACCGCAATGTATTGCTACAGCATCTTTTCAGTTTGCCTGTGTCCACTCTTTATGCTTGGGTACTAATAAGGACTAGAATGTTTTACAATATGGATAGAAAGTATTCAATTAAGAGTTGATTTTAAAAGCCCTACACACGTAAATCCAGAGGATTTAAGCGCATAGGGGGGTTACGCGCGCCGGGCCTATTTTATAAAGGCCAGGCGACGCACGTAAAGCCCTGGGACGCGTCTAAGTCCTGGGGATTTACAAAGGGGCGGTCCAGTGCCAGGGAGAGGGCAGGGCCAGAGGCCTCCGCCACAGCGGCCATTTGCCGCTGTGTTGGAGGATTGCGTGCCAGCAGGCTGCTGGCGCATGCAACCTGTGTCTGTCTCCAGGCAGGCGCAAAAGGTGAAACAACAATTTGGGGGGGGGGGGGTTAGGTTAGGGTTAGTGGTGGAAAGGCTAGGTGAAGGGGTGGGAAGATCAGGCTAGGGGGTAGGGAACGGGGGAAACCCATGGGCATTGGCACGCGCAGGGTGCACGATTGTGTACCCCCTTGCACGCACTGACCCCCGATTTTATAACATGCGCGCGCCTGTGCGTGCATGTTATAAAATCGGGCATACATGTGTGTGCGTCAGGTAGCGCTCGCACATGTACGCCGGCGCGTAATTTTGAAAATCTACCCCTTACTCATGCAACTATACTTTAACTAGAGCTTTATATCAGCACTACCATACTTAGGTGCAGTTGCAATACAGTGCGCTCAGCCGAGCGCACTGTATATCCCGCACTCGGACGTGGGTTAAATAGGCGCTAATCCACCTCCTAATGCAATAGGGGGATTAGTGCCTATTTAACGTGCGTCCGACACAGAGAAAATGCAATAGCACTCATTACATGCAAATGAATGTGAATGAGGCTATTACTCATTCACTCTGCATTAAAAAAAAAAAGTGTGCGTCTCAGACGCACATTTTGCTCTCAGATATTAACGCCTGCCTATTAATAGCTAAGTGCAGGTAAAAGAAGTACAGAAAAGCAGAAAAAAACTGCTTTTTTGTACTTTTTATTTTTTTACTTAAAAAAAAACCAAAAACCTCGGCAGACTGCCGAGTTATGAAGACCAATGTTGGTAAACTTGGACCCCATTATCGGCAGCCATTTTCATTACTGGCAGACGGCCAGTTATGAAAACCGATGCCGAGTTTACCGGCGTCGGTCTTCATAACCGGCAGCCGCGGTGGGGTCATGTTAGCAAGGAGGCGCTAAGGTCGCGGAAGCGACCCTAGTGCCTCCTTGCTAGCATGATCCCCTAATTTGGGTATAGCATGGTGTCCCCCTTGTGGGTGCCATGCATGCATTAAGAAAGTGGGCGCTGATTTTTCAGCACCCGCTTTCTGTGCTTTTTATTTCATCGGCCCCTTAATAACTAAAAATGTCAATGTGCTAAGCTGGATAGAGTTTTGCAGTCCACTTTGCACATAAAAAAAATGGCAAGATATGAACATAAATTGCACTTATGTGCATAATTTCCCCCTTTTCATATGCCCAGTGGATTTTGTGAATTTTTTGGAGCTTTACAAGTAGAAAAGTGAAGTTCTTAATTCGCTACATTCAAAACCTTAATTGCATTCATCATTAATAGTTTCTGCAATGCAAAATCATGCAAAGCAGTTCTTTAACAATAAATTCTGCAAATGTGTATAAATTAAGTGTAGTTACCTGTTATTGCAAATTCGCCCACAAAAAAATTACTTGTGTAACTTTTCTGCCAGGCTCATTTGCATGCAAATCACAGTACAAAAGTTACGCCTGGAAAATTGTGAATACTGTGAAATAAAACTGTACTTTGGGGTGATTTTTCAAAATGCCACATGCATAAGTAGCCTTTGTTTATTCCATATTTCAAATAAGTTAAAATAGTCACATATTTTAACTTTTGCTCGCACAGATACACTTATAAACATGGGGTGGTTTAGGGTGTTACCAGGCAAAGCCAACCATTTACACACATGTTATTTTAAAAGACACTTACATTTGTAATTGTCCAATTCATTTGCATATTATTACACCTGTCAGTTATCTGGCATAAGTGATATAAAAAATGTTCATTGTGACTGGGTGAGAGGTCCAGGTGAACTGGAAAAAGCTGAGGCAGCGGAATAAAAGAATTTTAAAATGACCCAAGGAAGGTCTGGGAAAACTAAGGGGGTTATTTTCTAACCCTATTGCATGCAAAAAGGGACTTTTCGAGTGCGATAGCTAGATCGGAGCGGAGTTGGGGTGGCGTCAGCACCGGAGGAGGAGGAGTCGGGGCGGTGGCGGGGCGGACACTGCGGAAACTTCGCTGGTGGCGATAAGGTAAGACCCCTTATCGCTGCCAGTAGCGTGCCCAATAGCACCACCTTTCATGATAGTACTATTGGGTGCAAAAGCCGGTAATGATAACACCGCGGTGGTGCAGTCGCTGCCGGCTTTCGCAGGCCCGCCCCCCCCCCCCCCCCCCCGCTTTGCCTCCCCACCCCCCGTTACCGGTGAATTCAGAGAGCTGCGCTACATTAGAAAATCCAGGTCTAATGGACTAATTAGTAAAACTGGTAATTTCACTCACATGCATATGTTTTAAAATACCCCGATTTATGAGAGCAAGTTTTACATTATTTTCATGCACAAAATATATGCATGTAATTTTTTAAATAAGTGGGTAAAGTAAGCACATTCAATGCATTGATATATACTGTCTCAATACATTGCATATATTTGTGTGTAAGCCTACATACTGTATTCACATATGTTGTGGGGTAAACGTGCTTTAGTGATACACATGGATTATATAATAGTAGCATAGATCTATGTGCATCCATATACATGCATATATGCCAATATGCATAGTTATTTAAAAGTTATCCTCTTAGAGTAAATCAACCTCTAAGTGCAGTAACAATGATATAAAGACATATATTTTCTAAAAATTTTCAGTGTAACCTGGAAATTTTACTATTTCTGGTTTGAGCTTACCTTGTGACTACATTGCCCAAATTATATAGCCACATGAATGACCTAGACTTTAATATAGGCGCTCATAGCTAGGGATGTGCATTCATTCAAAATGAATGTTACATCCTGTTACGATTCGGCATATGGCAGGAGCCACAGGTCGCCTCTTCCCCTTTTTCTCCCCTTTTCTCGTGGCCCTGAGGCAGCCGACTAGTTTCCCTTGTGGCAGGAGCCACGCTACTCTGTTCCCTGTGGCCCAGAGGCTGCCGACGTTTCCAGCGTGGCTGGAGCCGCGCTGCTGTTGGTAATGCGGTCTGGAGACCGCCGACAGCCCTCCCGTGTGGCAGGAGCCACGCTGCTGCTCCTCAAGTGGCCTGGAGACCGCCGACATGATTCTGCAGCAGCAGGACCCACGTTTCCAATTGTCAAGCGGTCTGGAGATCGCCGATGCCATTCCCGTGCAGCAGGAGCCGCGCCTCCACCTCCCTTGCGGCATGGAGCCGCCTACAGCGTTCCCATATGGCCTGGAGGCCACCAACCTACCTTGGGCCCTCCGTGGTGAGAGGGCCTGCATCCCCAAACTCGCCTGGCAGCTGGAGCTGCCTGTGATCCCTTCAGTGGTAGGGAGTCGTCCCTGACTCCGGGGCCTGCCCAGAGGCCTGTTTCTTCTCTGCAGCTGTCCGTGGTGTAGCAGGGTCTCTGTCCAGGGTCCTGCACTGCTTCCTACATTCTCCTAAGGGGCGAAGCCGCGCCTCTCTGCTATTCTTAAAGTGCTAGTGCAGGTGTGGTCCCTTCCTGACTCCTCCCAGGGTGTTTCCTGCTTCAGCCTACAAAAGGCTTCCCAGCTTAGTCCTTCCTCACCTTCGCAAGGAGTAAGTTTCTCCCTGGAACTTGTCCTTTCGGAGCTGGTCTCCTGAGGATCTCTCGTCTCTGCTCCTGCCTGGAATCCTTGTCCTGGGATCCCATTCCTTGTTCTGACTACTTTGATGTTCTACGTTCCTGGTCTCTTGTCTTCATGATGTCTTCAGTATCCTGATGTCTCCGTTCCAGCTTTATCCTGATGTTTCCATTCCAGTCTTGATGTCTTCAGTATCCTGATGTTCCGCTTCAGCTCAGAGGTTCCGTCTTCCCATCCCTCATGGTCTGCGACCAGTGCGGCTGGGCTGGTAGGGCGCGTAGTGGCCCAGTGGCCTTTGACCACCCCGGCTGGGGTGCGTAGGGCGCTGGTGGGATTCCCCCATCTTCAGAGCCGAGGGTATTCATGTTCCTGTATGTCCCTCCTGGGTCTGGAGTCCTCTAGACGTCTGCTTCATCTGTCCCAGCTCATCGAGTGTCCGGGGAGTCTGTTCCAGATGTCCTGGATTCTTGTCTTGCAGACTCATCTTCCTCCTTTGATGCTCTGGACTCCGGCTACGCCTAGACCCAGTGGGCAGTGCTCCGGTGGATAGTCTGAGAGCCCGTCTGGCCACCAGAGTCTCCTCCCTGGCTGGCGCCGGCCATCCAGTGCTCCCTCCATGTGACAGGGGCCGGCCAATGGCACGGATACCCTGTCACATGGTAAGGGCAAAGGCCATGGTGCCATTTTTATTAGTGGCAGCCGACGGCCCGAGTGCGGGAGATTGCTCCCGGGACCCCCACTGGACCTCCAGGTACCTGTAAAATGTTTTTTGGGGGGTCGGGAGGGTGGGGGAAGCAAAGGGATTTGTTTTAAAGGGTCGGGTGGGTTGTTTTTTTTATCGGCTCGGGCACAGCCGATAAACAAAACCGCAATCGGGCCCGATGGAAAAAACCCCACATGTGAATCGGAACCGGAATATGAACCGATTCCGGTTCCAATTCACATCTCTAGTTCATAGTAATCAATGGGGCAACAGGAGCACTACTGCTCTGCTATTAGAAAGAGTTACTATTTAACTAAAGCAACCAGCCTTTCCCTGAGAGTCATGCATTACCTTGCAGCCTTGTCCTAGACTAATGGGCACTTGGCAGGACTTGCTAGCAAGGAGACCATAGAAACAACATATCAGAGTGAAGCATTTTTCTACTCTAACCTATCACTGTACTCCGGATCCAATGATGCTGATCCTGTAGTCTGGGCATGTGGTAGGAGAAGTACTGAACATTTTTTCTGAGATTTTGTTCTGGAAGGAGGCTGTATATTGAGCTCTCCTCTCATAGAGTGTTTGCTTAAAAATTTAGAATTCAACTTAAGAAAAACATCTTTTTTAGATGCCTATTACATTGGTCTCAGCCACTCAGAAAGGAACGCAGTGCTAAGCAGCCAGCACCAGTGGCAGTTTGCTGCTAATTTTTTTCTCCCAGGGGCAGCCTCTGAGCAGTTGACACTGCATTTTCTCTGTGTGTGTAGTTCTCCATACTCACACTCAGAATGTTATGGTTAATGGTGTACGCACAGACAGTTACAGTACAAATCCCCAATAACACTGGGCAACAAATTTTCACAAAAGTCATGTTACAGAAATGAAATTAGTCAATTCTTATACATTTCCATGTGCTAAACATGAATGTGACTGTGAAAATGCAAAATTGGTTCTAGTTTTTTTGTAATATGCAATAATAGAATTACATCTTGAATTGTATGCCAATAGTAGGAGACCTACGGTTAATACCGTTTGAAAAATGAAGTCATAGACTACATCTTAGATTTCTTTGCTTGTCTCTTGTACACCTGTTCGGGAGCATCTCTGCGGAATGTCCAGCAGTAGTCAGCCAGCATGAATATTTCAAATGCTCATCCTTTCTGACTGGGCTTCATATAGTACACCTCTGAAGTCAGCTTACTCAGCAGCAGCATGGCAGTAGAACTGCTTGCGGGTAACCCAGGACGAGCACGAACCTTGGCACTGCTCCAGCGGTTCTTCTGGTGGCCTACGATGGTCTCTGATGCTAAAGCATACGTTGAATCCTTTAACACTTGTGCACAAAAAAAGCCCCCGTTCGGTCGACCTTGGGGTTTACTACAACCACTTCCAGCTCCTGAGTAACTGTGGACCCACCTGTCTACGGATTTCATTGTGGATTTTCCTCCATCGAAGGGTCATACCATGATATGGGTAACCATAGACCGATTTTCAAAAATGGCCCATTTCGTCACTCTACTGGGCATACCATCTGCTCCAGAACTTGCACACCTATTCTTCCATCACATCTTTAGATTACATGGCCTATCCAAGGACATTGTCTCTGATAGAGGTCCACAATTTGTTGCTAGATATTGGCGCGCTCTTTGCCAAAAATTCAGGATTAACATCAGTCTAGCAACTGCTTATCACCCCCAAGCCAACAGCCATGCTGAGCGAATGAATCCTGCTTGCTTACATCAATGACCGCCAAGACAATTGGTCTGAACTTCTCCCTTGGGCGGAGTTTTCTCACAACTCCCACATCGCCACAGCTACAGGCACGTCACCATTCTCCATCAACTATGGAATATGGAAAACAACCACGACCACCTCTGCCCATTCCTTTGTCTGTACCATCCCCTGCTGCGCAGGCAACTGCGGATGCCCTCAAGACTTTATGGGAACAGATGAATCTTTGCTTATGTCAAACCGCTTCCCGGGCCAAGAGAACTGCTGACAGTCACCAACGCTTGGTTCCTGAATTCCTTCCTGGCCAGATAGTCTGGTTAAGTACTCGGTATATTAAGTACTCAGAATACCTTCTCAAAGGTTCGCTCCAAGATACATTGGACGTTTCTCGGTCACCTGACGCATCGGACCAGTTACATACCAGCATCGGCTGCCTCCTATGCTGGGAATACATAATACATTTCATGTATCTCTTCTAAAACATGTGGTCTTGTCCTGGCCTTCCCGAAAGGCTCCTGAACCACCTCCATTGCTGGCTGAGACTGAAACAACCTAAAAGGTACATGAAGTCCTCGATGCCTGCAGTAGGGGCCACCGGTGGGAATGCCTCTTTTCTTGGGAGGGTTATGGACCCAAAGAAAATTCAGGGTAACCAGCTCAAAACATCCTGGACAAAACCCTGCTCCTGAACTTTCATCGTGCCCATCCGGGCAAACCCTGACCTCCAAGGGGGGGCATAAAAGGGGGGTACTGTTAAGCGTGCCGTCCGCGGAAGACCTGTGGCACGACCCCCATTGACTCCAGCTCCTGGTTCCTACTTGTTGGCAGTAGTAGGCAGTCAGCTCTGTCCTCGGGCCTCCCCCAGTGCCTACGGCCCTGCCACAGCTCCTGGCATTCCTGGCCCAGCCACCACTTCTTGTTGGGGCCTCTCCACGTGGTCCGCGGAGAGACGCTGCTACTTGCACTGCACCCCTCCCTAGGCACGCACGCGTGCACCCTTGATGTTTAAGTAGGGACCGTGGCAGGAACCTATCTGCTGCCCCGGATGATGACGTCAACTCAGCTACAGTATTTAAGTGCAGGCTCCACTCACTAGTGTTGCCTTTGAACAGGTCTCCTCTCTGGTCGAGTACTCGTTGCCTCCTAGAGATTCGTCTCATCTCTGCATTCCTGTTCCTCGTTGTTCCTGGTTCCTGTCTCCTTGTTCCTACCTTGCTTCATCCCATGGATTGATTACTTGGACTTGACCCTGCTTCACCTGACCATGCCATTGACTCTCTCCAAGCCCGGATCTCTGCTTCGCCTGACCACTCCATTGACTCTTTCCAAGCCCGGACCTCTGCTTCGCCTGCCCACTCCATTGACTCTCTCCAAGCCCGGACTTCTGCTTCGCCTGACTACGTTATTGCCTATCTCCAGACACAGACCTCTGCTTCGCCTGACTACGCTATTGCCTATCTCCAGATCCAGACCATTGCTTCACCTGATTACACTATTGCCTATCTCCAGACCCAGACCACTGCTTCACCCAACTACGTTATTGCTTATCTCCAGACCCATACTTCCGTTTTGCTTGATTATGCTTGACTATCTTCGTGATCAGATCTCAGCCTTGCTTGTCACTACCTTCGGATTGCCACCAGCCCTAAGCCTGTTCTTCAATGCCTCTTAAGCTTACTCCCTGGATGTGGTTTATTCAGGCTTTGGCCTGCTCTTGCTCAATTGCCCACTTGTCTGCCTCTGTTCCATTGGCTCCTGAGTTTCCAGGACACTACCTCGCCCAGAGTAAGAACATACTATCTCTCACCTGCTGTCTCTGGGCTGAACCAACTCATACCTCGACTTCACACAGAGACCCACCTAAGTCCTGCCAGCCCCAGCACCCAAAGGCTCAACCCGCGGGGAATGAGGGCTGGTATAGGTGAAGCTCCAACGGCCTCTATCTATCAGCCCATTCCGCCTGCCGAAGGTTGGGTCCCATAGGTCCTTACCTATGGGTTGTGTCAACCCTGCCTTGGCCCAAGGGTCCACCTCCGACGCAACAGTCCTAGTGCAATCCTGAAAAATTGCTGCGTTCTAGGTGTTCACCTAGTTCTGTCTAATGGAATTACTGGATCTGCCCTTTCTCTGTTTGCACCACTTCCCGACTTTCTTGCCCCTTCGCCTCTTCCATCATTTACTATGCTCTCCCAGTAGGGATGTGAATCGTTTTTTGACGATTTAAAAAAATCGTCCAATATTTTTTAAATCGTCAAAAATCATTACAGTGCGCGATACAATAGAAATTTTCCCGATTTATCGTGAAAAATCGTTACTCCCGTTAGTCCACTAACGGGAGTTATTTGGGGGGAGGGCGGGAAAACCGGCACACCAAAACAACCCCTAAACCCACCCCGACCCTATAAAACTAATCCCTTACCTTCCCCCACCCTCCCGAACCCCCCCAAAACTTTTTACAAGTACCTGGTGGTCCAGTGGGGGCGCGGGGACCGATCTCCTGCTCTTGGGCCATCGGCGCCATTTTGGCTGCCACTCAAAAATGGCGCCGATGGCCGATAAAAAAACCCCCACCCGACCCTTTAAAAATGATCCCTTAGCTTCCCCCACCCTCCCGATCCCCCCAAAACATTTTAAAATTACCTGGTGGTCCAGTAGTGGTCCCGGGAGCGATCTCCCGTTCTCGGGCTGCCGGCTGCCACTCATAAAGATGGCGCCAATGGTCCTTTGCCCTTACCATGTGACAGGGTATCCGTGCCATTGGCCAGCCCCTGTCACATGGTAGGAGCACTGGCTGGCCGGCGCCATCTTTAAAGATGGCCGCTGCCATTGTAAAGAACCAGCTTTAAAGATGGCGCCGGCCATCCAGTGCTCCTACCATGTGACAGGGGCCGGCCAATGGCACGGATACCCTGTCACATGGTAAGGGCAAAGGGCCATCGGCACCATCTTTATGAGTGGCAGCCGACGGCCCGAGAATGGGAGATCGCTTCCGGGACCACCACTGGACCACCAGGTAATTTAAAAATGTTTTGGGGGGATCGGGAGGGTGGGGGAAGCTAAGGGGTCATTTTTAAAGGGTCGGGTAGGGTTTTTTTTATCGGGCCATCGGCACCATTTTGAGTGGCAGCCAAAATGGCGCCAATGGCCCGAGAGCGGGAGATCAGTCCCCGCGCCACCACTGGACCACCAGGTACTCGTAAAAAGTTTTGGGGGGGGGGGTTCAGGAGGGTGGGGTCAATTTTAAAGGGTCGGGCCTCACTAAAAAAAAATTTACGATGTGAATCTCCACCGATCAGATTTTTTTCTCCCTCCAGCCGAACACGATCGTTAAGACGATCGGGCCCACGATTCACATCCCTATCTCCCAGCATGCTTGGGCTAGTTGTCACAGGAAGTCATGTTGATGTCATCCTTCCTAGTCAGAGCATCTCTTACAAATGTTTTAATTATTAGCTGTTTCTTGAGCACATTTTAAATTGATGCATTCTTCTGTGCAAGCTCATAAAACAAGCTTGTCTGAAATACCATTGTGTGGCAAGTGTCAAAAAGAACCTGCAACCTTATATCACTGTGTCTGGTCCTGCCCAGAGATCTCTACTTTTTGGGAGAGTAGGGGTGTGCATTCGTTTGCAACGTATTGGCAATCTGCAACGTATATGCCATATTCGTTGAATTCGTGGGGGTCATGAAACATATGGCGAACTCCCACGAATACTAATGAATAAACCCCCATCCTCCTGACCCCCCCAAGACTTGCCAAAGTCCCTGGTGGTCCAGCGGGGGTCCTGGAGTGATCTCCTGCACTCGGGCTGTTGGCTGCCGGTATTCAAAATGACGCCGATAGCCCCTGTGACATAGTAAGGGCAAAGGCTATCGGTGCCATTTTGAATACTGGCAGCCGACGGCCCGAGTGCAGGAGATCGCTCAAGGACTCCCGCTGGACCACCAGGGACTTTTGGCAAGTCTTGGGGAGGTCAGGAGGGTGGGGGGTTGTAGTAAATTAAATTTAAAGGATTGGGATGGGGTTTTTTTTGGGAAATGATTTGGGTCCTGACAAATACGAATACCGAATGGGACGAATCCGTCCCTGCTGCACATCCCTATGGGAGAGTATATTAAATTACATTTATAAGATCATAGGTTCATGTATCCATAGAATATCACTATTATATTTATTTGACAATGATGTTTATGCCTCTATAGCACATAGCTCTGATAAGTTCTTCATACATAAAAGACTACTAATAACCAAAAGTGTAAAATGTTGCAATGGACACAACCTCAACCATTAGATTTGATGTTTTGAAGGAGCCAGGTCCATAGAATAATGATGATGGAGCGATTGACAGTGAAAGAAGTGGGTTTGAGGATGATGCCAAGTCAAGGCTAGATGTGTCAAGGCCAGATTAAACATGGATAATTGACTAAAGTCAACTGAATTTTAAAGACCAGAGTTTATAACTCTTATGTATAAAGTTAGTTTTGAGATAAAGAGAGATGTGTGCTGTCATTCTAAGTGGTGTTTCTGTTTAATATATCAGGAGAGGCTACAAAGGGAAGTGGAAGAAAAGGGAATATGGGTGGGAGAGAAGGGGTAAGCTAATCATTTGAAATGAAATAGGAAATACAAACATTTCCAATTTCATTTCATTTTTTAATTTAAAAAAGCGATAGGAAAAAACACTAAGTTTCATGATGTTTTTCCTATCTTTGTTTTGAAATCTGAAAAAGAAACATAACACCCCCCCCCCCCCCCCGAATCCACCCCAACCCTTTCCTTTTAGTAGACTATTGAGACTCCGTTACCAGCTGAAAACCCCAGCCCATCCTCCCAATCCCACCAGGAGTCACCAATACCGCCCTGGTGGCCTAGCGGGGGTAGGTGGGCCTGGGAGCAATCTCCCACTCCCAGGCGAGGCTCATGCCAGCTCGAGAAGCTACAACTCAACCTGGGAAAAAAAACTGTTTGGCACGAAGGAAGTCTCATGGCCACCAGCTTATGCTAACACTTAAGAACATAAGAACATGTCATACTGGGTCAGACCAAGGGTCCATCAAGCCCAGCATCCTGTTTCCAACAGTGGTCAATCCAGGCCATAAGAACCTGGTAATTCCCAAACGCTAAGTCTATTCCATGCTACTGTTGCTAGTAATAGCAGTGGCTATTTTCTAAGTCAACTTAATTAATAGCAGGTAATGGACTTCTCCTCCAAGAACTTTTCCAATCCTTTTTTAAACACAGCTACACTAATTTCACTAACCACATGCTCTGGCAACAAATTCCAGTGTTTATTTGTGCGTTGAGTGAAAAAGAACTTTCTCCGATTAGTTTTAAATGTGCCACATGCTAACTTCATGGAGTGCCCCTAGTCTTTCTATTATGTGAAAGAGTAAATTACTGATTCACATCTACCCGTTCTAGACCTCTCATAATTTTAAACATCTCTATCATATCCCCCCTCAGCCGTCTCTTCTCCAATCTGAAAAGTCCTAATCTCTTTAGTCTTTCCTCATAGGGGAGCTGCTCCATTCCCCTTATCATTTTGGTCGCCTTTCTCTGTACCTTCTCCATCACAACTATATCTTTTTTGAGATGAGGCGACCAGAATTGTACACAGTATTCAAGGTGCGGTCTCACCATGGAGCGATACAGAGGCATTATGACATTTTCCATTTTATTCACCATTCCCTTTTGTTGCTCCTGGAGGTGGACCCTTGTCCTGGAGCAGTGTAGAACGGCTTCTTGATAGGGACCAGGAAGCACCTGCCCCCAGGGGGCGGAGCACAGGAGGAGACAGAGGCTAGGATGAGCTTCACCACTGGAAGCCTGCGGTCTCCCTGGGTGGAGCCCATAGGGACCCGGGCCGCTTGGACTTAGGTGGGCCTCGCAGGGTCTCCTGGAGAGGTAGTAGAGAGTAGGGATGTGAATCGTTTTAGGACGATTAAAATTATCGTCCGATAATTTTAATATCGTCTTAAACCGTTATGGAACACAATACAATACAGATTCTAACGATTTATCGTTATAAATCGTTAGAATCGTGAGCCGGCACACTAAAACCCCCTAAAACCCACCCCCGACCCTTTAAATTAAATCCCCCACCCTCCCGAACCCCCCCCCCAAATAACTTAAATAACCTGCGGGTCCAGCGGCGGTCCGGAACGGCAGCGGTCCGGAACGGGCTCCTGCTCTGAATCTTGTCGTCTTCAGCCGGCGCCATTTTCCAAAATGGCGCCAAAAAATGGCGGCGGCCATAGACGAAAAAGATTGGACGGCAGGAGGTCCTTCCGGACCCCCGCTGGACTTTTGGCAAGTCTCGTGGGGGTCAGGAGGCCCCCCACAAGCTGGCCAAAAGTTCCTGGAGGTCCAGCGGGGGTCAGGGAGCGATTTCCCGCCGCGAATCGTTTTCGTACGGAAAATGGCGCCGGCAGGAGATCGACTGCAGGAGGTCGTTCAGCGAGGGTTCCGGCGCCTCGCTGAACGACCTCCTGCAGTCGATCTCCTGCCGGCGCCATTTTCCGTACGAAAACGATTCGCGGCGGGAAAATCGCTCCCAGACCCCCGCTGGACCTCCAGGAACTTTTGGCCAGCTTGTGGGGGGCCTCCTGACCCCCACGAGACTTGCCAAAAGTCCAGCGGGGGTCCGGAAGGACCTCCTGCCGTCCAATCTTTTTCGTCTATGGCCGCTGCCATTTTCGGCGCCATTTTGGAAAATGGCGCCGGCTGAAGACGACAAGATTCAGAGCAGGAGCCCGTTCCAGACCGCTGCCGTTCCGGACCGCCGCTGGACCCGCAGGTTATTTAAGTTATTTGGTGGGGGATTTAATTTAAAGGGTCGGGGGTGGGTTTTAGGGGGTTTTAATGTGCCGGTTTTTCGATTTTTCGATTTTTCGATTTTTAACGATTTTTAACGATTTTTCACGATATTTTACCCCCCCAAACGGCAACAATACGATTCCCTCCCCCTCCCAGCCGAAATCGATCGTTAAGACGATCGAGGACACGATTCACATCCCTAGTAGAGAGGCGTGCCCACGAGCAGCAAGGGAGTGTGGTTAGTCACTAGGCTGTAGGCCTGGAGAATCGGGGAAGGCCAGTACAGCATAGGTGATGACAAGGCAAGGGACAGAGCCAGAATCAAGAGACGTGGTCGATGGCAGCCAGGGTCAGGTTTCGAGGATCAGTCAGAGGAGTGTCAGCCAAAGCAGGAGTCAGATACCAGGAATCAGTCCGAGAGTAGTCAATAAAGCAAGGGTCAGGTCCAGAGGTCAGATGAGGTCATGAAGGCAGGCAGAGGTCAAGATCCAGGCAGCGAGCAGAATGGTCAATGGAGTAGGCAGAGGTCAGTACCAGGGAGACAGTCCAAAGGTACTACCTGGGGAGACAGGACAAACACACGCTGGAACAGAAGGACGCTGGAACAGTAGGACGCTGGAACAAGGCTGGAACAAGACTGGAACAAGACTGTGAATGCGGAGGCAAACTAGTACACGTACAGTGCCGACCCAATTGCCAAGGCAAGGAAGTGCGGAGCTAGGACCTGCCCCTGGCCCTATAAGAGACCGGGTGGTCCGTGCGTGTTCATGTATAGGGGCATGGCCGATGTCACGGAGGACGCAGAACTCTGGCGTGAGGCCTGGCGCCGCGGGTCGCCAAGGCCAGGAAGAGCTCGCAGCTGCCGCTGGGAAGGCCAACCTGTGACCTGCAGAAGAGCTAGCGAGGTGAGCAGGCCCATGCACGGGCCGAGTGTGGACGGGGCGCGCAACACCTTTCTAATAATTCCCAACATTCTGTTTGCTTTTTTGACTGCCACAGCACACTGAACTGATGAATTCAATGTGTTATCCACTATGACGCCTAGATCTCTTTCTTAGGTGGTAGCTCCTAATATGGACCCTAACATTGCATAACTATAGCATGGGTTGTTTTTCCCTATATGCATCACCTTGCACTTATCCACATTAAATTTCATCTGCCATTTCGATGCCCAATTTTCCAGTTTTACATGGTCTTCCTGCAATTTATCTCAATCTGCTTTTGATTTAACTACTCTGAACAATTTTGTATCATCTGCAAATTTGATTACCTCACTCGTCGTATTTCTTTCGAGATCATTTATAAATATATTGAAAAGTAAGGGTCCCAATACAGATCCATGAGGCACTCCCCTGCCCACTTCCTTCCACTGAGAAAATTGTCCATTTAATCCTACTCTCTGTTTCCTGTCTTTTAGCCAGTTTGTAATCCACGAAAGGACATTGCCACCTATCCCATGACTTTTTACTTTTCCTAGAAGCCTCTCATGAGGAACTTTGTCAAATGCCTTCTGAAAATCCAAATACGCCACATCTACCGGTTCACCCTTATCTACATGTTTATTAACTCCTTCAAAAAAGTGAAGCAGATTTGTGAGGCAAGACTTGCCTTGGGTAAAGCCATGCTGACTTTGTTCCATTAAACCATGTCTTTCTATATTCTAATGGGTCGGGCTTTTATTCGTAGGCTATCTGTGACGACTGTTGGTGTGAGGGTGAGTCATCATTTTAGCCGAGTGACACGAACAGTAAAAGACGAACTAGGGGTCGGGGGGGGGGGGGGCTTAGAGTCCTTCAATGGTGTTTTCATAATGCAAGAGGGGGAGGTCTCGAATCAGGAATTGGAGTTATATTCGGATGCGGCTGGGACGTCTGGTTTGGGGGTTTATTTTCAGGGGAGTTGGTGTGCGGAGCCGTGGCCAGTGGCATGGGGGGTGGAGGGCATCACCAAGAACATCACGTTCTTAGAGTTGTTCCCCATAATTGTAGCATTAGTTATTTGGGGGAATAAGCTTAGGAATAAAAGAGTGGTCTTTTGGTGTGATAACTTGGGAGTGGTGCAGGTAATTAACAGGCAGGCTGCCAAATGTTTACGGGTGTCAGCGTTGCTGAGGGAGTTAGTATTTCTGTGTTTGCATTGGAATGTGACCATCACGGCTAGGCATGTGCCAGGTAACAGGAATTTGATTGCCGATGCTCTTTCTCGTTTCAAGTGGGATTCTTCAGGGCGTTGACACCACAGGCAAGTTTGAAGGGGGACCCATTCCCGGAGCAGCCGTGGCATCTCGGCAGTCGGAAGTGTGGACATTTATTTAGCAACACAACAACCACAAAGAGCAGTGTTGCGAACCTATATAAATTCAACTCCGCAAATCACAAAAGGTATAGCCACAAATTGTTTTCAACAAAAGCTTTTCACCATCGGTATGCACTTATATACTGTAAAAAATATTTATAAAACAACGGGATCGCATCAGCAAGCCTCTGACGATGCGCTCGGTTCAACCAAGCCATCTGGCCTTATCTATCACTTGCGACCCGTTGTTTCAATTTGTTTTGTTGGATCCACTTTCCGGCGGTATCAAACAGATTTTATATTCGCTCTTATAGACCTGTAAAAATTAAATGTTCTTTTTTGTATAGAATATTTCTTTTTTGTATAGAATGTTTAAGGCTGGTGAATCTATACTTGAAGCCTGTGACCCAACAGCGGCCGTGTTTCGCAGCCGTATAGCTGCTTCATCAAGAGTCATCAATATATACCATAGATTCAACGGGAACCGTGTCTCCTTCAGTGTTAACTTGAAAGACGCAAAACATTCTATACAAAAAAGAAATATTTATACAAAAAAGAACATTTAATTTTTACAGGGCTATAAGAGCGAATATAAAATCTGTTTGATACCGCAGGAAGGTGGATCCAACAAAACAAATTGAACAACGGGTCGCAAGTGATAGATAAGACCGGACGGCTTGGTTGAACCGAGCGCGTCGTCAGAGGCTTGCTGATGCGATCCCGTTGTTTTATAAATATTTTTTACAGTATATAAGTGCATACCGATGGTGAAAAGCTTTTGTTGAAAACAATTTGTGGCGATACCTTTTGTGATTTGCGGCATTTATTTAGCAATCCATGGCACCGGCCACATGGAAATCATATTTGGTGGACAGAGGAGCAGTGTCTTGCTTCTTACAGATGGTTGGATGGAGAGGGGGACCGTCAGTGAATATGATATTGTCCAGTTCATCTTGTGGGCAAGGTGGACTGGCTATTCATTGGTGTCTGTGCGCTCTCATTTGGCAGGTTTTTCATTTTTTCAGTAATTGGGTGGTTGGGGAAACCCTGCAATCAGTTTCATTGTTAATAGGGTGTTGGGGGGATGGGGGAGGGATCATGGTAGAGTGATGGACAAAAGGTGACCCATTCAGTATGCAGATTTGTTGTTGATAGTGGGACAGGTGGCAACGGTTTGTTGGTCCCGTTATGAGGTGTTGTTGTTTTGAGCGGCATTTGCACTCATATTTTTTGGAGCTATGAGGGTTAGTGAACTTGTTGCAAGCTCCAAGGTGAACGCATCTAGAGTGGGCTTGCTGGCACAATATGTGTGGGTATACAAGAGTGCAGTTACCTTGTGCATTCCTAAATCAAAGGCGGATTAGGGTGGTAGAGGTCAGTGGATTTCATTATTTCTGGCACGTGATGCATTGGTATGCCCGGTATGTGCTACTCAAGCATTCATAAATGTGCAGCCCAAAGTTCCGGGCTCTTTCTTGGTGCATGCGGACAGCATGCCTTTGACCACATTTCAATTTTCAAAGGTTTTGAAATTGGTGGGAAGGGAATTAAGATGAGAAGAGAAGTACTTTACATCTCATTCTTTCCGCATAGGAGCGGATACCACTGCCACGGAATTGGGGTTGCCAGTAAGGATGATTCAATCGATTGCGCATTTGAGATCAAACGCTTACTAGTCGTATGTTAGGAAATGAGGATCATGGGGGTTTTTTGGGGAGGAGACCATGGTAAGAGGTCAATGTTCTACTTTTCTTTTGCAGAACTGTGGGGGTTCCTTGAGAGCAGGAACGTGCTTAGGTCGTGGGCCATTCCTTCATCCATTGGGCTCAGCGTTGGGCAGAGAAGCATCCATATGGAGTGCATCTGACCTTGGATAACAAGAATTGGACAATTTGATGGTTCTGCAGGAGGGACATGAAATGGGCGGAGTTATTATCATTCCTGCAGGGGCTTGTTGAAAGTTGGGGCGTCCCATAGATGTTGTTCATTCATTTGGGGGGCAACGATGCTGGGGATTTTTCTTGTCAGGAGTTGGTGGCACAAATGAAAGATTTTGCCTGCATCATGAATGGGATGCTGAATACTAAGGTGGGATGGTCAGACATAATTGTGCGAATGCGACATAACGAAGAGCCATTGTGGAAATGGGGTGTGAAAAAAATGAATTGACAGATTGGTAAGTGAGTGATTAAGCAAGGTGGTTTTTGGGTGCGACACGATTGGTTGTGGGAGGTTTTGGGAGGGTTGTTCCGTATGGAAGGGGTTCACCTTTCGGACGTGGGCATTGACTTATTTAACAATGCCTTGCAGGAAAGATTTGAACAACAGGTTCAGAACGTTAGGGATGTGCATTCATTTTTAACATATGCGCAATCCGCAATGGATAGGTCCCTTTTCATTGCATTCATGGGTCCGCGAAACGGATGGCGAACCCCCATGAATGCAACATATTATTACCAAATTTTTTGTGCTTCTTAAGGAGTGAATATAAAAAAAACTAACTTAAACCCCACCCTCCTGACCCCCCAAGACTTGCCAAAAGTCCCTGGTGGTCCAGCAGGGGTCTATTGCTCCTACCATGTGACAGGGGCTGACCAATGGCACCAGTAGCCCCTGTGACATAGTAAGGGCAAAGGCTATCGGCACCATTTTGAATACTGGCAGCCAACGGCCCGAGTGCAGGAGATCGCTCCAAGACCCCCGCTGGACCACCAGGGACTTTTGGCAAGTCTTGGGGGTGGTCAGGAGGGTGGGGGGTTGTAGTTAATTTAATTATAAATGGTTGGAATGGGTTTTTTTGTTTGTTTTTTCCAACTTTAATGGAAAACTAATACCGAATGCTACTAATGGACGAATCAGGTTTCCCCCCCTATGAAACGGATGCAACGGATTTGGGTCCTGGCGCAATGAATACCGAATAGCAACAAATGTTTTCCATCTGCATATCCCTACAGAACGTAGGCCGCAGTGGGGGGAACAAAGACAACCAGGGTTGCTTTGTTTGTGGTGGAAACCCGAGCCCTAAGTGGTGAAATGTTAGTATTGTTTTGTAAAAGGGCATTGGGGGGGGGGGGGAGAATCTCGTGTAGTTTGGAGCTGCTATACAAGATGGCCTATGAGCAGGGGAGGCTGTTGCTCAGGCCGTGCGCTTACCCTCGCTGGGGCAGTGGCAGGGTAAGAGTTAGGGGGGAGATGGCTTTGCCTTACCACTGGGACGTGGTGGTAAGGACTGGAAACTAGAAGGTGGGGGTGGGGCGGTGGTTTGTCTTGATTGTATATTAAGTTCAAGGGGCTCGGGTTATGTTGTGCAATAAACTGTGGCCTTGTTTTAAAAGCCATAAAGGTGTACTGTGTTTTGTACTGGAAGGAGGGGGAGACCAAAGCGAGCTGCATGTCTTGCTTCCCCTAAGTCATTTTTTTGTCTCAGAAGACTGTACTTTTGAATGTTTTTTCTCATGTAAAGTCTATTATTTAATTTAATGGTAGGTGTGTCTATATAGAGGGTGTGTGTGTGTGTGGGGGGGGGGGGGGGGGGGGGGGGGGCATGTGTGCAAGGCATTAAGGGGTGCCTAAAAATTTCCACTGACCATGGGTTCCTGTAGGCTTTTTTTTGACGGGTTGGGGCAGTTACTGAATGAATCGGGGTGGGGGGAGAGGGCAGCACAGTAATTGTTTGCACACAGCAGCAAAAAAGCTAGCATCAACCCTACTTGGCATTAAGACCAAGACAGGAAACAAGAGGACTAAAAAAAAAACAGACAAGTTCATATTGTGAGCAATCTAGAATGCACTGCTGTTTTAAGATGACTGCAATGTAATTATTTAATAATTACATTCAGAAAATACCTTCTGCATGTTTCCACCCGATAAGCCCACTGCTCATATAACCGGCATGCAATGACAGTCCAAAGGTCAAAGAGCTTGCTAGCAAAGAATGTCAAGCATCACCATGGATCCAATTTTATTTTATATTGCTAAATACATTTTTCCATAGAGAAGGAAGGGATAGATCAGTAGGGGGATGGTGATATTTTGAACTAAGCAGTTCTGTTTGAAAAGTTTACTGGCCTGAATGTTTCCGAAATGTTACCAGATGATTAAGCATAAATCCTTAAATGAAGAGAGTGAGTTTTAATTAGAATCTGACAACAGCACTGTCTGCCCACACTTATGCCCATGTCTGGCTGCTGCCTGATAAATGCCTTGGCTTTAAGATGCTGCTTATTAGCATGCCTGTGTATTTCTACCTCACACAGTCACCCAAGGGTGATTGCTATCTGTTAATTGAATTCTATGCCAGTAAATGTATCCTTTTTGTTGTGTGTCTGCCATTATAATTTTGAGGACTGTGACTTTATATTATTTCTATTCACAAGTTTTGGTGATAAAAATAAACCTAAATAAATACAACTGGGGATTATTTTTAGCTTGGAAAAAAATATTTCATCCTATTTTAAATTAAAGAAGTGCTTATATGATCTAAACTATTTCATAGAAGCATACATATAAATTATTTGATGTATTTAATAACAATAGAAAATGGGAATTAAAGTATGAGGGGCAGGGTAGATTAAAGGTTAACACAGCAAAACTGCAAACTGAAGAAAGAAATATTAAAATACCCAAAAATATATTTGCAGAAACTAAAACTTAGTTTTGACAAATATACAATACCTCTTAAATAAGAGATGGTGGGTTAATTTATCACTGGAATTTTGGGCCCCCAGAAAGCTCATATTTGCCAAGCATCAGATTTGCATGAATATCTACTGTCAGGAAAGGAAGTATTCAGCATGTATTCAGGGTCTTCAGAAACACAAAAGCACCCAAATATATATGAATTGAGCAGCAGGTGGAATCCACCTACACTTTCCTTTATTGGGCTCCTCTCCTTCACCCAAAGGGTTTTTCACAAACCCAAATAACACAGTTTGTATTTGCTTCTACCTTGCAGAGTGCCATATACTTTGGTCATTCAGGCACTGAGTGCAATATATGTGCTCAGATCTTTTTATTGGAAATGTATTTATTGTTTTATCTATTATATTTGTTTACGTTTATTCAGTTATATATGGTATTAATAATGTTTGGTTTTGCTATCTGCCTCTGAACTATCCCACATAAGGCAATTTATAAATATTTTGAAATAAATAAAAATAAAATAGGCTGTCTTTACCTCTGCCCTGCACTTATATTCCTGCAAAGTACAAAGGTAAGGAATAGAGGAGTAACCTAGTGGTTAGAGCAGTGAATTGAATAGGAGGGAAACCACAGTTCAAATTTCACTTTTCCAGCTGCTGTTCCTTGTGACCTTGAACTGGTTCAAACTTAAACTATAAGCTCTCTGGGACAGGGACATACCTATTGTACCTTGAGTTCACATTGGAAAGGCAAGTGCTGAAATCCAAATCTTCAAGGCCAGTTGACCTCTCTCTTCCCTCAAAGCTCCCATTATTTCTTATCAGAGAAAAATCATTTTTTTTAAATTGTCCTCTCCTCCTATTTAACATCCTGGGAGCTGGCCTGTTCCATTTTAAGTTATTTATTTCCATTGGAATGAAATTGGGGAAAAAGTCCCAATTGGAGCCATTTCTCAATGCTTTTAAAGATACACTGTCATGGTGGTCCCAATACATCACAACACTTGTCTGTTGAAAGCTCCTCTGCTAGACCCTACTTACTGCTCAAAAATCTTAACAGATTATACAAGTCATCCATTGCCCCTCCCCTATTTATACCTCTTTCCCACAATCACTCTCACAACTTCATGCTTGCTATCTAGCCTACCATGTACGCTTGCACTCACAATTCTAGATTTAGACCCAATATCTAGGCATATATAATACTAAGCATAGGAAAAACTGCAAAGGATGCCAAAGAGCCAAGATAGCAAAGTGTGCTAATACTAACACACATCTCATCATTTGTTAATCGCATGTTTACACATGTTTAATGTAGCATTAGCCTTAACATACTTGTGTTCAATTTGTATTTTATTGCAGGGTTAATGTGGACTAATGTGACACAAACATAAATGAAATGTGTCACATGTATATGCATGTGAGGCTGCTTTTTACTATTTAATTAACCCAAATCGTGTTAAGCAATGCAATTTGCATTTACCTGTTGCTAATGCAAAAAACTTAACTACAACTCAAAAAAATTCATTCTATCCATGATAGTCCACATTTTACCTGCATAGTTTCCAACTAAAGCCTTTAAAATGTAACCCAAATTGCCCAAACTGCTTGGTTGTATAAATTGTCATGTTGATAAAGTTACATAATCTGAATTGAAATTATGTTTATCTGGATCTGTGCTGTTTCTATGTAATCTCATTATAATGTAAAAATAAATTGCTGCCATTATTGTGAAATCCAAAACAAGCACCTCTCCCTGCCATAATCACACAGATATATACATGTTTGTTTATTTATTTATTAGTATTCATTTCTTTGGAATGCTATTTGTTTTGAATACATTGGTTATAGTAAATATATATACTATAATCAGTGATAACTCCTCCATAATTGATGTTCTAAAACAAAGTCAATTTTGGAATTCTGTTGAATTTATTAGTAGATAATAGTGATGTTTGATGCCTTGACAATTACCAAAATACAATTTATTTTAATATTTGTTGTAGTGACAGAAGTAATATTATTTGTAAAAAGAAAAGAAAAAGCAATCAGCACTTCCACAGAACAGGGTTAAAAATAAATTAATGTGGTGGAATATATATCTTCCATGGAGAAGTGAAACCAGTTTAACAGTCAGGCAAGCGGGAAGACAGACAGCAGTGTAAAGAGTGCAAATGTTCATTCCCAGATAGAAATATGCCAAGCAGACAAATCAGACAAATCTCTCATGAAAGGTTATTGAGTTGTCTGGGGAGAAGTTCTGTAAAGTGGGAGGATCAAACACCAGGGCACTCCCAAGTCAGTGAGGCTAAAAGGAGGTAAGCTTGGGTAAGAAGGAGGAAGTTGCTGGGAAAGCACAGCCAAGGCCATGTCTAGAAGTAGAAGCTTGGAACTCCATATTCAGTCACTGTGCAGATAGTAAAGTTGAGCCTAGATTCATCAATAATGCATTGATAACAAAAAGGGGTGTGATTATGGAAATGTTTGAATTACTGCACCATGAACAGTAGTATTGCAAGGTGTGGTAAACTTGACACAATGTGCAATAATCCCTCTCTTTTGTTGGTTGGGCTGTGTACAGGGAAGGGGGAGAGAAAGCCTCTCAGAAAGAGCTCACAGTGTACACCTATTTATATCTCTAAAGGAGGGCCATCTAATATGTCGAGGTGAGGTGTTGGTGGTGGTTTAAGGTTTAGGGGCCAGATTCACATGTAGAGTGAGATGCATGAACAGCACAGTACACCTTGGTGAAGATTTGACGTAATTTGGAGTGAGGAAAGTCTCACAAAGATGAAATTTTGTACTGTTATCTCACCCTAGCTTGATGGTACCCTGTTATAGAGTCCATCAAGCTAGGGTGAGAGAACATAGTAGAAATGTCATCTTTGTGAGACTTTCCTTACTCCAAATGAAGTCAAATCTTCACCAAGGTGTACTGTGCTGTTTGTACATCTCACTCTACATGTGAATCTTGCCCCTAAATCCTAAAAAACCACCAACACCTCACCTCGACCTATTAGATGGCCCTCCTATAGAAGTATAAATAGATGCCAGCTAGAATTTAGCCAAATAAGTGCCCAAATCTTCATTTAGCCAAATAACCTGAGTTATCTGGCGAAATGGTTTTGAATATGAACCTCCATATGTTTGAAGACAGCATTAGAAACTCTTGAAGATATAACATAATACCTAGTCTGAGCAGTTTAGCCTCTGAGCTGATGCTGGAAAATTGTTACAGACTTGTCTTGCCAGTATGAATCAAATCCTGGTCTAAGAAGTGTCCACAAACCAGTTCGTGTGTGTAAAAATTAGTTCTTGCTCTAGTAAAATAGCATATATGCAAGTATATGCTATTTTAAAAACCTCAACATACATGCACAAATCAAGGTCCATGAGTAAACTTGCAAGTGTAAAAATGGGTGGGCAGAGGAGTTCCAGGGAGGGGCCAATATTTACACAAATAAGTTGCTATTCCGCAGGGAATGATGAATCTAGCCCTATATGTGTAAAAGCCAATTTAAGGGAGGTAAATGCTCCCTCCCCCATCTCCAATATTTGTCCCCTCTCAACTTCTTCCCAGCATCTCAAAGTTCTTCACACCACCTCTCTATCCCTCACCACCATTTTGCATCCAGTTTCATACTCCTAGCCCATCTAACCCACTCTCACTCTTTCCCATCACTCAATTACCAAGTCCCTGAAAATTCCCCCATCCCCAAGTCCATACCTAATCCCTGATTGCCTGCTTCTTACTCCCATTTCCCAGCATCTGACCCCCTGTTTGCTCCCTTTCTCCAGCATTTGGTCTCCTACCTCTTCCCTCCTCCTTCCCCAGCATCCACCTTCTACACTTCCCCTTCTTCTTTCCATATCATATGTACAGTACCTTCTTCTTTCTCCCCATAGCATCCATTCCCTGCCTTTCTTCCTCCCTGCCCCCTTACTACCATTCTTTCCCCCTTGCCTTTCCTTCAGATAGCCTTGCATAAACAGTAAGAACCCCTCCCTTTGCTGCAATACTTACAATATTGCAAGCAAGTTCAAATTGATGGACTGGCACTTTTACTGCTTGCTAGATCAACAGCAAAAAGTGCTGACCCATAAGTCTGGAGCATGCTTGCAGTGCCAGCACAAATGCAGGAGTGTGCTTGACAGCAGCAGCAGCAGGGATTATCACCACTCCTTTTGCCTGCTGCAGGGGGACGGAAAGTCAAAAGTAGAGAGAGGAAGAGAGAGGTTCAGGAAAGCCATACATCTGGGAATTAGGTGGGAGTTTAGGCTGCCAGGGCAGGAGTGCAGAAGATGGCCTGAAAAAGTGGGAATCTTCTGCCAATTGGGGATGACTTCGCAGGTCTGTTTATATTAAAGATGTGCTACAGGTAAAAATTTTGTGTCGGGCTTCATTTCGGGGGTCCCCCCACAGGAATTTTGTTTTTCCTGTGGTTCGGAGTTTTTTTTCGGGGGCCCCGATTTTTGGGTTAGTGCGCGCTACCGGGTGTTAGCGTGCACTAACTTAAAAATGAATTTTTTTTCTGAAATTTTGGAAAAAATTCAATCGTTTTTCGGTTCTCCCGAACCATTCTGAATTAGGAAATTTCGTTCATATTGCCTAATTTGGGAAAAATGATTGCACATCCCTAATTTATATTCCCATTGATTTCCATCCATCCATGCCATGTTAAGCCTACTTTCTGTTTGGGGTGAGGCTTATGTGATTATTCTTTCTGTATATCTGTGTGTTGGTGTTTGTGTCTAATAACTTTTCTTTCCATGACATCAATATTTTAGAGAATTTCAGGAAGGAAAGGGGAGTTGGATATAGGTAATTTTTTTCTGGATCCACATATTCTTCAAAGATGTGCACATACATAATTATTGTCCACTAATTACTTTGTTGCTTTGCATCTGTCCTATATCTGAGCCACACCAAATTTTTGAATCATTTCAATGGGTCTATGAGGATCATTAAAGTGGTATTTCTGGGGATCTATTCATTTCACAAGTGCACATGTTCAATTACACAACCTAAAAAAATGTACAATTATATTGCCTAATAGGGATGTACATTATTTAAAATGAATAAGAAATCTGAAACAAATCAGGTGGATTTGCTATGATTCATTGAAAATGAATACAAATGTCCAGTGCCCTAAAAATGAACAATTTTTAAATTTGCATTTATTTGCATCCCATTAAAGTCAATGAGACAAGCAAAACTGCAGGAATTTTTATTCCCCTGAAGGCAAGCTAGTAATCAGTGATGTTACTGTGACCCGAGACTAAGCCAGGGTGATAAAGGAGGGGAATAAGCCAGGAAGGATGATCAATCAAGGTGAAATATATTTTTTTAAACAGCCTTTTCTTAGCAGGCATCTGCCTAGATTGACAGTAACCTCCTCTTTATTTTTTTTTTAAACTGAAAATGAAAAAGTTTGATCCATGCACCATTCCAGTTCAGAGAGCTGAAAAAAAAAAAAAAAAGATAATGAGAAGGGACCAAGTGAATTGAACTCTGTTTGCTGTAACTATGAACAGAAGAAGTACCATGCTGTGTCAGACCAAGGTTCACTGAAACCAACATCCTGTTTCTGACACCAGCTAGACTGAGTCATAAATAAGCAGAAGATCCCAAATAGTAGATCTATTTCACTCCCAGGGATAAGCATGGTTAGGGCTGGAAAAAAAGAGAGAGAGAGAGAGAGAGTGAGAGAGAGATTATGCACTCTCAACCTAGCTGCTATTAAGCTAGGGCGAGAGTACATTGTACAAATCTTATCCTTGTGTACCTTTCCTCATTCCAAATCACATCATATCTTCATTGATGTGTACTGTGCTGATCATACCTCTGATTGTGCATGTAAACCTGCCCCCCAAACCTTAGACCACCATCAAAACCTCACCTCGAGTTATAGTTCACCCTCCTGCAGTGGTATAAATAGATGACAAATATGCATGTTGTATTAGAGGCTGTCTCTCCCTCTCCCTCTCCTTCTCCTTCTCCTTCTCCTCCTCCTTTCTCCCCCCACCAGGTTTTGTGATAAATATTACAAATACCCATTTGGGTATATCACATAGCATAATGCCAGCAAAAAAGGTGTAGTTCTTTCCAGCATTAAACTCCCCTCATTTTCATAAACTCCTCCTCTTTGACTAAATTTTCAAAATTTGCATACACATCTCACAATGTGAAAAATAACGTGTGTTATGGCTTTATCGCAGGTGTTATGGCCCTAACACCTGCAATAGCATCCTAACGCATTTTGATGAATGACCCGGTATGTTAGGAGTTGAACAGCCAAAAGCAGCACAGTGCTCAACCATGTTTGCACCTGTTTTTCCAGCAAAAATATTTGAATTGCCATTCTGAATCAGACCAAGAGTCCATCAAGCCCAGTATGCTGTTTCCAGCAGTGGTCAATCAGATGAATCATTTGAAAACTTTTCAGATTCAGATGAAACAGAACAGCTAGTAGCTGAGGAGAACATATGGAGTTTAGTCACTAGCATGCTATTTATTAGGGATGTGAATCGTGTGATCGATCGTCTTAACGATCGATTTTGGCTGAGGGGGGGGGAAATCTGATCATCTTAGTTTTTTTGGTTACAAAATCGTTTTATCAGGGGAGGGGGGAGCGCGGGAAAACTGGCACACCAAAACAACCCTAAAACCCACCCTATCCCTTTAAAACAAATCCCCCACCCTCCCGAACCCCCCCCAAAATGTTTTAAATTACCTGGGATCCAGTGGGGGGGTCCCGCCGCGATCTCCTGCTCTCGGGCCACAGCTGCATTAATAGAAATGGCGCCGGTACCCTTTGCCCTTACCATATGACAGGGCAAAGGTAGCGCCGGCGCCATTTTGGTTCCTGGCACCCAACGTCATGAGTGCAGGAGATCGCTCCCAGACCCCCGCTGCACCCCCAGGGACTTTTGGCCAGCTTGGGGGGGCCTCCTGACCTCCACAAGAGTTGCCAAAAGTCCAGTGGGGGTCCGGGAGCGACCTCCTGCACGCGGGCCGTATTGCCAATATTCAAAATGGTGCCGGCGCTACCTTTGCCCTGTCATATGATAAGGGCAAAGGGCCACCGGCGCCATTTCTATTAACGCAGCCGTGACCAGAGAGTGGGAGATCACGCCGGGACCCCCCCCCCCCACTGGACCCCAGGTAATTTAAAACATTTTGGGGGGGTTCGGGTGGGTGGGGGATTTGTTTTAAAGGGTCGGGGTGGGTTTTAGGGTTGTTTTGGTGTGCTGGTTTTCCCGCCCTCCCCCCTCCACCGATTTACGATTTTTTGACGATAAATCGGGGGAATTGCTATTGTATCGCGGCTCTAACGATTTTTGACGATTTAAAATATATCTGACGATTGTTTTAAATCGTCAAAAAACGATTCACATCCCTATTATTTATTGAGCAGGAAGAGGAAGCAGGAAGCAATCCTGCTGGGGCAAAGAACATCCCCCCCTCCCAGGAAGAAGAGGTAGTGAAGGGCTTGAGTGATGCCTCTGGCCTTTTGCCTCATGGTCCACTCTCTGTCCCAGCCCCAACAACAACATCCATGCCTGCAAAGAAAGAGAGGAAGTTCCATAAAAAATCTGAAATGTGGAGGCACTTCACAGTGGAGCAGAACCCACATTAGGCAGAGTGTATTCACTGTTTTGTTCATCAGTAGAGAAAAGTTACTGGGACATCTTCTTCCTGTAAGATGACAGGTATGTTGCATCATGTAAAAAGAACACCCGTAAGTATGATCTTCAGAGGAGGGCACTAGTAACCTAAGACTAATCTACAACCTGTTTGCCAGTCAATGAACCAATAGCAGCAGTGACAGCAGCCATAATATGGGAAGTTAGTCTCCTAAGCCAACCCCACCTCTCCTTCATCCTCTTCCTCCACTGAAGCTATATGCAAGCAAACATGAACTCCATGTCAGCAGCAAGTCACCATGGAGCAGATGGGGTGTGTCACCAATCATTGACCTGTGGAAGGAAATAGCATAAAAGGTGGTGATATGATCCATTGGGGAAATGATTACCCTGGTTGAGCAGTTTTACAGAAGACAACATGGGATTTAAAAAACTGCTACAGCTATTACAAAGTGACAACCTGGACAACATTCAGTAGGTTGATTATCACTGGCTTTGTACTCTCAGTGCTATACTTGCAAGCAGATGCAGCTGGCAAGGTGGAGAGGAAAGCATCCATTTCACTAGTGACATCTGGATCAGCCAAAGTACTACACATGCCTATCTTTACTTGGTAAACAATAACACAAAGAAGCCTTATCTTCAGTGGCAATAATTGTGTTTCAAGAAAAAAACACACAGATAAATTCATTCAATTAATACCACAAAATGTTGTTATAAGTTACTGATCTGAGACCATCATAAATATAAAGAGTGTATAATATCTCACTTATCAGCAGCTACACAAATTTTGTTAACCACACAAATGTTGTGCTGCTCTTTTTTTTTTGGTGATTTTTCACGAAAAAAAACCCCCACCCCATCCCTTCAAATTTACTTAATTACAACCCTCCCCACCATCCCCACACACAAACACACACTCCCCCCCCCCCCCCCCCACACCCCAGACAGACTCCCAGGTACATACCCACCCACATGGCTCAGAAAAAACACAAGGGCTCACACATACACTTTCAGGGCCTAGGCCTGGTCCTGAGTCTCTTCTTTAGCCACCAGCAGGATGAGGTCTACTGGCAACCCACGGCACTGGACAACTGAGGAGCAATGACTGCTGCTGCTACCTGAAACAGAAAGCTAGCTCCAAGTCTCACATGCAGCAGCAGGAGTCGCATTTAACCAAACATCGCCCGCTGCTGTGGGGCCAGTCTCCCGCAGCAGGAGGTGTTTGGTTAAATGCATCCTCTGTGGGGGAAGTCAGAGTCTGCTCAGCTGTCCAGTGCCAGGGCACACATGTCAAAGGCTGCAGACCTTTGGCCCAGAACAAATGGACATATGAATCCCCTAGGCCTCTGCCCCTGTTCCCATTCACCTGCTTACCCCTCATACTTCGAGCCCTCACTAGAAACTCTCCCTCTCCCCTCTCTCTTTCCCCCTTCCCCCTTCCCCTCTCTCTCCCTCCCTTTCCCTCCCCTCCCCTCTCTATTTCCCCTCCCTCCCTCCCCCTCTCTTTCCACCTCCCTCCCCCTCCCCTGACTTTCCCCTCCCCCTCTTTCCCCTCTTCCCCCTCCCCCCCATCTATCTCCCTTTCCCCCCTTCCCCCCCCCCCTTCTCTCTTTCTAGTTGTAGGATCCTGGCAGCATAGTGCAGCTTGCTAACCTCACCCATGTCGTGCTGCCTCTGCTGTACATGCAGGAACTTCACCAGTCCTGGGATGCCTCCGCTCTCTGTGTGCACCGCCTGTGCCATGATGACTTCTCTCTCCCGCGATGACTCCTCTGTCTGTGTGCAGCAAACCTTGCCCATACCACAATGCTTCCACTTTTGCTTCCTCTTCCGGCAGCGCATTCGGAAGAGAGAAGCATGTGGCTGTGGTGGATTCTGCAAGGTGAGGGAGGAAATCTGCGGGAAGAGAGAATTCTGTGTAAATTCTGCATTCCGCAGTAGCACAGAATTCCCTCAGGATTAATCTGTCCTAATGTTAGCAGGATAAACATCCTGCTAATTTTAAACTAGCTGGATATATCCAGTGACACAATTGCACCACTGAATATATAACGTAATTTTGCCATATAAGTTTATCTAATTATTTAGCTGAGACACACAGCTGCTGAATATGGACATCTTTGTAACCATCTCATCTACTTTTGGATACCATAGGACTAGGTTAATCAACAGTTTCTTCTTATACACGATTGGGAAAAAAAAAAAAAGTTTGTAAAATCAGGTCTCACAACCATAATATAGTTTCCCTTTCACCACTAAAGTATAATTAACATTTCTTACAATTTTCTGTTATGATTCTGGAAAAAGTCTGGTAGAAATTAATTTGAATAGTAAATTTCATTTGTGAATTTGTAGACAGTGCTTTAGAAGGAAGGATTGTGCCAGACTATTTATGCAATACATTTTCACTGCAAATGTATGCTTTAGAAATCTAATATCCTCTGTGCATGATCCCTTTGTGACAGCACCGGTACAACCACACATTACTTATAATACATTGCACATTATCAATAAAATGTTACAAGACATATCATAGATCTTATTAATATAACTTTAAATTATGAGTACAAGTTTGACCTATATCCTGATGGATTAGAAGTAAGGTCTGGACTATTAAACAGTATTGGGAGGAAGAGGGCTTATAAGCAAACCATTTCAAATGCTACCAAAGCCTTTCATTAAATCAGGATGAACACATTTCAAAAAATAAAAGAAGCATTTCATACTGATATTTCTTTGGGGTTTTTTTGGGGGTTTTTTGAGGAGTGGTCAAATGCCTAGCACTTGAAGTGTCCCATTAAACCTTGTCTATCTATATGTTCTGTGATTTTGTTCTTTAGAATATTTTCCATGATTTTTCCCGGCACTGAAGTTAGGCTCACTGGTCTATAGTTTACCGAATCACTCCTGGAGCCCATTTTAAATATTTGGGTTACACTGGACACCCTTCATCTGCCTCCAAAAAGTGATTCACTAAAATACGTGCAAACCTATTTGTCTCAGAAAACCCTAGGATCCAAATATATTTCTGATTGGGATGTGAAGCGCGAAAACATTTGTTTTGGTTCATTAATTTGCTTTGTTGGGACCCATATTTGTTCCATTAGTTTCAATATGAAAAAAAATTAAATGTATTTGTTTCATTAGTTCCATTTATTTTCCATTAAAACATATGGGGTAGATTTTAAAAGGTGTGTGCGCGCTACCCGGCGCGCACACATGTACGCCCGATTTTATAACATGCGCGCGCAGGTGCGCGCATGTTATAAAATTGGGGGTCGACGCCCGCAAGGGGATGCACAATTGTGCACCTTGCGTGCGCCAAGCCTGCACCGAGCCGCACTGTGTTCCCCCATTCCCTACCCCCCACCCCACCTTCCCTTCCCTTCCCCTACCTCCCCCACCCTTTCCCCCCTACCTTTTTCAGCTGTTTTCTTTTGTTTTTAGACTTACTTCAGCCCTGGGGCTGAAGTAAGTTGCGTGCACTGGCCAATTGCCGGCACGCGATCCCTGGCACAGTGCCAAATGGCCGCTGTGTCAAAGACCTCTGATCCCACCCCTGCCCCACCCCATCCATGCCCCGCCCCAGACCGCCCCTTTAGTAAAGCCCCAGGACTTACACACGTCCCGGAGCTTTACGTGCGTCGATGGGCCTTTTGAAAATAGGCCTAGCCTGTGTAACCCCCCTACTTGCGTAAATCCTCCGGCCCATGGAGAATTATTACAATCTATATTAGGCTCTAGAATAGTGATTTTTTACATCAATTATAATGAAACTTGAGAGAAGAAATCATCAAAAGGGGGAAAGAGCAGCACAGAAATTTAGAATGTAACAAGGTGGCATCAAAAATTGGCATAAAGTAGCCTAAGGCTCCACAAAGGGGTACGAAGCTAACGGGATTGGCAGGAGTTCTTTAATACAATGTAAGTGAAGCAAAGAAGCAGCAAGAGGAGGAAGAACACCTCAAGGTTTCGAAAGAGGATGGCTGACCAGCAATAGTGTTATGAACAATTAATGGCATCACGGGAGGCAAAGTGGCACCAAAAGTGGCATCAGGACCCTAAGGCACCATGAAGGGGGAATGAAGCAGAAAATGTGGCAGAAAACATTCCAAGGTACAGATAAAGGGACCAAGAATCAGAAAGATTGGTATCAAGATAAAGAATTCAAAAGCATGGGAGAGGTGAACAGCAGCACCCAAGATTGGCAAGAAGTCCTCAAAGTATAAGAGTGGAGAAAGCCAGGAAGATACAGGCAGAAAGAAGCTAAGAATATCAAGGTGTAAAATCTGCACATGGCAATAAGGCTGAATGACACAAGGATCAGAAAGTATTGGATGAAGGGCATAGCATTAAGGCAGAGTGGCATGGGAGATACCAGTGATTCCGTTGGAGCCCGCAGACAACCATGGCTGCACCTGGCTGATCCACCAGTCCAGTAAGATAAGATTGTGTCACGGAGTAAGCCACTCACATCATAGCTAGGTAGTAGGTAGGTGCCCAAATGAGCAGTACAGTGGAACTGCGAGTGGACCTTGAAATCAGTTATGGATCATGAATCCGTTCTGCAAGTGTGCAAAAGAATAGATAGCCATGGCAAGAGGAAGAGATGGCAAGAAGGTGAGTACCATAGATGAATAATGGTATTAAAATCCTGAGGAGTGTTTCAATATGTTTGTAATGCAATGTATAGCTAAGGCCTCAGTGGTTAGGGCTTGAACAAGGCATGCCGTAGCTGTAAGTGACAAGCTTCAGTGTTAATGGTTAGAACAAGGCATGCTTAGCTGCTGTAAGTAAAACAGTCCTCATTTCTAATGGTGGGAACATGGCATGCCATAGCTGTAAGTGGCAGGCCTCAATGTTAATGGTTAGAACATGGCATGCCATATTCTAACACAAAATATGAATTTTGCCAAAATTTCGTCAAAAATCGCTTTGTATATCGGCACTACCAAACCATAACAAAATAAGACAATATCATTGACATTGTCTAATTCGTGAAAAACGAATGCACATCACTACTAAACACTACCACTGACACTTGACTGCCCTGTCTCTCCTTTCTTGCTTTTCGATAAATGTTTGGGGTTAAGCAGGCAGAAGAAGTCTGGAAATATGCTGCAGTAATGTTATTTGGTGAACACCACCACCGAGGCCTAATTCCACTGAACTCCCCTGCCTGTTTCACCTCAACAGCTCTTTGGAGATAAGCAGGCAGGTGAGATCAGAGAGTTCATACCTCAGTGGTGGTGTTTGGTAAACAGTATCATTCAGCCATAACTCCATTGTCTTCCCCTGCATGCTTCTCCTCAAGAATTGTTTGGGGTGAAACAAGCAGGGAAGTCAGTGGAATCATGTGGTTGTTGAAGTATGGCCTAACAGGCAGTGCTGGGAAAACAGAAGGACTCAGGATTGCATCTCTTCCAGACCTCGATCTTGTACTCAGGCAATGACAGGAGCAGCAATGTGGGGGTTGCAGTATGGCCCAACTGGCAGTTTTGGGGACCCATCAGGACCCAGCATTGCATCTCTTCCAGACTGATCTTTCATCTCAGGCCTGAACAGGAGCCGCAGTGTGGTGATTGAAGTTTGACCCAATTGGTGGTGTTGGAGACACAGCAGGACTCAGCATTCCATCTCTTCCAGCCCACAATCTTGCGTCTCAGGCCTGGACAGGAGCAGCAGTGTGGGGATTGAAGTTTGCTCCAAGTGGCAGTGTTGGGGGAGACAGCAGGACTCAGCAATGAGTGTTGTGGCCCTTGGATTGGCTTTTTGGATTGTTGAGGCATTAGCAGTATGGGTGTTGTAGTGTAGCCCAACTGTCGGTGTTAGAGATACAGCAGGACTCAGCATTGCATCTCTTCCAGCCCTTGATCTTGAATCTCAGGCCTGGACAGTAGCAGCAGTGTGAGGGTTGAAGTATGGCCCAACTGGCATTGTTGGGGACACAGAAGGACTCAGCATTCCTGTGTTGTGGCATTGGATAAGCTTTTTGGGCCATGAAGGCAGCAGCAATGTGGTTGTTGGTGTGGACCCACTGGCGGTGTTGGGGAAATAGCAGGACTCGCCAGTGTATCTCTTCCAGCCCTCAATCATTTATCTCATGCCTAGGCAGGAACAACAGTGTTGCGATTGAACTGTGGTCCAACTGGCCGTGTTGCGGACACATCAGGACTCAGCTTTTCTTCTTTTCCATCCTTTAATCTTGCATCTCAGACTTGGATAGAACCAGTAGTGCTATGGTTGTACTGTGGCCCAACTGACAGTATTGGGGACACTGCAGGACACAGTATTGATGTGTTGTGGCCATTGGACTAGCTTTTTGGATTGTGGAGGCACTTGCAGTGATAGTTGTAGTATTTCCCATCTGTCGGTGTTGGAACACAGTAGGAGTCAGCATTCCATCTCTTCCAGTCCTTGATCTTGCATCTCAGACCTGGACAGAAGCAGCAGTGTGGGATTTGAAGAGTGGTCCAACTGGCAGTGTTTGGGACACAGCAGGACTCAGCATTGGTGTGTTGTGGCCTTTAGAGGCAGCTGAAGTGTGGTTGTTAAAGGGTGGCCGCACTGGAGGTGCTGCAGACAGAGCAGAACTCAGCATTGCATATCTTCCAGCCTTCAATCTTGCATCTCAGCTCTGTACAGGAGCAGCAGTGTGGTGGTTGAAATGTGTCCCAACTGCGGTGTTGGGGACACAGAAGGACTCTGCATTGCAACTCTTCCATCCCTTGAATTTGCATCCCAGACATGGACAGGAGCAGCAGTATGGTGATTGTAGTGTGTCCCAACCCGTGGAGTTAGGATACATCAGGACTCAGCATGGTGTTTTTTTGTTACGCTTGGATTGGTTTTTCGGGCTGAGAAGCAGCAGAAGTGTGGTTGCTGTAGTGTGGCCCCACTGGCATTTTTGGGACACAGCAGGACTCAGCATTGTATCTCTTCCAGCCCTTGATCTTAAATTCAGGCTTGGACATTATCAGCACTGTGGTGGTTGAATTGTGGCCCAACTGGTGGTGTTAGGAACACAGAAGGACTCTGCATTGTATCTCTCTTCCAGTCTTCGATCATGCATTTCAGGCCTGCACAGGAGCAGCAGAGTGGTGGTTGAACTGTGGCTCAGCTGGCAGTGTTGAGGACACAAAAAGACACTGCATTGCATCTTTTTCATCCCTCGATCTTGCATATCAAGCATGAGCAGAAGTGGGGGTGAAGTATGACCCAACTGGCATTGTTGGGGACACAGAAGGACTCAGCAATGCACTTGCCATAAAGCTTGGTGTGTGAGCAGGCACTACACACTTTATACTTGTTCACTTTAAAAAGTCACCTTTCCCAGTCCTCCCATCTGGAGCAGTTGAAATCTCACAGTTAATCACAACCTTTAGGTATCCACACTGCTGGTATTCACAGATTGGGTGTGGCCTGTTAGTGATGGGTTAGCCAGGTTGTCAGACACAGTTTGTCTTACCAATCACAAAGGTAAACCAGAAGCAGCAGCCTATGCATTTTCCCTGTGTTAGGGCTGACAAATTTGTATCTCTGTAGTACATACTGGAGAACAGCCAGGGACTTGCACATTCAGACCACGAGCTAGAGGTTTTTCTGCTAGGACAGGTGTGGCAGCTCTGATGTACTGCTTTGGGGTTTGATGACTGCTGCAAACGAGTAGCCTTAGCTTGATTTTGAAAGGCTGCCACACATTTGATGGAATCCCCAGATGCAGTTTATTAGTCAGGAAAATCTGACCTAGATTCAGCTAATGCTATGCTGGTCATATAGTGTCCCAGAAAAAGGTGGCATGCACTTACGGTAGGGAAATAGGTTTTTAAGGGTCAGGGTAAACTAGAGGCTAGATTCTGCCTTGTTATAGCATGCTGTGGTTTGGAAGCCAGATTTCAAAGTGACTGAGGTATGATTGATGCACCATTCTGTCTTTGCCACAGGAGATTCTGGCTATGATTACAGGACATGGATTCTCACTCCCGCTGCTATTCCCAACACACCAGCAGAGAATAGGTACAATGAGGCCTTATGTTCTACTCCCTACATCATAGAACATACCTTTGGAGTTCTCAAAAGTAATTTTGTTATTTGTACAAAATGAGTGGAGCTTTAATGTATGCCCCACCCAAAGTAGGAGATATAATGCTGCTCTGCTGTGTATTCCATAATCTTGCTCTACACCATATGATAACAATGGAGATAAGAACATAAGAACATGCCATACTGGGTCAGACCAAGGGTCCATCAAGCCCAGCATCCTGTTTCCAACAGTGGCCAATCCAGGCCATAAGAACCTGGCAAGTACCCAAAAACTAAGTCTATTCCATGTTACCATTGCTAGTAATAGCGTTGGTTATTATCTAAGTCAACTTAATTAATAGCAGGTAATGGGCTTCTCCTCCAAGAACTTATCCAATCCTTTTTTAAACACAGATACTTCTAGATCTACCCCTGGATTCCCCCATGTGCACTCACACAAGTCGAGGACACCATGCTGAGTGGCAACCAGCTTCAGCAAAGCCTCAGAATGCTACTAGGCCTCAACTACCTTCTCCTTCCATGGAAGGAAGGCCAGTAGAGTGTTTGTGGCTGCTTTCCACTCTATCATTTTTCTTTCACTCACTGCTCCTCTATCTGAGTCTGTGTGTAACAGAAATCACGTATGCCTACTTAGGCTTCATCATGACAATGGAACCTTACACTGTACTTGAAAAATTGTATTCAAAGTAAATTTAACACCAAATACATGTCGCTAGCCTAATTTTTTCTGACTGATGGTGAGTTTAAAAGAGGCATGAGTTGCAAGAGAGTTCATGGAGGACTGCCAACACAGTGTACATAATTGGCCTAGCTTGCAGTGTTTTGCTTGGCAGGCCTCCCCCTAGGATCCTGTCCTACCCCTCACATGTGGGTGAGATAGTGTCATAGGTGTGATGGGACTCCAGCTGGGCCTTGAACATGGAGAGCAACAGCTCTAGAAATCCTATAAATCACAAGTATCTCTTAAGCTTAAAGGCACAGCCTAAACATACAGGTAGACAGTTTATGGTATCAGTCACAGAGTTCCAATTTTACAGCCGCATCCCATAATTGACAAATGTCTGCATGTGAATTTTTGCACCTGTAGTTGGGATGCTTTGTGTCACATGGGACTGCAAAGACATTGCTGTCAGCACTGCCTCAGCTGTTTCAGAACTACTACTGACATCAGGGTTCTCACCTAGCAGGCTTTCACTTATGGCCTTTAGTAAAGTCCCTGTGTAACATTGCGGTATTCCCACAATGCTCACAGGTCATTCCAAGCTAGCATAACTCATTGTGGTTGCATGCTCCCATACACAGATGCACCTTGCTACACCTACCAAGGCAAAATGTCAACTATCTTGCCCAGATTTATTTATTTATTTTATTTAAAAACTTTTCTATACCATCGTTTAGTAATGCACCATCACAACGGTTACAATTAGGCACGGAATAAGTTTAGTTTGGTTTCTAAATTATCCAGAGGGTGCCAATAAATTTTTGATTACATGTTTCAATAATATACTTTATATGGAACGTGGTTTAGGATTTCCATTTATATGATTAATAGGATAATCATATGTTTATACTGTCCTTCTCCTAATTTAATACTTAATTGTGAGAAAAATAATAAAGTAAGCAATTTTGCTTTTTTGGGTGACTTTCAGCTTATTCAATGACCTCACTGTGAAAGGTGTTTTTGAAGAGTCATGTTTTAAAACATTTTTGAAGAGTTTTAAATCTTTCAATAGTCTTAACTCGATTGGTAATGTGTTCCATAATATTGGCCCCGCTAAAGATAGTGCTCTCTCTCTAACTTGGGTCAGTTTTGCTGTTTTGACCGAGGGTATGGTTAGTAGAGCTTTATTGGCTGATTGAGATTTCTCTGGGGGACATGTAATCGTAGTGCAGTGTTTAGCCAATCGACATTTTCATCATTGATTAGTTTATGAACTGTGCATAGCGTTTTCAATTGCACTCTTTGTTCTATTGCGAGCCAGTGTAAATCGGCAAGTGTTTGGGTGATATGATCTCTTCTGCCTTTTCCAGTAAGTATTTTGGCAGCCGAGTTCTTTAGTATTTGCAGTGGTCTGATAGTGGTGTATGGTAATCCTATGAAAAGTGTGTTACAATAGTCTGTGCTAGCGAATATTAGTGCTTGTAGCACTGTTCGAAAGTGTGCTTGAGTTAATAAGGGTTTTAGTCTTCTAAGGACCATTAGTTTGGCGTAGCCTTCTCTAACTTTAATTGATATGTGTTGCTTAAGGCTGAGTTCCGTGTCGATAATTACTCCTAGGTTTCAGGCTTTAACAGCTCCACTGTTTTGTTATTTTTAAGTCTGATGGGATTCTGAATTATTCCAATGTTTTTTCGTTCAAGATGTATAAATTCTGTTTTTTCAATGTTAATTACTAGTTCCATTTGTTTTAGTAGTTGTTTTATTATATCTAGGTGCAACATTGCAATGTTCAGAGTTTTTTCAATTGATTCCTCTACTGGTAGAATTAGCTGAATGTCATCAGCATATATATAATGTATGATACCTAGTCCTGCCAGTAGGTGGTAAAGGGGAAGCATGTAAATGTTAAACAGAGTCGCCGAAAGTGCTGAACCTTGGGGGACCCTTGTCTTTAGTTCAATTTTTGTCTGATATGGTGAGGTCCTTGGCCATTGTGATGTCATGTTGGTGAGGTAAGCTTCTTGGGAAGGCGACACAATGATGCTGGTCAGACTGAATGGTGGATTGGAAATCAGATGGTGTCATTCCTTCACTTGTATTTGCAAGTCATGTCAGAAATGTCAACATCACAGTATATTTTCTAATAATTCTAAGAGCACCCACATATCTCCTGAGAAAAGGTTCACATCATTGAACCCAATGCATAAGTCTGTTAGAAGCAATTTGCCTTGCCTCAACCATCACTGGTAGCCTTAGTCAGATATGGAGATGTCACGGTGCTGCAATGCCCTTGGTCAGTCTAGTTCAGGGCTATTCATATGGTGCTGCTGTATGTATGTATGTACCTAGAAAATATGCAGAGTAGTTTGCTTGTTGCAATAACTAGTATCAATTACAGTCCTTATGCTATCTGTTGCCACCCTTAAAGGACATAGGTTGAGGACTCCTGGGGCGAATATCTTGCAAAATGGTCTGTTTCCAAGGTGAGGCACCACATTTCTGTGGTTTTATGGTTGCAGGCCCTTGCTGATCCACATGGCTGGCAGGACTTGTGGCTAAGCTGGAAGAGTTGCTATCCTGTAGGCTGAGCGTCATATGATGTTTGTCACTTTTACAGTTAATGGTGAACAGGGCAGGTGTGCTGATAGAATCTCAATCATCAGCTCTGTGTATAGCATAAAGGACAGAGAAAGAAACTGTTGTCAGCTGATGACCTCAGGGGCCTACAACCTGCCTCATTTGGAAACCTATCACTGTGATGAATGTATGGAGCAACTGCTCCCAGAGGTGTCATGTGGTTGACATGATGGTTTATGCACTTTCTGTGTTGGTCTCTTGCAAGAAAAGCATTTCCTTCCCTCTGAGGGCTTGAGGGACCCATGACAGTACCTCTGACAAATTGATTATCATATATGCTTCTCACAGATGTCTGTCATGCTGACAGATGTACCTAATCTTCTGTGCATACTTTGGACTCTGACACCCTCATTATCACGTAAGGACCAGGCAGCTAGAGACATCAATGATGTAGGATTACAGACATGCCACACACATACTCATTGGCCATGTGTAAGTGCACAAACTGCTTGAGGTAGTCTGTCCTCCAAAAAGGACCAACACATATGTGTGACAGCATAATACATGGAACTCTATCCCCACATCTCTCCGCCACGAAACCTCCCCAAAAAAATTCAGACAAGACCTCAAGACATGGCTTTTCACACGAGCCTACACCTGAACCCCCTGCCCTTAACACCTACACTTCCTCCCCCCCAAACCCCTCCCCTGCCCCCCCTGCCCCCCCTGACCCTCTCCCCTTACCCCTTACCCAATTTATCCTCATGGTGAAAAAACTTACTTGTATATAATATTTGTATATAATTTTACTGCCTATATATAAACATGCTTTCCCTCATGTTTCCCCCCTCTTACCACTCCCCAGTTCTATAATCAGTTTCAATGTAAAGCCCTGTTGGCCAGTTTTATGTTACATGGAAACCGATGTGATGTTTGCATAACGAACGTCGGTATACAAAAATTTTAAATAAATAAATAAATAAATAAATACATTAATACATTAATACATGCAAAATAAAAACGTTAAGAATTCCCATGCATACTTGGAAGGATCTTTGGTCTTTCTGAGCTATGGAGAATATGTTCACGACATGCCATCAAACGATGCCATCCCTTGTGTGGCTATTATTGATCCTACTTGTGCACAGAGAAGAGAGAGTACTGGCATTTTGGGTAGAACTGATGGCAAGAAATAAAGAGGCAGATCAATGGATCACCCTCCCTATTCTCCTCCTTGCAGCACAACCATCTTACTCATCCTCTTGTTTTAGGATATGAGGAGAAAATTATTTTTGTTGCAATTCAGGGAAGGTAGGGTGCCTGAGGCAGGTATGCTAAATTCAGCAACATACAGGAGCTCTTCTCCTTATGGGAGATACTGTCTAGTGGAAGAAAGTGGAGACCTCTCCTTTAGACAGCAGGAAGGGAAGGGGTGAATAATGGTAGAGATGCACTGTTGTCAGTCACCCAGCAGATGGCTGATTGGGCATCAGGTGACAATGAGTGTAAGTTGGATTTAGTAACAGCAGAAAAGAGCAGTTTACTTAACATGGTGGAGTCCTGATCAGCAGAAAAGGAAGCACCAACTTTAATCTTAAAGAGGATGGCTAGAGATTAGAAACAGTTCAACTGGTCATATGGCAGGCGGATCAATAGCTTTGGTAAGAGGATTCTGAAGATGTATGTCTTAGATATACTTATTGATTTTTAATGTTATATTACTCAGATAAATACTACAACCTTATTAGTCTATGAGAACATTTGTGTTCATACATTTATTTGAAATGAGTTGGAATAGGGGAACAGTGCCACTGGAATACTATAGCTTCATATATTATTGATTAATCAGCATCACCCTGATTATTGTCAGAATTTACTATTTTTGTGTTGAAGCCTTTGTCCCAGTTAGTATAGAATGAATATTTTTTAAAAAAATGCTTAATTTTCTCCTGGTGATGTCAATTGTCCATTTCAGACAAGGGGCGCTTAAGAGATACTTAATTCACATTAGTATAAGTGATAGATTAACTTTTTGTAAGTGACCAGTAGAGCACAAGAAAAGATTCAGATGATTCATCAGGTAAAGTGACAACTGGTAGCATAATCAGAGAGCACAGTAGACTCAAGGGTCATCCAAGGGCCAAGAAGAATAGAAGACATGAACCTTGTTCATTGTTGCATTACTTCCCATGACTGAAGATAACACAGACAATAAATTCCAGTGAAGAAAGGTTAGCAATAATATAATGGCCATTCAACAAAGCTCTGCTCATAATGCTTACTTATGCATTGTCTACTGGCACGTAGACTAAGATTAAATTTACACTTGTTTTGTTTTATGCAGGTACAATTGGATGGTTAATTCAGTTTGGATGGAGTCCAAAAAGAACAATAATATAAACAACAATAAAAAATAAAACATTTTAAAATGATTTTATTGGAAAATCATAAAACCTGGTATATTTTCATGTGGTTTGAAAATGGAAAGGCAATTTATCAGCTTGGAGCATCTAATGCTCACTGGAAGATAGCAGCAATAAGAGATTTTTAACTGCAGCTAAGACCCTAAACTCTCATTTCTAACTTTATTAAACTACTACAAGTGTACAAGAAAATGGTACATTTTTTATTACTATTTGCATTCAAAAAGAAAAGATTTATTCATGAGATGCAAATTATTCTGTGTTATTTAAGCATCTAAGGAAAAACAAAACTGTAATGTAAATGTTTTGAGGGCATATTCATTTTAAATATCAACATAGCAAGATGATTGCATTGTTTATCAGTCCAACACTGTACAAATATAAAACATAAAGGTATGATAATTATTTTTGTGAAGCTTCAAAAATCTGCTCAAAAAAGTTTAAAAAATGACATGGTGAAATCTTTGTAGATCTGTTGTGTGGGAAACTCAAGTCTAGGTCTTCTTTCAAAGAAACATGTTACAAAGTTACTGTCAATCAATCCCTGTTTGCACAGAGGAAGTGATTATATCCAATGGCTTGCTGCGGTCTTAGCGGTGAACCCTTGGGCCGGCCTAGGGGAGTGAGTAGATGGAAGATGTGGGCACTCCTCTGAGAGGCAGTAGGCCAGGAGGCGGCATCAAGCTGGACATGGAGGTGAGTCTTCGCCCTGGAAGCCTGCAGAACCCCCGAGAGGAGCTCGTGAGGTCCCAGGCCGCTGGGACTTAGGAGATCCCTGGAGAAGAAGCGACGACTTCACCCTGGAAGCCTGCGGACCCCCCGAGAGGAGCTTGTGAGGTCCCAGGCTGCTGGGACTTAGGAGATCACTGAAGAAGAAGCAACGACTTCACCCTGGAAGCCTGCGGATCCCCCGAGAGGAACTCGTAAGGTCCCAGGCCGCTGGGATTTAGGAGATCACTGAAGAAGCAGAGAGGAAGAGGTGGTCCGAGGTCGAGGCAGGCAGCAAGAACAGAGGTCAGGAACAAGCAGAGATCAGGAACCAGTGAGGCGAGCCGAAGATCCGGATGGAGAAACCGGAATAGGAGCTGAAGATTCGGACAGGAGCCGAAGATCCAAGCAGGAGCCGAAGATCCAAGCACTGCAGCAAGCGAAATCTGTTGCAAGGCAATTCCTTGAGAGCAGACACCAGCTTAAATACAAGCCGGCGTCTGACATCATTTTATGGGAGACGTCAGCGCGAGAAGGCCTGGGCAGGCCCGACAAGGCACGCACCCTGCTGCGGACCCCCCAAGAGGCCAAACCCGGCTGAAATGTGCCGGCGCTGCCGTCCCAAGGCTGGAAGTAAGGACCCGGTCGCAAGATGTGCGACCGGGACCGCAACATGGCTAACTAACAAAGGATCAAGCTGTTGATAGCAAATTCAATTATGAAGCTCAATTATCATAGTTTTTTTTAACAGCTCAAATCATCTTAAGGTACAGGAATGGGCACAGACCTCCAAAACCATGGAAAATATGAGCGATCCAGGGAGGGAGAGAATCCTTGCTTCCCATATATATCAGTAGCTCGCAGCCACCACTAAATCAGTCTTATTAGAATTGTCCCTATGCCAGTAGGATAAGTGAGAAATAAGACAATAGTCCATATTGGAATAGTGAGTATGTCCACTTAGGCTTTAATGGCTCGAAGTCTCCCTTGTTTACTGGAGTTCCTATGATGCTAAGTATCTCAGTTCTCTCATTTCAAGAATTAAAGTTGTGGAGTATAAATAACCACAGTTTCCACTAGAGGGATAAATAGAAGTTACAATGGAGCTTTCCCTGCATTTTACAGAGGATTCACAGAAACTAGAATCTCTAATGCTGTGTTGGGATTCTGAAAATGTACCCCACATACTCAGGGGTAACTCTGTCATTAGGCAGGGTGAGGTGATTGCCTCAGGAGGCAAAATTTAGGGGGGGGGGGGGGGCAGGGCATGCCCCCAAAATACTCCTGCAGTGAATACATCATTTCTCTGCCTGAAAATAGAGTCACCGCTGGCAGGAAATGAATCACATGGAGAGATGTAGACATTCTAGTGGGGTTCCCACCCGCTACCAGCAGATAGAGTATGTTCCTGCCCGGTCCTTCTCAGCCTTGCCATGCAGAACAGATGCAGGCAGGGAGGTTAGGCACCACCACCATTGAAAAAAGAACTGCAGGTCCATCCTGAAGAAAAGCTGCTGGCAGGGAAGTCAGGCTCCAACATATACATGCAAATTATAAAATACATACAAATCTACCATGCAACATTTTCACATATAAAAGATACACACAAATAGGTATTCAAGTTGGCTGAATAAGTTCTGACTTATCCAGTAGGGATGTGAATCGTGTCCTCGATCGTCTTAACGATCGATTTCGGCTGGGAGGGGGAGGGAATCGTATTGTTGCCGTTTGGGGGGGTAAAATATCATGAAAAATCGTTAAAAATCGTTAAAAATCGAAAAATCGAAAAACCGGCACATTAAAACCCCCTAAAACCCACCCCCGACCCTTTAAATTAAATCCCCCACCCTCCCGAACCCCCCCCCCAAATAACTTAAATAACCTGCGGGTCCAGCGGCGGTCCGGAACGGCAGCGGTCCGGAACGGGCTCCTGCTCCTGAATCTTGTCGTCTTCAGCCGGCGCCATTTTCCAAAATGGCGCCGAAAAATGGTGGCGGCCATAGACGAAAAAGATTGGACGGCAGGAGGTCCTTCCGGACCCCTGCTGGACTTTTGGCAAGTCTCATGGGGGTCAGGAGGCCCCCCACAAGCTGGCCAAAAGTTCCTAGAGGTCCAGCGGGGGTCAGGGAGCGATTTCCCGCCGCGAATCGTTTTCGTACGGAAAATGGCGCCGGCAGGAGATCGACTGCAGGAGGTCGTTCAGCGAGGCGCCGGAACCCTCGCTGAACGACCTCCTGCAGTCGATCTCCTGCCGGCGCCATTTTCCATACGGAAAATGGCGCCGGCCATACGCGTATGGCCGGCGCCATTTTCCGTACGAAAACGATTCGCGGCGGGAAATCGCTCCCTGACCCCCGCTGGACCTCCAGGAACTTTTGGCCAGCTTGTGGGGGGCCTCCTGACCCCCACGAGACTTGCCAAAAGTCCAGCGGGGGTCCGGAAGGACCTCCTGCCGTCCAATCTTTTTCGTCTATGTTCGCCGCCATTTTTCGGCGCCATTTTGGAAAATGGCGCCGGCTGAAGACGACAAGATTCAGGAGCAGGAGCCCGTTCCGGACCGCTGCCGTTCCGGACCGCCGCTGGACCCGCAGGTTATTTAAGTTATTGGGGGGGGGGGTTCGGGAGGGTGGGGGATTTAATTTAAAGGGTCGGGGGTGGGTTTTAGGGGGTTTTAGTGTGCCGGCTCACGATTCTAACGATTTATAACGATAAATCGTTAGAATCTGTATTGTATTGTGTTCCATAACGGTTTAAGACGATATTAAAATTATCGGACGATAATTTTAATCGTCCTAAAACGATTCACATCCCTATTATCCAGCTTACTGGGAATTTTGCCACCAGTTAGCTAGATAAGTCTTAAAAGTGCTACTTATCTAAGGCCTGGATTTATCAAAATGCACTTACTATCGCCTGCGATAGAAAAAGGGGCATGTTTTATAGTAATTTATCACAATTTGCACTAATACCCATGTGAAGAGCTATGTTACCACAAATTGCAATAACTTAAAGGTCTATCCAGTAACGAGCGGTAGGAAGAGCTGCGTTAGTGCCCGGCGCACCCGCGGTTGCCGCACGCACAGTGCAGCTCACCTACCGCTCGATCCTGTATGTAAATAGCTTGCAAATGCAAGCTGCGTCTAAGAAGCGTCTGTGAAGCGTTAGGTCCGCGCAACCCATTTTACTGGATAGAGCGCCTATACAGTATCCTGGGTGCGCGGGCCTAACGCTTCACGGCCACGCTGGTATCTGTCATTTCAAATGTCATTTGAAATGACAGATACCAGGAAGTCGGGATTGCCAGTCCGCTCTCCCCTCCTCCTGAAGCAGGGCGCGAAAAGCAGCCTTGCTCCGGGAGGAGGGAAGAAGGGACTGGCAGTGTAAAGCGACGAAGCGGCGAAGCGACTTACTTTTTGCAGCCCCTCCGGACATCGGACGACCTCTCCTGCCTCCAGCTGCTCGCGAAGATGGACGCCTGCACAGCCGCTGAAGACGTGACGTCACATGCCGTGACGCCAAACGTGACGCCAAACGTGACGCCAAACGTCGTGACGTCACGTCTTCAGCGGCCGTGCAGGCGTCCATCTTCGCGAACAGCTGGAGGCAGGAGAGGTCGTCCGATGTCTGGAGGGGCTGCAAAAAGTAAGTCGCTTCGCCGCTTCGTCGCTTTACACTGCCAGTCCCTTCTTCCCTCCTCCCGGAGCAAGGCTGCTTTTCGCACCCTGCTTCGGGAGGAGGGGAGAGGGGACTGGCACGGGGGAAGCCACGATGTCCGGAGGGGAGCTGCAAAAGTAAATCGCCGAGCGTAGGATTGCCCGTCCTCTCCCCTCTCTCTCTTGCAATTTTTTTTTTCGCTTTTTTTTTGCTTCGGGAGGAGGGGAGAGGACTGGGGCTGCCCCGGAGACCAGCATCCATGGACGCGGCCAGGGCAGGTGAGTGGGGGCTGGGGGAAAGCTTGCCGCCTACCCTTACCGCTGCCTCTAACGCAGGGGTAAGGGTAGGCGGTAAGTTAGCAGGTTAAACGCGCGGCAAAACGGCAGGGTAAAATAGCGATAGTCGGGGCGCGGGTTACTGGATGCTAGGGAATAGCTAATTCGCTCGTTTGCATGCAATATACATGCCGCGTGCGGAAGGGGTTGCCCGGGGATTTTAGGACGCGGTAAGGGTAGGTTAAAGGGGGTTGTGGATCGCAGGAAGGGCTAACGGGGCCGGAAAGTGAGTAGAACGCGGGTTAGGAGCGGGGTAAATGCGGCCGCACTTTACTGGATAGACCTGTTAATGTGGTATTTCCTACATACAACCATGAAAGAGAGAGAGAAAGAGAGAGAGAGAGAGAAACTAGCCATAATGCCCTAACACTAGATAGGTATTTATATCTCTATGGGAGGCCCATCTAGTAACACGAGGTAAGGATTAAGTATTAGTGTAGGGGTTAGGGGCACTTTGACATTCAAAGTGAGACGTACAAAGAGAACAGTGCTCTCTTGTGAAGATTTGATGACCCTCGGAGTGAGGAAACTCACTCAAAGATGATATTTGTGCAATGAATCCTCAACCTAGTTGATGGACTCTCTACCTGGGTAACATCAAGCTAGGTTGAGAGAATATTACAAATCATATTTAATTGTTAAACTCAGATACATGTCATTGGGCTAATGCACTGCTGAAAGTGTACCATCCACCTTGCCAACTGTGTTCATCCCATCAGAGGATGCTTGAAGTACCTTCTATTAGAACTGCTCGCTTGACATCCACAAAAGAGTTGGCATTTTCTATTGCAGCATCTTCATTGTAGAAATCTCTTCCTGTTGACCTAAAGCTGAATCTTTATTTTAAATCATTTAGAACAGCATTTAAGAATTTTCTCATGCAGCAGGCTTTTAGCTAAATTTTGACAGTTTGAATTTACTCTCTATTCAATCTATAATTTAATGCCAGAAGCAGTAGCACGTCTCCGGAGCATGGTATGTATTTTTGTATATGACTTGTCTATTCTAGTTAAGTATGTTTTGTATCAATGTACTTTTTATGAATGTTTTATTGTACATCACCTCAGTCGCTAGTGTGAAGCGATTAATAAATTTTATTAAATAAAATGAAATAAAAATGAAATAAGAGACAAGCATGGAAGTATTACATGAGCATGTAAATTGGATATAAAGGCCGCAGCTTTATTAAACATATTCTCATAAATGACCTGAATCCAAGCTGAGATGGTAATAGCGAACAGGGATATACTCTGCCTCCGTCACCTGTCATATACCAAGCAAGGCAACATCTTAACTTGGCCTCCCACCTTATTCCCAAGCAAGGGGCCTTACCTCCTAAGATGTAAAGATGACCTGCCTTCTGCTGTAAAGGCACCAGCCAATTGCTGACCTAGACTGTGATTTGCACCTGCATCACATCCAAAACCTCCGGTTTGCTCAGGTAACCTGCAAAACAATATGCTTCAAGGAGAGGATTTTCCCCTTGCTCATCTGATTGTTTTTTGACTTGTATCTGTGTGCAGATTGCTTAACCTGTACACGTCATATTCCGCAACAGAATGTCGCTACAACCCATATCATTCTTGTCTGAAGGAAACAGGTACCGATGGTCGGCCCCTGTGACATAGTGAGGGCAAAGGCGATTTGCTGCCAGTATTCAAAATGGCCTGAGTGTAGGAAATCGCTCCCGGACCCCCGCTGGACCACCAGGGGCTTTTGACAAGTCTTGGGGGACCCTCCTGACCCCCACAAGACTTGCCAAAAGTCCAGCGGGGGTCCGGGAGCGACCTCCTGCACTCGGACCGTCGACTGCAGTATTCAAAATGGCGCCGATAGCCTTTGCCCTTACTATGTCACAGGGGCTACCAGTGCCATTGGTCAGCCCCTGTCACATGGTAGGAGCACAAGATGGCACCAGCCATCCAATGCTCCTACCATGTGACATGGTCCTGCCAATGGCATGGATACCCTGTCACATAGTAAGGGCAAAGGGCCATCGGCGCCATTTTGATTAGTGGCAGCCGACGGCCCGGGAGGGGGAGGACGGCCCGGAGTGGGAGATCGCTCCCGGGACCCCCACTGGACCACCAAGTACCTGTAAAAAGTTTTTTGGGGGGGTCGGGAGGGTGGGGGAAGCTAAAGGGTTCGTTTTAAAGGGTCAGGGTGGGTTTTTTGTTTATCGGCTCGGGCGCAGCCGATAAACAAAACTGCGATCGGGCCGATGCAAAAAAACCCGATTTCGGAGCGGCCTCGGAGGGAACAGGCAGCGCGTGCCGGGCTCGACGTACGCAGGTTGCACAGATGTGCACCCCCTTGCGCACGCCGACCCCAGATTTTATAAGATACGCGCGTATCTTATAAAATCCAGTGTACTTTTGTTCGCGCCTGGTGCACGAACAAAAGTACGCGCGCACGGAAATTTATAAAATCTACCCCAGCGTGCACACACTTTGGTAGCAAGCAGGCATATTGTAACTTTGTGCCTAAATTGCCTATTTGTATTAGCAAATTCTGCATACAAATACCAATATACATGCAAGCTACTGAACTGCTCACATAAAAATGGAAGAGGAAAAGAAATGAAAAATGAAAAACAAAACAAAACTAACCAAAATGAGAATGACCACTGAAACAAACTGAAATGAAATTTTGGGCATGAGTAACTCTAAAAACTAACCACTAAAACCACAATTACTTTAAAATTGCACATTAAGCTGCACAAGTAGCTCAATTTTAAAACTGCTTATATATTTATTTAAATATATAGATCACCAATCGAGCCTTATAATCCTTATCTGCTCTCATAGTCTATGTATATATGTCTCTATCATCCTAGTGTATATCGAGTTTTTTTTAAAGGGCTTATGTTTATTTTGTATGTACAGAACTCACTAACAAAGAGCAGAAAACCCATCATAGAAACAATGCCACTGTAAAGGCAATTTTCAAAATGATTTTCCAGTAAAGTGTCCTGTTTGAACATTTCTAGGGATGTGTTTTCATTTGAAATGGCCTGAAGCCTGTGCCACTTTAGTGTATGGAAGGATAGCTGTACCTCCCTACAGAGGTACCTCCATACAAGAAAATGACACCAGCCTCAAGGTTCTCCAGCACCATTTTTAATAGAACACCAGTGGAGCAGGAGCGTCTGGGGATTGCTCCTGCCCAATAAAGATGCTTATGATCGCAGGTAGGTAGGAGGGGTCTGGATGGGAAAGCTGGATAGGGAAAAGCACAGTGGAAATTGTTTTTATAATATCACAATCTTTGTAGTTGGGGAGGAAAACCAAGCACCTGAGTGGTACAGCATTTAACTGTATATTTTTTCATCATGAAACAAAAATTGTAAAAAAATAAAAAATATATTGAATGAAAATGCCCCACCAATGAAATGAAATAAAAATGTAAGAAAAAATCCCTACAATCGATGCTTCCACTTTTACCAAAGCATTCCACAAAGTGTCTAAAGTTATAACTGTAGGTTTAGGCAGATTTTTCCAACCAAGGCCTTAACAGGCTCTCCTCCAAGCACAGCTTTAATCAGTGTTTCAGGTCCCACCCTGGTTTGGGCTAAGGCAACTGAAACGGGAATATCTTCACTTGTGGGGAGATTTTGTACCCCATCTAGAATTTCCTTTGCCGAATCATTTAAATTAAAAGTCTCAGCCTCATCCCGGTGTCCCCCCGAATCACGACTCCGTGCGTTTCCTCTTTTCAGCCCATCGCTACCGCAGGGCCATACTGAGGCAGAGATGGTGTGGCCGGCGCTCCCAGGCTTAGGGAGATCTCGAAGGCCTGCGCCGGAGATGTCCGCTCCGCATCCACCGTCACTGCAGCCATCTCACCGGGAGTAGAATCTGGCGCCGCCAAAAAACTCCGAAATCCATGGCTGGGCTGGGCCAGGTAAGGGAGCACTGGTAGCTATCTCCCTTACTCTGGCTTTGCATTTGGTATGAGGCATTATTTTCAGAAGAACAAAGTTTTGAGGATAAAGCTGAGGAGGGGAGTCTTTTCATGTGTCTCAAAAGGCAGCCATCTTGACTCCTCCCCCAACCCCCTAATCTAACCTCCCTTCCCCTTCTCCTAACCCTCCTGCCCCCTAGCCCTATCCTAAACCCCCCCCCCCCCCAACCTTTATTTTACCTGTTGCACCTGCATCCGGGCAGGCACAAGTTGCGCGCACCGGCAGCCTGCCAGCATGCGATCCTCCGACACAGTGGCAAATGGCCGCTGTGCTAGAGGCCTCTGGCTCCACCCTGCCCCCTCCCCACCCCTTTTTCAAAGCCCGGGGACATCTGCACATCCAGGGGTTTTATGTGCGTCGCCGGGCCTTTCTATAATAGGCCCGGTGAGCTAACCCAATTTACGCACATAGCCTTTTTAAAATCTAACCCTTAATGTGGGTAAAGTGTATTTACATGCATAAAATCCAGTTTTAAGCATGTAAATGTTTTTGAAAATCAGGTCCATATTAGTGTACTATACTTCTATTCAGAAAGTATAAATTTGAACATGTAGATAAAGGATACATTGACATAAAATTATATCCAGCCAACCTCTGCCTTTTTTCTGCAAGTTATCCTTTTTTGCATCTACATATTTACAGTTTAAGGGGTAATTTTTCAAAGAGTTACTTATGTAAAAATTAGCATATTATGGGGTCGATTTTAAGACCCATGCACATGTGTCCATGTGTGCGCAGTTCCTGACTTGTGTGCTTATTTTCTGTTTTTGGCATGTGTCGAGCTTTTAAACTTCACCTTAAACTTCACCTTTATGCGCGTACTTTATGTTTTTTGCATACATATAGACATATTAAAAAAGGCAGTCTAGGGGTGTTGTGGGGAACTGCCAACAATTAATAGTGCTATTTTAAAAGATGTGTGCACATTTGGCAACTTGTATAATTTACACCTGCTAATTATTTTGCATAATTGATATCAGACTTGTTTATTGCATAGAATAGACTGAGTAGGAATTCTGGATGCAATCGGAGGAGCTCAGGTTGAAGAACTAAAAGGGTCTTGGACAAACTGGGCAACTGGTTAATTTCAATTATGTGTGCATGTTTTAAAATATGTTGATTTCAGTGCATAATTAGGTTTTACGCGAGTACATCCTACTTTATTTTTGTGTCGAAAGTATATGCTCATATATTTTTAAAATAGGTAGAAAAAAGTATGTGCGTTCAATGCATTGAAATACTTTCACTGCATTGCATGCATTTGTGCATAAGCCTACATATGCCCATATGTTCTGGGGTAAAGAAATGAATACATTATAATACACATGTATATGATTCACCTGACTATAAAATGCTGTTGTAGATCTATGTGCAGCCATATATGCACATATATACTGCTGCGCATAGCTGTTTGAAAATTATCTTTCTTGAATGGAAGTATACTATACCCTTTGTTGAATGAAAAACTCCTAGACCGCCCCTTTTTTCCTCCAGTAAAATTTACGTGTGAAACTGAAAATATGAGGATAACTTTTAAACTGGTGCGTTGGCACACAGTACGCATGTTTGCCTACTCATGCCCAGGGATGCAGCTGTTTTATAACATACGTGTATATATGTGTGCATGGTATAAAATAGGCTGAGCGCGTGCATATGTGCATGGATTTTTAAATGTGTACCCAAATGTGCATGCATATCGCGCTTCTACCATGTAAGTTGGGGGATTTTAAAAGGAAAGCAAGCTGACACCATTCACTATTTTCTCAGTTTATTCCCAGTTCACCTAGTTAAGGGATAGGACTTCAGACCCCCCTAATTTAATAGCCACCCTTCCTCCCTATTAGCCCTGACCCTTAAACCCCTCTGATTAGCCTAGATTTTTTGTTTTATTACTTACATGCCATACAAAGCAGTAGTAAAGTTGTGGCAGGTGACACCAGCGCATACCTGTGCACATAAGTATTCACACGTACATCTGTTGGCCTTCCATGACAAGTCCACACCCTGCCCAGACCATACCCACTTCCCATCCCTTTTTGATAAATTTTCATTTGTGCACATAGCAGGAGATGTGCACATACGCGGGAGCCTTTTAAAATGTACTCGGCGCATCCTGGCCTGATATATTCACACATGTCCTAATTGATGTGCACATCAGGCTTTTAAAATTCACCTTTATGTGCGTACTCTCAACATCTATAAAATATCATATACACATTAAGGATGTGCATTCATTTAAAATGAACTGTAAAATGTGACAAATAAGGCTAATTCAATTCATTCGGAGGGGCCCTGAAATGAATTGGGGGCCTCCCCAAATTAAACAAATCTTATTTATTCATTTTGTTTTAAACTAATGATTCAGGCCTAGGTCTAGTCCAGAAGCTGGGGCCTCACCTAGGGCATAGGCAGATGCTCAAAGCAGGGACCGCATCCTAGGACACAGCATGATGCCGGGGTCTCAGCAGAGGCATGGGCCAATGCCAGGCACTTGGCCGAGACCACCAAAACAAACAAAAATTTTTTTACTGTATTGGGTATCCAATGAAGGCTGGATCCTGATGTCAAGGCCTAGGCCCAGACCCAGGCCCGGGGGGGAAGATGAATGTGGCTGATAGAGAGGATGAGTGGGATATCTGGTGGATGGATGGATGACTGAGCCTATATCTGCACCTCAGGCCTACACTTTATATTTGTTTGTACTGATGGTTACATATGTTTATGCTGATGTATTTTTGTCTTCCAGTTTGGTTGTACTGATGATGCGCTGCAGGTTGCGGTACATGGAAACTTAATAAAAATCATTTTGGCAAAAAAAAAAAAAAAAATGAATCAAAAACTATTGTGACACAAAATTGTTTCTTGTACAGATAGTCTGTTCTCTCACTCCTCATGATTCCTTGGCGGGACTGAATAAACTAATTAGTGTAAAACAAGAATGTGTTTCCCTAAATTGTACTATTTTTCTTCACTGGTTCAGTTGTTTGAGGAAGTAGTTTCATAAACTTCCATTATTTTTCACAAAACATAAACCCATCTATTCCAATCACCACTCTCACTCTCTCATTCAGGGATCATTTAGAGATCCATACTCGGCTACTGGGTGGCTGGCGAAGTTAGCTGAATAAACTTATCCAGCTAACTTCACTTTAATAGTCAGTAGCATTGGTGCACTGCTGAATATATCTGGTTATCTTAAAGTTAGCTGGATATGTTTTTTGGCTATCTTTAGTACTGATCTTCAGCTGTCTTAAAGTTATCTGGCTAACTTACCTGTAGATTGATCAGGCTGCAGTAAAAATAGCAGAAATATAACATGTTGCATATTATTTTATGTATGGCACATTATTTTCTTTGTTTATATATATCGGCTTCCTGTAGCTGCCTCTTTGAGGGTGTGCCAAGAGTTAGAGGAGGAGAGGAGTTTGGTGAGTAGTTGGAGGTATTGTTAGGAGAGTTCTTTATTCAATTACATGATTAAATTGTTCTGTTTCTTGTGTTTCATCTGTTTACCTTTACCTTTGTCTATTGTGTTTATCTGCATGTGAAAGTTTTTCTGTGTTTGCCTTCATATCTGTCTTTCCCTTTATGTGGAGGAGTGGAGGGAAGTGGAGAGGAGTGATGATGCAGAGGATGAGGCATGGGGAGAGGTGAGAGGAGAAGAGGGATGAGCAGGGAGGAAGAGGGGGAGGAGGAGGAGGAAGGAAGGAGTGGTAGGAAAATGAGTAATAGGAAGAGGAGAAGGAGTAGGGACAGTAGGAGTGGAAATAGGGAGAAGGGAAGGGATAAGTGGAAATAGGTGGGGGAGGGGTCTAGGAAGGTGAATGTGAAGGCAGGAGAACAGCAGGGTAGGGTTAGACAGAAAGGACAGAGGGTGGGGTGTTATCAGGCAGGTGCAGGAATAAGAGAGGAAAGGAAAAGAGAGGAGAGTGGGGACTGGGAAAGAGACTCAAGAGAGTGACACTACATCTCTGGAAGTGGAAGTGTCAATCTGATCCTCTGGCAACCAGGCAGCAGCTCATCTGCATCTATACACCTATAAGCATGGAGGACAATGAGCAGCTCATTAATGGGGTCCTGGAGAATTACAACATGCTCTTTGGCAACCGGGCTATGATGACCTCCAGGGCTGCCAAGGGCCAGATATGCCAGACTATCACCCAGGCCATATCGTGATGTAACGGCATCAAGAGGACCAGATAGCAGGTGGTACACTGCTACTGGGACATAAAGGCACAGTTGAAGAATACATGCACCAGACTGGAGGAGGAGCCCCTTGCCCAATCATCCTGACACTGATGGAGGAGCATCTCATTCAACAGCTAACCCGATATCTTTGAGGGCATGGATGAGGTCCTGGACAAGTCATGAGCCACGGCCAGTATGTTACATCACCTGTAAATGTGAAATTTGCTACAGATGTTCATACTTTTTTGCATAGGATGCTCACATTGAATATTGCAAAGTGCATATCTTATGCAAAACAGTAAATGTGCATTTCTTAGCATTCTTACTTATATCTTCTTTGTTTCCACAGCTCTCAGACAGGAAGCCCCCGCTCCAGCCGTGAAGCCCCAGGTACCAGCAGTGCAGCCACAGGTACAGCACAAGGTCTTAGCGGCCCCTTTCTCATGGATGCTGAGACACATTGGACAGAGGAAAAGGAGAAAGAGAAGGAGCAGCAGCAGCCACAGCAGCAGCTACTTCAACACCTTGGGTTGCCCATGTCCCTTGATGCCAGTTTCAACCTATCAAGCTTAATGGAGGGCACTGCTTTGTCATGGGAACAACATGCTCAGTCCCCAGTTCCCTCCAGCACTTCACATATCCTGCAGGATTTAGAAGAAAACACCCAGCCAGCTCTGCTCATGAGTCCACCAATGTAAGTATTACAACCACAGATACCACCTCCGCAACCTGCAACCCCCACAACCAGCAGCACCAGCAGGCCACACCTGACTGCATCAAAAAGAAGCATGGGCTGCAGTAACACCATAAACAGGCAGAGCAGGTCCAATTGAGGAGGGTTCAGCTCAACCACACAAATATTGTGCAGCAGCAAACAGCAGCCCTTACACAGGGCTTTACCACAATGTCTACTTCCATTAATATTTGGTCACAGTAGAACCTCAGCTAATTCAGCATTTTCCACAGCTTGCACCTATGCCATCCCCATCCTCACAGGATTCCATTCTGTGGAGGAGTCCATAGCTCTCAGGATAACCCAGGGGTAGGCCTCCAAAAGAAATGCCACCCCAGTCAGCAAAAAAGCCCGGGGAGGAAAAGGGCCATGAAGCACACAGGTGTCAACCCTTAATAATTACACTCAAAGATGACAGCTCCAACCAAGCCAGGCCTCTCCTGTCTAGAGAGTTCCTGTGCTAGCTGGATTGAAGAAGACTGCTGGGCCCATACTGTCTATTAGGGATGTGAATCGTTTTTCTAACGAATTGAAATATCGTACGATATTTCTAAATTCGTTAATATATCGGGTAAAAAAATAAACGATCACTTTTCCCCCTGAATTTTCATAAAAATTGTTTTTTGAGTTAGTGCGCACTAATGGGAATTAGTGCACGCTAACAGGAGTTAGCGCGCTAACTCCTGTTAGCGCGCGCAAACAAAAAACTTTTATTTTTGTTATTTTTTGTTACTTTTTGCTATTTTTGTTAGCGCACGCTAACTCCCGTTAGCGCGCACTAACCCGAAAAAAGATTTTTCACTAAAAAAAAATGGGGATCCACGGGAAAACAAGATTTTCCCGCAGCCAGACGAACCCGAAAGTGGGAACGATCGGGCACCCGATTCACATCCCTACTGTCTATAGAGTTCCTTTGCTAGCTTGCTGATGTGGAAGGTCTACTTTCTGCCAATTGTGTCCTGCTGCTTTCTTCTTATGCCCTCTCCTAGCTCTTCCCATACTCCTGCCTCTTTGCTGGTGTCTCATCTCATCCTGCTGCTGGTGTCTCTTCTCATCATGTCAAATTTCATCCTGCTGCTGCCTCCATGTACAACTCTAATGTTAGAGCTGATGCCAGCACAACTAGTGACACACCCGGAAGGGGGGTAGCATCAGGAGCAAGTAGAGACTCATACTACCTCTGGTGGACCCAATCCCACCAGCGATGAAAGAAGCAGGAGACCCATGCAGCTGCCGGTGGACTCCATCCTTCCAGCAGCAAAAGAAGCAGGAGACCCATGGGGCACCGGTTGACCCCATACTATTGGCAGCAGAAGAAACAGAAGGCCTGTGCAGCCGCTGGTGTGCTCTAGCCCTTTGGCAGTGGAAGAGGCCTGTCCTGCAGCTCCTCCTTGGGTGCTGGCCACTGTGGTAATTCACAGTAATAGCACTTTCTGTATTCTCATCTTGCAAGAGATGAGAATCCAGTAAATGATAGCACCGCGCATGTTAAATTATCGCAGGGCCAGCATGCAGGAAGATCTGCAGAATGGTTTCTCTCCCCAAAGTAGACAGGATAGGCTGATGGCAGCAGCAAAAGCAGCAGAGGAGAAATGACCCATAGACCCTGTCTGTCTGGTCTGCATGTGTGTGTGAATGAATGGGAGGATGCCTGTGTGTGGGATAGGTGTGTGTGTGTATACAGGGCTGGAGAAAGCAGGAATTAGGCCCGTGCCAGGTAAGAAAAGCCCCTATGCAAGGTTCTGATGTGATACTTAATAAGAGAAATCATTTTCTAAATTTCCCAAATAATTTTTATTTATGTAAGAAGGCTTTACGAGCTTTTTTGTTAGCAAATTCTTCAATTACAATTGAAATTTTTATTTATACATGTTAGAAATAGATATATTTAGCTTTTTTTAAAATTGTGCCCAACAAAAGTCGGCCCCTTGAACATTATAGGCCCTAGCCAAATGGCCATGCTGGTACCCCCTCTCTCCTGAAGTATGTGTATATGTGTGAGTGTGCGTGTGTGTGTATGCTAATGAGAGGCTATCTGGGATGGGTATGTGTATGTGAATGTGAGGCTGCCTGGGATAGGGGTGTGTGTGTGTGTATGTGTACATGTGTGTGTGTGTGTGTGTGAATGGGAGGCTGCCTAGGATGTGTGTATGTGAATGTGTATGATATGTATGATATGTGTATGTGTATGGATGTGTGTAAGTTAATGTGAGGCTGCCTGGGATCGGTGTGTGTATGTGAATGTGAGGTTGACTGGGGATGGGTGTATGCATGTTCTGAAGGAACTAAAAAATGAAATTTCAGACCTATTAGTAAAAATTTGTAACTTATCATTAAAATCATCCATTGTACCTGAAGACTGGAGGATAGCAAATGTAACCCCAATATTTAAAAAGGGCTCCAGGGGCGATCGGGGAAACTACAGACCGGTTAGCCTGACTTCAGTGCCAGGAAAAATAGTGGAAAGTGTTTTAAACATTAAAATCACAGAACATATAGAAAGACATGGTTTAATGGAACAAAGTCAGCATGGCTTTACCCAGGGCAAGTCTTTAGGGGTGTGCATTCGGATTGACCGCATAAGTAAAACGCTACTCATATTTTTTTTTAACTTAAAAAAATGATTCGACATAAACGATCGGATTTCCCACATATCCAACATAGATATGTTGGATATGTGGGAAATCGCGATTGTTGAGCCAAAATAAAAATATAAACCCCCTCACCCTCCTTAATCCCCCCCCCCCCGACTTACCACAACTCCCTGGTGATCGAGCGAGGAGTGAGGACGCCATTTCTGCAATCCTTGGCGAGAAGCATGTGACGTCGCGCCACGTCGAGTGACGCGGCGCCACGTGATTCCCGGCGAGTTCGCGCCGGATGGCTCGTTTGGCCCAAAAAGAACTTTTGGCCAGCTTGGGGGGTCAGGAGGCCCCCCCAAGCTGGCCAAAAGTTCCTTTTGGGCCGAACGAGCCGTCCGGCGCGAACTCGCCGGGAATCACGTGACGCCGCGTCGGAGTGACGCGGCGCCACGTGATTCCCGGCGAGTTCGCGCCGGACGGCTCGTTCGGCCCAAAAAGAACTTTTGGCCAGCTTGGGGGGGTCAGGAGGTCCCCCCAAGCTGGCCAAAAGTTCTTTTTGGGCCGAACGAGCCGTCCGGCGCGAACTCGCCGGGAATCACGTGGCGCCGACGTCACGTGATTCCCGGCGAGTTCGCGCCGGACGGCTCGTTCGGCCCAAAAGGAACTTTTGGCCAGCTTGGGGGGGCCTCCTGACCCCCCCAAGCTGGCCAAAAGTTCTTTTTGGGCCGAACGAGCCGTCCGGCGCGAACTCGCCGGGAATCACGTGACGCCGGCGTCACTCGACGTGCCGCCGACGTCACATGCTTCTCGCCAAGGATTGCAGAAATGACGTCCTCACTCCTCGCTCGATCACCAGGGAGTTGTGGTAAGTCTGGGGGGGGGATTAAGGAGGGTGAGGGGGTTTAAATTTTTTTTTGCACATATGTACATATACCCAACTCATTGAATTTTTTTTATGTCCATATTGACCGCAAGTGGGACCCCCTTTCGGACATAAGTAATATGAACATAAAATTTTGCTCTGCACATCCCTACAAGTCTTGCCTCACAAATCTGCTTCACTTTTTTGAAGGAGTTAATAAACATGTGGATAAAGGTGAACCGGTAGATATAGTATACTTGGATTTTCAGAAGGTGTTTGACAAAGTTCCTCATGAGAGGCTTCTAGGAAAAGTAAAAAGTCATGGGATAGGTGGCGATGTCCTTTCGTGGATTGCAAACTGGCTAAAAGACAGGAAACAGAGAGTAGGATTAAATGGGCAATTTTCTCAGTGGAAGGGAGTAGACAGTGGAGTGCCTCAGGGATCTGTATTGGGACCCTTACTTTTCAATGTATTTAAAAATGATCTGGAAAGAAATACGACGAGTGAGATAATCAAATTTGCAGATGACACAAAATTGTTCAGAGTAGTTAAATCACAAGCAGATTGTGATAAATTGCAGGAAGACCTTGTGAGACTGGAAAATTGGGCATCCAAATGGCAGATGAAATTTAATGTGGATAAGTGCAAGGTGATGCATATAGGGAAAAATAACCCATGCTATAATTACACAATGTTGGGTTCCATATTAGGTGCTACAACCCAAGAAAGAGATCTAGGTGTCATAGTGGATAACACATTGAAATCGTCGGTACAGTGTGCTGCGGCAGTCAAAAAAGCAAACCGAATGTTGGGAATTATTAGAAAGGGAATGGTGAATAAAACGGAAAATGTCATAATGCCTCTGTATCGCTCCATGGTGAGACCTCAGCTTGAATACTGTGTACAATTCTGGTCGCCACATCTCAAAAAAGATATAATTGCGATGGAGAAGGTACAGAGAAGGGCTACCAAAATGATAAGGGGAATGGAACAACTCCCCTATGAAGAAAGACCAAATAGGTTAGGACTTTTCAGCTTGGAGAAGAGACGACTGAGGGGGGATATGATAGAGGTGTTTAAAATCATGAGAGGTCTAGAACGGGTAGATGTGAATCGGTTATTTACTCTTTCGGATAGTAGAAAGACTAGGGGGCACTCCATGAAGTTAGCATGGGGCACATTTAAAACTAATCGGAGAAAGTTCTTTTTTACTCAATGCACAATTAAACTCTGGAATTTGTTGCCAGAGGATGTGGTTAGTGCAGTTAGTATAGCTGTGTTTAAAAAAGGATTGGATAAGTTCTTGGAGGAGAAGTCCATTACCTGCTATTAAGTTCACTTAGAGAATAGCCACTGCCATTAGCAATGGTAACATGGAATAGCCTTTTTTTGGGTACTTGCCAGGTTCTTATGGCCTGGATTGGCCACTGTTGGGAACAGGATGCTGGGCTTGATGGACCCTTGGTCTGACCCAGTATGGAATTTTCTTATGTTCTTATGTTCTTATGATGTGTGTATCTGAATGTGAGGTTGACTGGGGATGGGTGTGTGTGTGTGAATGTATGTGAATGAGAGGCTATCTGGGATGGATGTGTGTATATGAATGTGAGGCTGCCTGGGACAGGTGTGTGTATGTGAATGTGAGGTTGACTGGGGATGGGTGTGTGTGTGTGAATGGGAGCCTGCCTGGGATGGGTGAGTATATGAATTGGAGTCTGCCTGTTTTGCATGTATGTGTGTATGAATGGGAACCTGTCTGGGTTGCCTGTGTGTATATGAATGGGAAGCTGCCTAGGATGGGTGTGTGTGTGTGTGTATGTATGTGAATGAGAGGCTATCTGGGATGGATGTGTGTATATGAATGTGAGGCTGCCTGGGACAGGTGTGTGTATGTGAATGTGAGGTTGACTGGGGATGGGTGTGTGTATGTGAATGGGAGCCTGCCTGGAATGGGTGAGTATATGAATTGGAGTCTGCCTGTTTTGCATGTATGTGTGTATGAATGGGAACCTGTCTGGGTTGCCTGTGTGTATATGAATGGGAGGCTACCTAGGATGGGTGTGTGTGTGTGTGTATGTATGTGAATGAGAGGCTATCTGGGATGGATGTGTGTATATGAATGTGAGGCTGCCTGGGACAGGTGTGTGTATGTGAATGTGAGGTTGACTGGGGATGGGTGTGTGTGTGTGAATGGGAGCCTGCCTGGGATGGGTGAGTATATGAATTGGAGTCTGCCTGTTTTGCATGTATGTGTGTATGAATGGGAACCTGTCTGGGTTGCCTGTGTGTATATGAATGGGAAGCTGCCTAGGATGGGTGTGTGTGTGTGTGTGTGTGTATGTATGTGAATGAGAGGCTATCTGGGATGGATGTGTGTATATGAATGTGAGGCTGCCTGGGACAGGTGTGTGTATGTGAATGTGAGGTTGACTGGGGATGGGTGTGTGTGTGTGAATGGGAGCCTGCCTGGGATGGGTGAGTATATGAATTGGAGTCTGCCTGTTTTGCATGTATGTGTGTATGAATGGGAACCTGTCTGGGTTGCCTGTGTGTATATGAATGGGAAGCTGCCTAGGATGGGTGTGTGTGTGTGTGTGTGTATGTATGTGAATGAGAGGCTATCTGGGATGGATGTGTGTATATGAATGTGAGGCTGCCTGGGACAGGTGTGTGTATGTGAATGTGAGGTTGACTGGGGATGGGTGTGTGTGTGTGAATGGGAGCCTGCCTGGGATGGGTGAGTATATGAATTGGAGTCTGCCTGTTTTGCATGTATGTGTGTATGAATGGGAACCTGTCTGGGTTGCCTGTGTGTATATGAATGGGAGCCTGCCTGGGATAGGTATGGTGTGTGTGCACATGCATGCATGTGAGCCTTCCTGGGATGGGTAGTGTGTTTGTGTGTGTGCGTGTGTGAGAATGGGAGCCTGGCTGGATTTGAGTGGCTGTGAATGGGAGCCTGCCTGGGGTGTGTGAGTGTGAATGGGAGTTTGTCTGGGTTATGTGTGTGTGTGTGATAGGGAGAGAATGGGCTGCAGGTGGATCCCAACCTGCCAGCAGCTGAAATGAAGAGAAGGGCCCAGGGCTACTGGCAGATCCCATCCAAAGAAGATATGGAGATGCCTGGGGGTGTGTCTGAGAAGGCGCATATGTGTGTGTATGAGCTTGTATGTATGTGTATATATAAGAAAGAGGAGAAAGTTTTTGCATCCCACTCCCACTAATCCACAACAATCTAAGGGTGACTGGAAAGCGCCCAGGTTTGGAGAGCATGAATTTTTAAAATTCTTTTTACTTTTATTTTGCAGGTGTTATTTAATATGTCTGCTGTTTTGAAATATTTATTGGTTCTTTGGACATTTAGAAAAAATGTATGTTCATTTTTAATTATTCAATCTTTTATTTGTCATCTGTTTCTGGAATGTTATTATTAGTCTGTTTTAACTATAATGATTATATATTTATTTTATTTCTTGATTTTATAGTTTGGTATTTGAAAAATGGTAATGGTTCTGGTTTTTTATTGTTGTATTGCTTACAGACTGTGGCTTCTTGTGGTTTCCAGTTCAGGTTTTGCCACGTTTATGTTTCTACTTTATGGTTATACTATACTGTATTTGGTGAAGGTCTGTATATGTTCTGCATGAGTGACTGAGGTGAAGTATTCACTTAATAGGAAGTGTATTAGTGTTTTAGGCCTTTCGGAGGGTCAAGCCCACACACAACACACATTAAAATAGGCCTAATACCATATGGGTTCAAAGTGGGTTTTTGTAGGGATTTCAGGTTGGCATCACAACAGTGCATGTAAATATAATTTAAGTAATATTTTTACCTCAGAATACGGTACTTTGATATTTTTCATGTAAAATGTTATTATAAATACATAACTTAATTGTGTGTGTGGAGCAGGATGAGGGGGGAGGTTGGAGGTGGGGACCGCTGTGCAAGGCTATAAGATTTGCTGGGGGAGAAGGGTGTCTGTTTTTAAAGTTTGTATCACTGGAAGGAGCTGGGATTTTTTTTGGGTGAGCCCACGACAGACAAAGAATGAAAGGGGGGGGGGGGGGGGGGGGGGGGGGGAGGGGGCAGGAAACATAGTCATTGTTTACACAGAGCAGCAAAAAAGCTAGCACCGGCCCTGTATCTACCTAGTGTTCATCTCCATATGCTGTAAAGTAGAAAAGATGAGGAAAAGCTTGGCTAGAGGTGATTTATCAAGGTCTTCTTCACTCTGTTGGTGACCAATAGGTTGGATAGCTATGATCATGTCATAGCACAGCTATAACAAACCATTATCCTCTTCTATTGTGAAGATATACCACCTCTGACCAAAAAATGGGCCTTCTCTCTAGGTCTAGCACCTAATGCAGTAATTATATAACTCTTTAACGAGAAGCCTACTTCAAAAGTACATTAACCATTTGGTCTTGTTCATCTCTAATGAGCATATTTTTGCAGCTACAGGTGCCAGGACCAGAGATTAGACAGTCTACATGTAACTCTTGTCTGGTCTTAGAGGAGTAACACAAAATCCCCACAAGAGATAACATTGTGACCCTTACATTTGTCTTCACACCACCTAAAAGACAGGAATTAGTTTAGCTTTTTTATATATGATAGTTTTACATATATGTTATCCACTTGCAGCCTGCAAGAGCACAGTGTCATCCCGGAAAGTAGCTTCTATGTCAAACTCATATAGCCTGCTGTGTGACAACTGAGGAGTCATGGAAGTATGGAAGATAGTAGTGGGTGTGCATTCGTTTGCAATGTATTGGCAATCCGCAACATATATGCCATAATCGTCGTATTCGTGGGGGTCACGAAACTTATGGCGAACCCCCACGAATACTACGTATCACTAATGAATAAACCCCCACCCTCCTGACCCCCCCAAAACTTGCCAAAAGTCCATGGTGGTCCAGGGGGGGGCCTGGAGCGATCTCCTGCACTCGGGCTGTCGGCTGACGGTATTCAAAATGGCGCCGATAGCCCTTGTGACATAGTAAGGGCAAAGGCTATCAGCGCCATTTTGAAAACTGGCAGCCAACAGCCCAATTGCAGGAGATCACTCCAGGACCCCCGCTGGACCACCAGGGACTTTTGGCAAGTCTTGGGGAGGTCAGTATTCAAAATGGCGCTGATAGCCTTTGCCCTTACTATGTCACAGGGGCTACCGGTGCCATTGGTCATCCCCTGTCACATGGTAGGAGCACAAGATGGTGCCAGCCATCCATTGCTCCTACCATGTGACAGGGGCCGACCAATGGCACCGGTAGCCCCTGTGACATAGTAAGGGCAAAGGCTATCGGCGCCATTTTGAATACTGGCAGCCGACAGCCCGAGTGCAGGAGATCGCTCCAGGACCCCCACTAGACCACCAGGGACTTTTGGCAAGTCTTGGGGAAGTCAGTATTCAAAATGGCGCTGATAGCCTTTGCCCTTACTATGTCACAGGGGCTACCGGTGCCATTGGTCAGCCCCTGTCACATGGTAGGAGCACAACATGGTGCTGGCCGTCCATTGCTCCTACCATGTGACAGTGGTCGACCAATGGCACCGGTAGCCCCTGTGACATAGTAAGGGCAAAGGCTATCAGTGCCATTTTGAATACCGGCAGCCGACAGCCCGAGTGCAGGAGATCGCTCCAGGTCCCCCGCTGGACCACCAGGGACTTTTGGCAAGTCTTGGGGGGGTCAGGAGGGTGGGGGTTGTAGTAAATTAAATTTAAAGGGTTGGGATGGGTTTTTTTGGGAAACAAATACATATGTAACTAATGAACGGATTGGGGTCCCCCGAGAACGGATGCAACGGATTTGGGTCCTGACGAATACAAATACCGAATGGGACGAATCTGTCCCTGCTGCACAGCCCTAGAAGATAGAGAATCCCCACTGCTTAAGAGCAGATAGTGATCAGGACTGCTAATGCATGTGACCAGGCAGCTACTTTGCCTCATAAGTATGTAGGTCTCCGACTGTGTGATACTGTTACCAAGCTACGCTGTGGGAGTTGTCAAGATGTGGCTACATAGTGGCAACTACAGCCAGATCTTAAGCCTATTTCATACTCATCCAACAAAGTGGCAACTGGATATCTGAGTTCTTACATTGCCAAGGTTTTCAACTCCCTCTTAGCTGAATGAATAAACAGGGTCAGGGCAAGGTGCAATAAACAGGGTCAGGCCAAGGTGCAATGTTAAGTAACAAAATGTGAGGCCATTTTCTAACTGCCTACATATTAGAGGTGTGCATCCGTTTTCCACGTATTTGTAATCCACAACTTATTTTTTGCTATCTGTTAAATACGTGGGGAAGCGAAACGCATCGCGACTCCCCATGTATTAAACAGATTTCTGTTTTATTCGGCCTAAATAAAAATTTAACCCCCCCCCACCCTCCTGACCCCCCCAAGACTTACCAAAACTCCCTGGTGGTCCAGCGGTGGGGTCCGGGAACTCACTCAGACCCTCGGTGCTAGTTTCATCACGGCGCCGATAACCTTTGTCACAGGGGCTACCGGTGCCATTGGTCAGCCCCAGTCACATGGCCATCGGCGCCATCTTGTGCTCCTACCATGTGACAGGGGCTGACCAATGGCACCGGTAGCCCCTGTGACATAGAATGGGCAAAGGCTATCGGCGCCATTTTGAGTCCTGGCGTCGGACGGCAGGTCGCTCTGGGACCCACGTTGGACACACAGGGACTTTTGGCAAGCTTGGGGGTCCTCCTGACCCCCACAAGACTTGCCAAAAGTCCAGCGGGGGTCCGGGAGCGACCTCCTTGCACGCTGGCCGTCCGATCCCAATACTCAAAAAGGCGCCGATCGCCTTTGCCCTCACTATGACGGCAATCGGCGCCATTTTGAGTATTGGGATCGGACGGCCAGCGTGCAAGGAGGTCATCCCGGACCCCCGCTGGACTTTTGGCAAGTCTTGTGGAGGTCAGGAGGCCCCCCCAAGCTGGCCAAAAGTCCCTGTGGGTCCAACGGGGGTCCTGGAGCGACCTGCCGTCCGACGCCAGGACTCAAAATGGCGCCGATAGCCTTTGCCCATACTATGTCACAGGGGCTACCGGTGCCATTGGTCAGCCCCTGTCACATGGTAGGAGCACAAGATGGCGCCGATGGCCATGTGACAGGGGCTGACCAATGGCACCGGTAGCCCCTGTGACAAAGGCTATCGGCGCCATGATGAAACTAGCACCGAGGGTCTGAGTGAGTTCCCGGACCCCACCGCTGGACCACCAGGGAGTTTTGGTAAGTCTTGGGGGGGTCAGGAGGGTGGGGGGTTGTAGTTAATTTAGTAGTAACGTATTTACAGATTGACAACTTATTGAATTCTCCATACTTCCGCATGAAACGGAATTGACCCCCCACGAATACGTATCGCGTACGCAAAGAAAACGTTTTGCCTGCACATCCCTACTACATATTACCATACCTGTAGTTTCCATCCTAAAGAGTGAAAGCACAGGTGAGGATTGCTTGTGGCTAAAGCCAGTGTGCCCTCATTTTGTACACATACTGTCCATGCTCTGGTGTATGTATTGGTGTGGCAAGGAAGAAAACAACAAGATCTACATCACCCCCAATATAGGCTTACTCAGCACAATCACTCACCCAGAACACATGCACACACAAATATGTTAGGGAATTGTTCTTTACAGACAAATGGCAGATTAAATTTAGTGTGGACAAGTGCAAGGTGTTGCATATAGGGAAAAATAACCCTTGCTGTTAGGTTCTATATTAGGAGCTACCACCCAGGAAAAAGATGTAAGCATCATAGTGGATAATACTTTGAAATCGACGGCACAGTGTGCTGCAGCAGTCAAAAAAGCAAACAGAATGTTAGGAATTATTAGGAAGGGAATGGTTAATAAAACAGAAAATGTCATAATGCCTCTGTATCGCTCCATGGTGAGACCGCACCTTGAATACTGTGTATAATTCTGGTCGCCGCATCTCAAAAATTGATATAGTTGTGATGGAGAAGGTACAGAGAAGGACAACCAAAATGACAAGGGGAATGGAACAGCTCCCCTATGAGGAAAGGCTGAAGAGGTTAGGGCTGTTCAGCTTGGAGAAGAGACGGCTGAGGGGGGATATGCTAGAAGTCTTTAAAATCATGGGAGGTCTTTAACGAGTAGATGTGAATTGATTATTTACACTTTCGGATAATAGAAGGACTAGGGGGCATTCCATGTAGTTAGCAAGTAGCACATTTAAGACTAATCGGAGAAAATTCTTTTTCACTCAACGCACAATTAAGCTCTGGCATTTGTTGCCAGAGGATGTGGTTAGTGCAGTTAGTATAGCTAGGTTCAAAAAAGGTTTGGATAAGTTCTTGGAGAAGCCAATTAACTGCTATTAATCAAGTTTACTTAGGGAATAGCCCCTGCTATTAATTGTATCAGTCTATAACATATACCAATACAAGGGATGCTTGTGTCCTGGTATTACTTATGTACGGTGGCTATTGTTCAAGGACAGCCAATTTTATGGGTGTCCTTCTTTTTAGCCCCGTCTATTAATCTTTATTATCCAAAATTCAATGTAGATTTTCTATTTTGTCTTTTACTTTTTTATCTAAAAAGATCCCCTTATCTCCCCGTTTTATGAGGCGACCCACTACTTGTTTGTCAATACTTATCAGGACATCCGTCTCAACTGCTTCTCGACATGGGCCATGTTTCGGCACTCTTGTGCCTGCTTCAGGGGCTACGGGGGGGGTTGTGCTGTGTCCTAAACAGGTACTCGATATCTGTTAGTTCTCCAGTGTCATGTTGATAATGTTCCTACTCGTGGACGGCGCCTACCTTCTGTGTATTTGAATATTCTCCCCCTATGATCACCATCACTTCTTGGCTAAATTTTGTCCTGAACAACAAGTTGCCTGAACAAATATATCTGGGTTTAAAGAGTCTGGTTTGATTTTGTCCACATAGCACTGACATTCAACGCTGCCTGGACAATGTTAGTTGAGTAAGTCAGGTCAGACAAATGCTTGTGGGCAGTAGTAAAACAAACTAAATAAAATTTCACCTACCCTTGTTGGGGGTGCAGATGTTAAAGCTGTAGGTTGTCTGGACCCTGTTTTTAATCGGTCTCAAAGTCAGTCCTGGGGGCTGGTGGAACCTGCTGGTTGGAGGTCTTGGAGGGCAAAGCCCTGTTGCATAAGGTTGAGGCTGCCTCCAATGATTTTGTTGTTGCCTTGGACAGAACTGATGGAAAGGAGCCAGCACTAGTGGCAGAGACAGTTGGGTTAGGCCAGCAGTGAATAGAGCAGCAGGAAAACTGGCAGTCACTTCTTATTGCAGAAGAAGGCTAAGGGTCAGTTGTGAGAGACAGCTGTGGATCATGCCCATGAAACCAGATGTGAGGCAGGTTGCACTACCTCTCAGCTGCTGCTGTGGATACTGAGACTAAGGCAGGAGTGCCGCCAACAGACTCTCAGTCATGAGCTCTGTGTACAGTAGGGATGTGAATCGTTTTAGGACGATTAAAATTATCGTCCGATAATTTTAATATCGTCTTAAACCGTTATGGAACACAATACAATAGAGATTCTAACGATTTATCGTTATAAATCGTTAGAATCGTGAGCCGGCACACTAAAACCCCCTAAAACCCACCCCCGACCCTTTAAATTAAATCCCCCACCCTCCCGAACCCCCCCCAAATGAGTTAAATAACCTGCGGGTCCAGCGGCGGTCCGGAACGGCAGCGGTCCGGAACGGGCTCCTGCTCCTCAATCTTGTTGTCTTCAGCCGGCGCCATTTTCCAAAATGGCGGCGAAAAATGGCGGCGGCCATAGACGAACACGATTGGACGGCAGGAGGTCCTTCCGGACCCCCGCTGGACTTTTGGCAAGTCTCGTGGGGGTCAGGAGGCCCCCCACAAGCTGGCCAAAAGTTCCTGGAGGTCCAGCGGGGGTCAGGGAGCGATTTCCCGCCGCGAATCGTTTTCGTACGGAAAATGGCGCCGGCAGGAGATCGACTGCAGGAGGTCGTTCAGCGAGGGTTCCGGCGCCTCGCTGAACGACCTCCTGCAGTCGATCTCCTGCCGGCGCCATTTTCCGTACGAAAACTATTCGCGGCGGGAAATCGCTCCCTGACTCCCGCTGGACCTCCAGGAACTTTTGGCCAGCTTGTGGGGGGCCTCCTGACCCCCACGAGACTTGCCAAAAGTCCAGCGGGGGTCCGGAAGGACCTCCTGCCGTCCAATCGTGTTCGTCTATGGCCGCCGCCATTTTTCGCCGCCATTTTGGAAAATGGCGCCGGCTGAAGACAACAAGATTGAGGAGCAGGAGCCCGTTCCGGACCGCTGCCGTTCCGGACTGCCGCTGGACCCGCAGGTTATTTAAGTCATTTGGGGGGGGTTCGGGAGGGTGGGGGATTTAATTTAAAGGGTCGGGGGTGGGTTTTAGGGGGTTTTAATGTGCCGGTTTTGCGATTTTTCGATTTTTAGATTTTTCACGATTTTTCACGATATTTTACCCCCCCAAACGGCAACAATACGATTCCCTCCCCCTCCCAGCCGAAATCGATCGTTAAGACGATCGAGGACATGATTCACATCCCTAGTGTACAGCATTAAGGCAAGAGAAGATACTGTGAGTTGATGAGCTCATGAACCTACAAGAAGTCTCTTTCTTAAGACTGCCACAGTGAAAATTGAATAGCCAAACTGCTCCCAGACATATCATGTGAAAGGCATGAAGTCTTCTGCACTTTCATTATTGTTTTTTGGCATCTGAGGCCGGAGGTATCCATATCTGTTACAAAGAAGAAACAATGATAATGTATGCTTCCAACAGATGCCTGTCAAGCTTCGTGATATAGACAATATTCTGTGAGTAGCTATGACTCTGACTACCTCATTAGCAGTTAGGGTCAAGCTTGGTACAGACATCATTGATGTTTGATGATGAACAGGCCAGGAACAGCAATTTATAGCTTTCGTTTCTAGAGGGAGTCATAAGAACATAAGAAATTGTGATGCTGGGTCAGACCAAAGGTCCATGAAGCCCAGCATCCTGTTTCCAACAGAGGCCAAACCAGGCCACAAGAACCTGGCAAGTACCCAAACATCAGGAAGATCCCATGCTACTGATACAGGCTGCCTCCGTTCCCTCCGAGGCCGTTCCGAAATCGGAGCGGCCTCAGAGGGAATTTTCCTTCCGCGTCCCCCCACCTTCCCCTCCCTTCCCCTATCTACCCCACCCCCCAGCCCTACCTAAATCCCCCCTCCTTACCTTTGTTGGGCAAGTTACGCCTGCTTCAAGCAGGCGTAATTGCACGCGCCACCCCGGCATCCCCCGGCACAGGCCGCAGTGCCGGGGGACTCGGGACCGCCCTCCCGGCCTGCCCCCGAACCGTCGCCATGCCCCCCGGACCCGCCCCAGACCGCCCCCTGCCCCGGACATGCCCCCGGATATGTCCCCTCCTGCCCCTTTTACGAAGCCCCGGGACTTAGGCGCGTCCCGGGGCTTTGCGCACGCCGGCGGCCTATGCAAAATAGAGGTGCCGGCGCGCGAGTGCCCTGCGCACGTAAATCCGGGAGGATTTACGCGCGCAAGGGTTTTAAAATCTACCCCATTTTGTTCCAAAACGAATTTAATTTTTGCCTTAGTGAGAGGAAGCATTCTTTCTGGCAGGTTTAGGTCAGGGGAGGAAAAGTATACATGGAGATTGCATTTTTAAATCTTCCCACATATTTTTCCAGCAAAATTCTACTGGCAGGAAAAGCAGGTGCATTGCAGGTAAGCATTTTGTACCCGCAGCGAGTTTCAATGTGGAAGTGTGTGAGTGCTTTAGCTTTGAGGATTGGTGCCAAAGCCCATGGCTATAAAGCATACACAATATTTGTCCCAATGTGGACAAATGCTCCTTGATGACAATACTCACTGACAGAATGGCCTGCCAGTTATTCTGCCTCCCCCCTCTGCTTTTAAGAGAGCTAATTTCTCTGCTCAGCAAACTGTTCTTGTCCCTGTTTCTTGGTATCTGGCTATGCACTGCAACCTTGCTTCCCTCCATTACCTCCCTTGGACCATGGACGCTTGTACTGTCCAGGGCGGGTTTTGTGGCACTTCTCAGCATGTTTGTTCCACAAGATATAATCTGCTTTTGATATAATTCGGATTATATGAATGCCAGGCATGGCACAGCTTCCTCTTTCCCTCCTGGGTAAGAGAGCGTTCCTTTTCTCTCCTGTTTTTGGTCTCCTGCATATTGTGTGTTTGTAGATCTGGCTCAGAGCCCAGCTACATCCTCATCTTTCACTCTCACTTCAGCTGGTCAATAAGTACTTTTCCATTGCCTGATCTATTTTTAAAATGTTTCCTATCCTAACCAGAGGAAGGAAAAATAGAATCAAGCAGTTATATTCTTAGTGGTTTGCTTACAAGTTTGTTGGTGCCAGAAGCTGAGTTTCATTCTTGTTAATGTGGAACCCTCCCCTAAAAGTATAGGCTTCTTCACCCTCTAAAAGTTCCCTAATTCCTACTCAATCTAAAGTTCTCCTCCTTGCACCATTATCTCATTAATGAGGGGGGAGATAATCAAAGTCTTTTTGTGGGGAAATTGACTTTTAAACAATTGCCCACCTTCAATGCAGGTAAAAATATGTTCATTGTTCTAAGACATGAATACTTTAACCCCACATATTGTGGAAACATTCCCATGAGCAGGATTAGTTAGCACAGGAAACAACACATATGGTTCTGGATGTTCAAAACGATACACGCTGTTTTGTCTGGAAAAAGTACTTGCATAAATAGGAAGCACAAATGTTTGTGGCGACCTTTCCCCATATCAAGAATCAAAGGTAAACTACACATTATTGATGTAAACCCAAGATGCAAAAATTATACATGGGCTTTGCACCAATGTGGGCAGTTTAATTACTGCCCACCCACATTATAGCTCCAAAACTCAGCCAGCCCCTGGGGTCTAGTACATAGCGTTGGTAGCATTTCAAGAATCTTGCTCTGGACTGGACTGGACTCCTTTAACCATAGCTTCTAAGGCAAAACTGGAGAACCTTATATCTTCCAAGCCTAGGTTAAGAACATAAGAACATAAGAAAATGCCATACTGGGTCAGACCAAGGGTCCATCAAGCCCAGCATCCTGTTTCCAACAGTGGCCAATCCAGGCCATAAGAATCTGGCAAGTACCCAAAAACTAAGTCTATTCCATGTAACCATTGCTAATGGCAGTGGCTATTCTCTAAGTGAACTTAATAGCAGGTAATGGACTTCTCCTCCAAGAACTTATCCAATCCTTTTTTAAACACAGCTATACTAACTGCACGAACCACATTGTGCGTTGAGTAAAAAAGAACTTTCTCCGATTAGTTTTAAATGTGCCCCATGCTAACTTCATGGAGTGTCCCCTAGTCCTTCTACTATCCGAAAGAGTAAATAACCGATTCACATCTACCCGTTCTAGACCTCTCATGATTTTAAACACCTCTATCATATCCCCCCTCAGTCGTCTCTTCTCCAAGCTGAAAAGTCCTAACCTCTTTAGTCTTTCCTCATAGGGGAGTTGTTCCATTCCCCTTATCATTTTGGTAGCCCTTCTCTGTACCTTCTCCATCGCAATTATATCTTTTTTGAGATGCGGCGACCAGAATTGTACACAGTATTCAAGGTGCGGTCTCACCATGGAGCGATACAGAGGCATTATGACATTTTCCGTTTTATTCATCATTCCTTTTCTAATAATTCCCAACATTCTGTTTGCTTTTTTGACTGCCGCACCACACTGAACCGACGATTTCAATGTGTTATCCACTATGACACCTAGATCTCTTTCTTGGGTTGTAGCACCTAATATGGAACCCAACATCGTGTAATTATAGCATGGGTTATTTTTCCCTATATGCATCACCTTGCACTTATCCACATTAAATTTCATCTGCCATTTGGATGCCCAATTTTCCAGTCTCACAAGGTCTTCCTGCAATTTATCACAATCTGCTTGTGATTTAACTACTCTGCACAATTTTGTGTCATCTGCAAATTTGATTATCTCACTCGTCGTATTTCTTTCCAGATCATTTATAAATATATTGAACAGTAAGGGTCCCAATACAGATCCCTGAGGCACTCCACTGTCCACTCCCTTCCACTGAGAAAATTGCCCATTTAATCCTACTCTCTGTTTCCTGTCTTTTAGCCAGTTTGCAATCCACGAAAGGACATCGCCACCTATCCCATGACTTTTTACTTTTCCTAGAAGCCTCTCATGAGGAACTTTGTCAAACGCCTTCTGAAAATCCAAGTATACTATATCTACTATATCACCTTTATCCACATGTTTATTAACTCCTTCAAAAAAGTGAAGCAGATTTGTGAGGCAAGACTTGCCCTGGGTAAAGCCATGCTGACTTTGTTCCATTAAACCATGTCTTTCTATATGTTCTGTGATTTTGATGTTTAGAACACTTCCACTATTTTTCCTGGCACTGAAGTCAGGCTGGCACTGAAGTCAGGCTAACCGGTCTGTAGTTTAGATTTAAGCAAATTTTCAGTTTAGCCTGGGTACTTAGGTTTTGGGTTGAAATTTGCCAATTTTAGATAGTCAAAAAATAGCCACCTAGATTTAAGGTAACTTAGCCTTTTTTTGAAATTTTATTTCTAAGAACATAAGAACATAAGAAAATGCCATACTGGGTCAGACCAAGGGTCCATCAAGCCCAGCATCCTGTTTCCAACAGTGGCCAATCCAGGCCATAAGAACCTGGCAAGTACCCAAAAACTAAGTCTATTCCATGTAACCATTGCTAATGGCAGTGGCTATTCTCTAAGTGAACTTAATAGCAGGTAATTGTAACTGGATCTGAAAATCAGTGCTAGTTGGCTAAACTCTTTGTTTCTACACACCCCTTCCTATCTGGTAATCCTTCTCACCTCAAAGCAGGAGAAGAATAGCCTAGATTTTAGAGTACTGGACTGAGTTCCAGGACAACTAGGGTTCAAATCCTGCTTTGCCCACTGACAATTCTTGTGACATTGGGCAAGTCATTTCACCTTCCAGTTATAGCCTATACAAAATACAGCCAAACACAAAGAGGTGGCCCTGGGTGGGAGAAGGTGGGGAGGAAGTAGGTATTCCAAGGGTCAGATTGAAATAAAAAAATAATAAACCTTGGCTGCTCAATGCTGATTCAACGCTAGCTGATCAAAGTTACCTAGTATGAAGGATAACTTTAAAACAAGCATAATCGTACTCATAGATGCAGCTATATGAACACATGCATGCACACGTATTTTTTATCATGCACACAAATGCACACACTCTATATAAAATACGCGTAAATCTAAACAATAACGTTAGCGACTCATAAAATATGCTTCATGCATTTTAAACATAGCCGCGTATGTTTTGTCTTATCCGACTATGTAAACCGGCATGATGTCCACAACTAATGCCAGTATATAAAAATGTTTAAATAAATAAAAATAAATAAATGGAAAGAAATATTTTCCTAAGTAGCACTGTGGCAACTTATCCAGCTAAATAGAGCTGTTTAAGACTTATCCAGCTTTGTAAGATAGCTGGATAAGTAAAAGAAAGCATTACATAGGTAGATAAGTAAGACAGATGGATAACTAGCATTTGAAGACTTATCCAGCTATCTGGTGGGGAGAGATGATGCCCTGAATTGATCAGCCTTAACACGGTCTTGCTGATTTTAATCACTTTATTTAAAAAAATCAACTCTCAAAGTCTCCTATATTGTAAGCTCTGTGGAGAAGAGACCATCTCTTACGTGACTTTTTATAGCACTGCATACATCTAGTGCCGCTGTAGACATGATAGGTAGCAGTAGTAAGTGACACAAAGAGGGAGGAACGTAACTTGGGGTATTTGCCTGACAGTGCAGTGGGATGGATGGAGGGAAGGAGGGAGAATCCATCTGGGTGCTGATGAGCTTTTTAAATTCACATTTACAGAATGGGAAGGAGAAAGGAAGGGGAAGCTGCCCTGACATTTTTAAGTTTGGATCACTGGGAAAGAGGAAGAGAGAGAGAGGAAGGAGGCCTTGTTCCTTGACACACCACTTTTTTTTTTTTTTTTTATCATGCCAGAGGGAGAGAGGGAAGGATCTGGGACATTTTTATTTAAAAATTGGGCTGGTAGAAGGGAGGAAGGGGGCATTGGCTCCAGGGAACGCTTTATTTTTGCGAGATCTAGTGGGGAAGGAGGAAGGGAGAAAGGAAGGAAAGTGGAATTTAATTTTGAGATCAGGCCGTGAAGGGAGGGAGGGATGCCTGGTTGTTGTATTTTTGAGGGCTTTGCCCAGTTAGTGCTTGATTTTCAGCACTGGTTGGCTAAATTTAGCTGGGGGAACCCAGCCACACTAAATCCAGCTGGCCAAATTTTCACCCTCTAGATTTAGGTGAATTTAAACTGGAAACCTTAAATTTTCCTAACGAAAACCAGCTAAAATTGGCCAGCTATCCAATGCCTTTTCTGCTAGGTGTTTTTTTGAATAGTGACCTCTGTGTCTCTTCCATATGCTTAAAACATGCTACTGTTTTGGCTTCTCTATTAATCCCTGCTGACTTCCTTCTCCAGGTGTCTATCATGCTCTTAAAGGTGAATTTTAAAAGCCCGACGCACGCAAAAACGGGAGATACGCAAATATGTCAGGCCGGCGCACGCCAAGTGGATTTTAAAAAGGCGTTCATGTAGGCGCATTTCTCCACGTGTGCGCACAAATACATTTTTCCAGAAAAGGGGTGGGGAATGGGCATGGTCTGGGGAAGGCATGGGCATTATTCCTGGATTTCTCAATGAAACCAGCGGGTAAATACTTAGGCGCATAAGCGCGCCGGGGACCCCTGCCGCGTACTTCTGTTCTGGATGGAGTATAAGTCATAAAACAAAACAATGTAGGCATGTCAGTGGGGTTTTAAGGATCGGCGCTAAAGGGGAAAAGGAAGGCTATTAAACTAGGTGGGTTTTGAAGTCCTATCTCTTGCCTGGGCAAACTGAGAATGAACTGGTGAAACTGGCAAAGGTGTTGGCGCATGTGGCTTTTAAAATGTCCCCCACTTACGTGGTGGAAGCAAGATTTGCATGTCTAGCCACATGCCCACTTAAAATCGCATGCACATGTGCCCCCGCTCAGCCCATTTTGTAACATGCGTGTATATTATAAAATGGCTGCGTCCCTGGATGCGAGCCGGCAAATGTGCGCGCGTGTGCGCCGTGCGCCCATTTCAAAGTTACCGTCTTAATGAACAAAGTATTTTTCCTCATACTCCTTTACAGCTTCCACACCCTTCATCTTCATATCATGATCTCTTATACTATATCTGGCACCTCACAGAAAACTTACTTATTCCTTTGTGAGACACTGAACAAAAGCAACAATGAAGAGAAAAACTGTCTTACAAGACTGCATTTAAATAATGACATTCTTCAAATAACCTGGTTTCTGAGGAGTGCAGCAACAGTAATAGATGACTCTTCAGTTTGAAGATGATCTTGATCATGCTCTATTGATGGGTTTTGAGGTAGCTTGCAATTCAAATACTCGAGTGACAAATCTATCCTCAAAGATGACAGGTCATTCCAAAGGGATAGTAGCTGGAAGATCTGAGGGGTTTTTTTTCCTCCTTTTCCTTCCTCTGCTTCTGCTTCACTTGTACAATGCAGATTGTCTTCAGGCTAAGGTTGCAATGAGACTAGGGATATGCCTGCCCAAAATTTTAGCTTTGTTTGGCTTCTTTTGGTGGGTATTTTTGTTTTGTTTTACATTTTATTTATCTTTATCTTTAGTTTTAGTTTTGTTGCCAATTTGTGCAATTCAGTAATTGCATGCAGAATTTTCCAATTTGTGCTTCCACCTACTAAAATTCATGCTATCAAACTGTGTGCAAAAATTTCTGAAAAGAAATAAAATTAAAATTTTTATTACATTCAAAGGCACTGGCCATTCCATTTGGAACAATTGGAAAATGGCCTGTTTTCAGATTAACATGAATTTTAAATCAAAGCACATCCCTATATGACACTATTCTCAATTAGGGACTGACCCATCCCCAAATAGGGGTGGGGAGGTCACAAGCGGGGCAGTGGTCCACCTCCAGATGCTGAGGGAATGGCACTGGGATGGGGAGCAGAAGCTGGCAGATGGACCAGGGACCACAATATAATTGTGGACTGACCCACCCACCAGCCTTTTCTTTTGCCAGTTTCTCAGAAGAGCTCACCTCACAGGACATGTCTGCATTTCTCATTCTGGACTGCTGCCAGTGGTGCGTTCCAACTGTTGGGTCCTCGGTGCCATGCACTTAGGTGACGCACCACTTTTGCTGCTTCCTCTGGTTGAGGCATTCGGTGGCCACTAGCACTGGTGTCCAGCCATGGCCCCCCTACCCCCATGCATGGACCTGTTTGTGGGAATCGCTGGCCTCTTTGGTGCTTAATGGCTTCTGTGCTCCCGGCTTGTGCTGCAGTCCTCCGTCCCCCATGCATGTGCCTGACTTGGGGCCAGTGGCCCCTTTGTTTATGTGCAGACCTCTGGTGAAACCAATAAAAAAGGTAGGTCAGGTTGGGTGGCCCACTGCAGGCACAGGTGGTGGTTGGCCAGCCTCCTGCTTTTCATCAGGGTGCCGGAGAGGTCTGGATTGTGTGTCAAATGCTGTGCATACAGCCTTGTGATATCCTGAGGCAGGTGTGTGGGGCAGATGCTGTGGTGGGTGTGCAACTTGCAGCATGCTTTTCCAGTGCAGGTAAGGAAGTGCCACGTCATGCCTGTCAGATGAATGAATATAAATTTTATTTAAAAAAAAAAAGGGAAAAAGGAGGATGGCAGCATTTGAAGCTCATGTTTTTTCTAGTTTTGATGAGGGTGGAGCTCAGGTGGAGCAATTGGGACACTGTCGCTGGCAGCAGAGAGGGTGTGGGTCCTCCCAGTCACAAGTGTCGGCAGCAGGGAGGGTCCCTCATCCCCCCATGCCTTGCTAAGACACAATTTTCTCCTCTCTCTGGCCAAGTTGATTCTCTGTGTTTTCAGGTTCTTCCTGAATCAGGGAACAGGTGGCCATTTTAGGAATGTCCAGGACATTACTGCAATCCTGTCTTCAATTTTTAACTGTGCTGTGGCAATGGTTGTATGAATGACTAGCTTGTGAGTGATCATTTGAGTTTGGTAGCTATTTTGTGAGTGGCATTATTACCAGTGGCCATCCTTGCAGGCAGACATAGTTTCAACCTTAAGTGTGGTCATTTTGGGGGCCACTGGTAGAATCTTCCAATCTTGGGATTGGAAGATCCTACTAGTGGTCATATTAGGAGTTGGGATACAGAGAGGACCTGGTGATATATGGGATGGCAGCCATAATTACTTGTGACATATCAGGATGCGACAGTGGCCACCTTGATGAAGGCCAAACTGGGCAGTTGCGATGGTAAGGGTTAGATATGCTCGATAGGATAGGTGGCCATTTTAATTAAAAGCAACCAGCATCTTGTATAGACATTTGTATCCATGAGTCAATGCCCAATAACAGCATCATATTGACTATAGTTATTGCCCTGTTCTGGATGGGTGAGTGGCCATATTTACCAGAGCATTAGCAGCCATGTGGTGATTTAAAAAAAATGGCATATATTTAATAATCAACTATAACCCCTAGATCGATAACTCAATAAACATTTGAGCTGGGGGTCAATGAACTCCAAGTAATCACACCTAAATACCCTGGACTCTATTACATCCAATTTCACGGCGCATCCACTATATAACCTTCATAATAGGCATCATTGTGCGGTAACACATACCTTTTTCCACTCTGCCTTATTTTTAATCATTGGTCAGTCCATACCATAATTTTCCTTTTTGCTAGTGCTCAAGTGCTCTATGTATTAAAATTTTTTTCTCATGTATTTGCTTTTCCAAACTATTAATAATATCGTTACTTATCTTGAAATCCCAGTATTTCTTATTGAATTTCTTCCAGCCCAAGGTTTTCACATCTGATGGTCAATGGCAATGTGTCAACTCCCCACATTGCCTCTCCGTGTCCGTGCCCACGGACACGGAGAGGCAATGTGGGGAGTTGACACATTGCCATTGACCATCGGATGACCATCGGATGTGAAAACCTTTTGGCTGGAAGAAATTCATTAAGAAATATTGGGATTTCAAGATAAGTAACGATATTATTAATAGTTTGGAAAAGCAAATACATGAGAAAAAAATTTTAATACACAGAGCACTTGAGCACTAGCAAAAAGGAAAATTATGGTATGGACTGACCAATGATTAAAAATAAGGCAGAGTGGAAAAAGGTACGTGTTACCGCACAATGATGCCTATTATGAAGGTCATATAGTGGATGCGCCGTGAAATTGGATGTAATAGAGTCCAGGGGGATTTAGGTGTGATATATTTAATAATGCCAGTGTATTTTTCTATTTTGGTGTTTTATCTGTAAATAATTTAGAATCAAGTATGTCACCTTAGAGGACCCAGGAAGGATAAGGAGATACACCAGAGATGACAAAAACTGCGAAAATACAGAGAAAGGACCAGTACCCCAGTTTGCACAATTCAATCTTCTAAGCGTCGTCTTGTCACAAGTCTGTTTTCCACCAGCACCATGTAAAAGCCCTGATATGTTTACTATCTGACTTTTATTCTGTATCTGAGGATTCTAACTATTACAGTCAGTTACATGATCCTGTACAGGTAACCATGCTCTTGTGACCAGGACAGGAGGCAGAGAGAAAGAGGGAACCTCAATTAACTTGCAGGGTACATTTTATTTAGCTAATCCTTACTAGGGATGTGAATCGTGTCCTCGATCGTCTTAACGATCGATTTCGGCTGGGAGGGGGAGGGAATCGTATTGTTGCCGTTTGGGGGGGTAAAATATCGTGAAAAATCGTTAAAAATCGTTAAAAATCGAAAAATCGAAAAACCGGCACATTAAAACCCCCTAAAACCCACCCCCGACCCTTTAAATTAAATCCCCCACCCTCCCGAACCCCCCCCCCAAATAACTTAAATAACCTGCGGGTCCAGCGGCGGTCCGGAACGGCAGCGGTCCGGAACGGGCTCCTGCTCCTGAATCTTGTCGTCTTCAGCCGGCGCCATTTGCCAAAATGGCGCCGAAAAATGGCGGCGGCCATAGACGAAAAAGATTGGACGGCAGGAGGTCCTTCCGGACCCCCGCTGGACTTTTGGCAAGTCTCGTGGGGGTCAGGAGGCCCCCCACAAGCTGGCCAAAAGTTCCTGGAGGTCCAGCGGGGGTCAGGGAGCGATTTCCCGCCGCGAATCGTTTTCGTACGGAAAATGGCGCCGGCAGGAGATCGACTGCAGGAGGTCGTTCAGCGAGGCGCCGGAACCCTCGCTGAATGGCGCCGGCTGAAGACGACAAGATTCAGGAGCAGGAGCCCGTTCCGGACCGCTGCCGTTCCGGACCGCCGCTGGACCCGCAGGTTATTTAAGTTATTGGGGGGGGGGGTTCGGGAGGGTGGGGGATTTAATTTAAAGGGTCGGGGGTGGGTTTTAGGGGGTTTTAGTGTGCCGGCTCACGATTCTAACGATTTATAACGATAAATCGTTAGAATCTGTATTGTATTGTATTGTGTTCCATAACGGTTTAAGACGATATTAAAATTATCGGACGATAATTTTAATCGTCCTAAAACGATTCACATCCCTAATCCTTACCTACCCGTTCATAGTGGGTTTATGTAGGATGGAACAGTTAACCTTTTTGCTTCCCTGGCAAGAGGGCTACCTCCTAGAGGATCTTTTTCAAAAAATGTTTTCATAATACTTTCAAGAGATACACTTGAATTGAATTCAGAAGATGAGGATACATTTACCATCAGGAATAAACAATAGGAAGCTACTATGATAATACATATCAGGGATGTGCATTTGTTTGCAATGAAATAGGGTATAGAGACAATATTTCCTATTTCATTGCATTTCGGGGGGGGGGGCGATGAAACGATAAGACAACCTATGAAATTTCATGTGGTTTTCTTATCGTATTTCAGGGGGGGGGGATAAAGGGCACATTAAAAAAAAACAAAAAACCAAACCCACTCCAACCCTTCAAATTTAATTAATTGCAACCCCCCCCCCACCCTCCTGACCCCCCAAGACTTGCCTGAGCCCCTCCCCCCCAAGACTTACCGAAAGTCTCTGGTGGACCAGCGGGGTCCCGGGAGCAATCTCCCCCTCTCGGGCCATCGGCTGCCATTAATCAAAATGGCACCTATGGCCCTTTGCTCTTACCATGTAACAGGGGCTATCGGTGCCATTGCTCAGCTCCTGTCACATGGTAGGAGCAATGGATGGCCTGCATCATTTTTTAAGATGGCGCCGGCCGCCATTGCTCCTTCCATGTGACAGAGGCTCCTGTGTCTACTGGTGGTGACACACACAATCATTCTACTGTCCCCCATTTATTTTTCATAACCCATTTTTTGGTACTTCAAAATGGATGTGTATTTCCCTGTCCTCAGAGGGCTCACAATCTAAGTATGTATCAAAGGCAACAGAGAGTAAAGTGATTTACCTAAGATCATCACAAGGAGCAGGTTTCCCTGGTTCATAGCCTGCTGATTTAATCACTAGGCTACTCTGCTACTATTCCACTCCTCCCCAATTATAGAAATGCAATTTTTTTGTAAATACCTTTATTAAGGTTGACAATAATAAACATCAATAACCATTTAACCCCAATTAACCCCCAACCCACTCGAAATGAACTAACCAGTTCTGTGTAAAGAGACATATAGGCAGCAATCTATAAAGCATGAACAAAGAAACTCCAAAGAACTGCAACAATATTAGGCATAGAACTCCATCAATAAAATAATTATCTCTCTCTCTCTCTCTCTCTCTCTCTCTATATATATATATATCTAGGAACATAAGAAATGCCATACTGGGTCAGACCAAGAGTCCTTCAAGCTGAGTATCCTGTCTTCAACAGTGGCCAACCCAAGTCACAAGTACCTGGCAAATACTCAAACATTAACTAAATCCCATGCTACTAATGCTGGCAGCAATCAGTGGCTTTTCCTCATTGATTAATAGCAGTTTATGGACTTCTCCTTCAGGAACTTATACAACCCTTTTTTAAACTCAGCTACACTATTAGCTACCTTAGCTACCTTAACCACATCCTCTAGCAATGAATTCCAGAGTTTAATTGTTCATTGAATGAAAAAGAATTTTCTCCAATTTGTTTTAAATGTGCTACTTGCTAACTTCATGGAGTGCCCCTAGTCCTTGATTTATCCAAAAGGGTAAATAACCATTTTACATTTACCGGTTCAAGTCCTTTCATGATTTTGAAGACCCCTATCATATTCCCTCTCAGCCGTCTCTTCTCCAAGCTGAACAGCCCTAACCTCTTTAGCCTTTCCTCATAGAGGAGCCATTACATGCGCTTTATCATTTTGGTCACATTTCTCTGTAATTTCTCCATTGCAACTATAATTTTTTTGAGATACGACAACCAGAATTACACTGAGTATTCAAGAAGCAGTCTAACCATTGAGTGATACAGAGGCATTATGACATCCTCTTTTTTATTTGCCATTCCCTTTCTAATAATTCCTAACATTGTTTCCTTTTTTGACCACCACAGAACAGTGAGCAGACAATTTCAATGTAATGTCAACTATGATGCCCAGATCTTTTTTCTAGGAGGTAACTCCTGAAATGGATCCTAATATTGTGTAATTACAGCATGGGTTATTTTTACCAATATGCATCAACTTGCACTTATCCATATTATCTTTCATCTGTCATTTGGACACCCAGACTTCCAGTCTCACAAGATCCTCCTGCAATGATTTAAATATTCTGAATAATTTTGTGTCATCTGTAAATTTTATCACCTCACTCATCATAGCTCTTTACAGATCTTTTTTTAAAATGTACATACATTTTCATAAAGGAAAAACTAGTTTTGCAGTAGGAAATCATTATTCCAAAAATTTCTAAATTCAGAAAATAAAAAGAAAATAAACCTGCATACCAGAACATATAATCTAAGGGGGAGCATACAGGAAAGTGTCTTACATGTAAATATACATGTATTTATATATATATAAACATTTACGCACTATGGGGCAGATTTTAAAACATACGCGTGGCCGTACATTTGTGCGAGCAACCCGGCACACACAAATGCTGCTGCGCGCATGTTATAAAATCAGGGGTCGGCACGCACAAGGGGGTGCACAATTGTGCACCTTGCGCGCGCCGAGCCATGCTGCCTTCCTCCGTTCCCTTCCAGGCCACTCTGAAATCAGAGCGGCCTCAGAAGGAATTTCCCTACCCCCCACCCCACCTTCACTTCCCTTCCCCTAGCTCTCCCGCCCCCTAGCCCTAAGCTAAACCCCCCCTAAAAATTTATCTTACTGAGTTACGCCTGCCTTGGGCAGGCGCAAGTTGCGTGCACCGGCCAATGGCCGGCACGCGATCCCTCACACAGCAGCAAATAGATGCTGTGCCTTGAGGCTCCGGCTCTGCCCCCGCCCCACCAAGCCCATGCCCCGCCCCCTGCCACTTTTGTCAAGCTCCGGGACTTACACGCGACCCGGGGCTTTACACGAGCCGCTGAGCCTTTTGAAAATAGACCCGGTGCGCATAACTCCCCCTACGCACGTAAATCCTCCTGGATTTACGTGCATAGGGCCAGATTTTTTAACATGTGTGCGCATGTTATAAAATCCGGGGTCAGCACGCACAAGGGGGTGCACACTTGTGGGCCTTGCGCGCGCCGAGCCCTAGCGGAGCCCAGATGGCTTTCCCCATTCCCTCCGAGGCCGTTCTGAAAGTGTGCACCCTCTTCCCCTATCTAATCTACCCCCCCCCCCAGCCCTACCTTAATCTCCCCCCACCTTTCTTGCCTTAGTTACACGCGCCAGTTGGCTGCCAGCACGCGCTCCTCTGGCACGGCCCCACCCCTGGACCACCCCGTACCAGCACCCCGCCCATGCCCCGCCCCCTTCCCACCCCTTTTTCAAAACCCCGGGACATACGAGCGTCCCAGGGCTTGCGCGCGTCGCCGAGCCTATGCAAAATAGGCTCGGCGCACGCAGAGGCACTTTCTCAGGGTTATGCGTGTAAGTTACGCGTGTATCCCTTTGAACATCTGCCCCATAGGACTTTGAAAATCTGCCCCTATGGGTTTAAATGTAAGAGAGAGAGGCATAAACACATTTTCTCTTATGTCACCTTCTCATTTAATACCAAATTGGATTACCATTCAAAGTACTTTTATAACTCAAAAACCTCTCTAGTTGTAAAGGGTCTGTAAACATAAATTTCTTTGCCTGAAGTGTGACTATACCATCAGTCAAAACAGCAAGACTAACACAAGTAAGAGAGAGGATACTATGATTAGCAGGACCCATTCTATGGAACTCCATGCCCTTGGATTTAAGGTTACAAAGAGACAGCAAAACCTTTAGAAAAAGTTTGAAAACCTGGCTATTTAAACAAGCTTTCAAGAAAGAGAAGGGAGAATAGAAGCCAGGGATGGGCAAAGCACGAACAATTAAACAACCATACACACTGCAGAAATTCACTAAGAGGTAGATTTTAAAAACATACGTGCGCGCGTACTTTTGTTCGCGCACCAGGCGCGAACAAATGTACGCTGGATTTTATAAGATACGCACGTAGCCGCACGTATCTTATAAAATCCAGAGTCGGCGCGCGCAAGGGGGTGCACATTTGTGCAACCTGCGCGCGCCGAGCCCGGCTCACATTGCCTGTTCCCTCCGAGGCCGCTCTGAAATCGGAGCGGCCTCGGAGGGAACTTTCCTTCGCCCTCCCCCCACCTTCCCCTCCCTTCCCCTACCTAACCCACCCCCCCCAGCCCTATCTAAACCCCCCCCACCTTTGTTGCCAGATTTACGCCTGCTGAAAGCAGGCGTAAATCTGCACGCGCCAGCAGGCTGCTAGCGCGCTATCACCCAACCCGGGGGCTGGTCCAGAGGCCTCCACCACGCCCCCGGGCCGGTGCCACGCCCCGGTCCTGCCCCGAACCGCCCCTGACCCCGCCCCGCCCAGACACGCCCCTCCCCGCCCCTTTTACGAAGCCCCGGGACTTTCGCGCGTCCTGGGGCTGTGCGCGCACCGGCGGCCTATGCAAAATAGGTGCGCCAGCGTGCAAGGGCCCTGCGAGTGTAAATCCGGCTGGATTTACGCGCGCAGGGCATTTAAAATCTGGCCCTAAGTGTGTAGTTTTTAAGATATAGCACACCATTACTAATGGATAAGTTACATTTGTAAAATTAGCTCTGTAATTAAAACTGAGAAGGAAAGATATGGACATGATTAATCACATTTAACAACGAACATTGATAACAAACTATGTTACCGAACCTTATGGCATCTATGTAAACGGACAAATTGTAGTCTCATTACTTTTATGTGCCTTAATGTAAACCGTTGTGACGGTCCCCACCAAACGACGGTATAGAAAAGACTTTAAATAAATAAATAAATAAATAAACAAACATAGCAAACACAAGGAAACTTCAAAAAGAAAGTGGCACCAATTGCCACAGTTTTACACTTCAGGGAGAGAAAATGCTTTCTAAGAGGTTGTGTAGCCCTAGAGACATCTGGATATATTTGAAATTTATAAACACAAAATTTTGCATCCTTATTTTCAAAATACTTCCTGAACACTTGCTCTTTATCTTGCTCTAACATAAAAGAAACAAATAAAGTAGTTCTTTTATTAATCATATCAAACGACTCTTCTAAAAATGTTGACACTCCCACACTAACTGAATTGTCATCAATTGAATTATCCAAAGTCTCACATTGTCCCACCCCCCCCCCCCCCCCCCACCCCTGCCAGCTCGTTTAGGATAATAAATAATTTTAGAAACTTGAGGAATACTCTCATCTTTGTACAAAAGTACTTCCTTAAGACATATTTCAAAAGTTTCATACAGGGACAGCAATTGGGTCTGAGGAAAATTAACCAATCTAAGGTTTCTTGATCGTATTTGATTATCAATACTTTCCAATTCTCTATGCAATACCAAGCTATCTTTTATATGCATATTTTGAGAGTTTGTAATAATTGGTATTTAGAGGATAATTGGTTCACCACTGATTCTCTACTACCTATTTTCGTAGCCTGTTCCTCAGTAGTAGCTCTCTTAGTATTTATCAAAGAAGTTAAATGCACATTCATATGAGATACATACATATCCAATTTAGTAATTAAACTCCACAGGTCCATCATTGTGACATTAGATGGTGGTTCAAGTTGACTTTGTGCACGTACTACTGTTGCCAATGTTCCTCCCTTAGGGGGTTGACAAAACTGTAGTCTGCAATATAGATGGAGGTACCACCTTATTACAGGTGATGGTTGTGGAGGAGAAAGTAGACGTTTGCCAGGACTAAGAGTAGTTGAAAAATCATCACTCATACCATCTTCTACAGGCATATCAAGTGCCCTGATCACATGGGCGTCAATTGGGCCTCGGGGTATTAGTTGTTTCGGAGATGAGGTTATTACCTTTGCTTTTCTTTTTCTCCCCATTCCAGGAAACAAACAAATCAAACTAAGCAAACTAAGCCTAACGAAGCCGGGTACGCCTTCAGCACACATGGCTATTGCAAGGTACCAGCGGTGGCGGGGCGCCACCCTGCCTCTGGTTTTATGGGCCAATGGCCACTCCCCTCTGACATTCAACCACGCCTTCAAGTCTCAGTTCACACCATGTTGGAGCTGTGCAGGCAGCTTTCAAAAATGTAATCAACACATTCAGCAAGGGGGGAGATAAAAAAGCCCAGCCTCTTCCCTCTCTCACCTCCGGAGCTCCCAAACCAAGGCTATCCTGCCTCTGGTTTTATGGGCCGGCGGCCACTCCCCTCTGACATTCAACCACGTCTCCAGGTCTCAGTTCACAGCGTGCTGAACTGTGCAGGCAGCTTTCAAAGATGTAATCAACACGTTCAGCGAGGGGGAAGATAAAAAAGCCCAGCCACTTCCCTCTCTCACCTCCGGAGCTCCCCTAACCATATGTTTATTCACCCCTTCTAAAAAAATGTAGCTGATTTGTGAGGCAACACTTCCCTTGGGTAAATCCATACTGGCTGTATCCTATTAAATCATGCCTATCTATATGTTCTGTAATTTTATTCTTTATAATAGTTTCCACAATTTTTCCCAGCACTGAAGTCAGGCTCACTGCTCTACAGTTTCTGGATCACCTCTGGAACCCTTTTTATATATCAGGGTTACATTGGCCACATTCCAGTCTTCAGGTATGACCAGGTGTGCATATCATGCATTTGTACAAGAAAGCACATCCGAGGTGGGGAGGCAGAATGAAAGGCCACGGGGCTGTGGGTGAAGCCTAACCCTTTGGTGGCCAAAGGAGGAGAGAGCTCACCAGAAGAAGTCAACCCACCAGCAGCTCAGAGGCTGAAAATGAGAGGCCTCTATCTCCGTGCGCGGGTGCGCTTGCGCACAACTTTACCCACAGGTGCACACAGCTTCCATTCCCCCCCCCCTTCCCTCGCAAGCAGGAAGGCTGGTGGGCCATGGTGGAGCTCATCCCACTATGGCCTATTGAGAACAGGAGGCTGTGTGTATGAGCAAGTGAGAGCCTGTGTGTGTGTTTGTGCTTGCGGTATGAGAGTCTATGTGCCTGTGTGTGAGCCTGTTTGCTTGTGTGTGTGTTTGTATGCCTGTGAGAGCCTATAAGTCACATATAGGTTCTCACAGGCCTGCACAAACACACACATAATGTATCTGTGAGGAAGAGGGAGTCTGTGTATATGAGAGAGAGTGTATGAGAGGATGCATTTGTTATTGTGTGTGTGTGTGTGTGTGTGAGAGAGAGAGATGATAAAATTTGTATGGCCCTACCTCCCTCAGGGTGACTGGAAATCAAAAGATCCCCGGTATGGAGAACAAGTGATTTTTTAATCCTTATTTGTTTAAATTATTGGGTGTAATTTGATGTTTCTACTCTTTTGAAATATTTAATTTTTAGGGAAATAGAACATTTTTTAATTATTGGAATTTTTATTCATCAGATGTTTTGAAATATTTTATTAGTATTTGGGAAATTTTTTATATTCCATTCATTAATTGGTTTGAAATAATTTTTATGATTATGATTTTAATATTATGATTGATGCTTTATATTTCTTGATTTTATTGTTTAATGTTTTATGAAGAATGATAATGTTTCTGTTTTCCCATTGTTGCTTTGCATATAGAGGCTGGCTTGTTGTGGGTTCCACTTCAGTTCTTGTCAGCAAGTTTCTGTTTATGCTTTCTGATCTTTTTATTTTGTATTTGGTCAGGGTCTCTGTGTGTTCTCCATATGTGACTAATGTTGGGTATTTTGCTGGCATGTAATTTTTGTGTAGGAATCTGTAGCAGCCTGGTTTCCTAATAAAAGTTTTATTGGTGTTCTAGGGCCTTGTGAAATATGTGCAGTGTTGTTAGGGTTTTTTTTGGTATGGAAGGTTTACTATATTGTAATGGTAATTCTGTTTATTCATGGCTTTCTGAAGGCCAAGCTCACACCATTAAGCATTACAAAATGTCTAATACCAAAGGAGTTCCAAGTTTCTTTTTTGCAGAGTTTTCTTGTTGGCACCACAGCAGTGCATATACATATAATATGCACATTGTGATATTTTGGTTTCAGAAGACTACTTTTGAATGGTCTTTGCCATGTAAAATTTGTTATAAAAGCATAATTTAATTGTATGTGTGTGTGTGTGTGAGTGGCAGGTGGTGGTGTGTGTGTGCAAGACTGTAAGGTTTGCCTAAGGTACCTAATACCCATACCTGTGGTTCTGGGGTGGTTGGGGGGGTGTCAGTTTTTAAAAATATAGATTGCGGGAGGGAGCTGGGCTTTATTTTACAGGCCCAGAACAGGGACAGAAACTGATAGCTAGCCCTGTGTACAATGGATGATTTTAATGATAGGTTACAAATTACTTGTAATAGGTCTGAAATCAAATCTTGTCAGCCTTCGTGATCTGCTGCTGATATTGTTTTGAGAAAGGTATCCCATATCTCAAGGAAGGATTTTTTTTGTTTAGAGGAAGTGAAAAGAGCAGTGCTAAATTCCATATACAGCATTTCATACAATTTGATATTCCATATGGGTAAATCAGGAAAAAGAGTATCAAACCATTCCACAAGAATGCATTAGGGATGTGCAGACCAAAAGTTTAAGTTCATAAGTCCATAAGTCGAAAGGGGGTCCCATTTGCGGTCAATATGGACATATGGAGAATTCCATAAGTTGAGTCTATGTCCATATGTGCAAATAAAAATTTAAACCCCTCACCCGCCTTAATCCCGCCCCCCCCCCCAAGACTTACCAAAACTCCCTGGTGGTCCAGCGGGGTCAGGACGCCATTCCTGAACTCCTTTGCAAGGAGCACGTGACGCGGCGTCACGTGATTCCCCTCGGGTTCGCTCCCGGAACCCTCGTTGGGCCCAAAAGGAACTTTTGGCCAGCTTGGGGGGGCCTCCTGACGCCGCGTCACGCCGACGTCACGTGATTCCCCTCGGGTTCGCTCCGGGACCCCTCGTTGGGCCCAAAAGGCACTTTTGGCCAGCTTGGGGGGGTCAGGAGGCCCCTCCAAGCTGGCCAAAAGTGCCGTTTTGGTCCAACGAGGGGTCCGGGAGCGGAACCGCGATGGACCACGTGACGTCGGCTTCACGTAGGAGTGAAGCGGACGTCACGTGATTCCCCACGCGTCCGCTCCCGGACCCTCACGGAACTTTTGGCCAGCTTGGGGAGTTTTGGTAAGTCTTGGGGGGGGGGGATTAAGGAGGGTGAGGGGTTTAAATTTTTATTTAGATCAACAATCGCGATTTCCAACGTATTCAACATAGCTATGTTGAATAAGTTGGAAATCCGATCGTTTACGCCTCATCATTTTTTTAAGTTAAAAAAAAAAAAGTTGCGTTTTCCATTTAAGTTCAAAACGAATGCACACCCCTAGAATGCATCACTTGGCACCAAAACCATTTATGTTAGAAACAGCCTATAATATTTACTCATGAAAGCATTGGCTGACAAATGGCCCAACACAGAAAAAATTCCAACCATAGGGACATCCTTCCTGGTTATAGGCAGCATCATTCCTATCAACCGAGCGCCAAAACTGACTATTCTCGGAGCACTCCCACAAACAGTGTACTAAAATGTCATTGGCTTGATTACATTTCAAACAGACATGTGAGTTCACTCGACTAGCATAGAAATGCCTTTCAAACGTTTCTTGTCTGCTAGATCCACTTGATCTTTCATCACACTCACATGCTGATACAATACAGTGCTTTCGGCTGAGCGCACTGTTTAAACCACGGTTGGACGCGCGTTTTGAACATGCATCCACAACCCCTTATACCACAAGGGGTTTACGTTTAAAACACGTGTCCAACCCCCCCTCCCGAAACTAATAGTGCTCATCACATGCAAATGCATGTTGATGAGCCTATTAGCTATTCACCCAAGATGCAAAAAAAAAAAAATGTGCTACCAACCTGCACATTTTTACTCTCAGAAATTAACGCCTGCCCTAGATCAGGCATTAATTTTTGAGCAGCCCAAAAAAGTGTACAGAAAAGCAGAAAATATTGCTTTTCTGTATATCCTCCAAATTAATATTGTGGTGATATCAAGTCGGAGGAACCAAAAGGTTAAAAAAAAAAATAAAAAAAAAAATATGTGTGTGCTGGCAGTCAGATTAGGAAAAGGGATGCTCAATTAATGAGCGTCCATTTTCCTAACCTGCTGACAGCCACCTCTCCTGGGTGTCCGCTGCCAATGAGGTGCTAAGGGCATGCAGTTGTCCCTAGCACCTCCTTTGTAGCAGGACCCCTCATTTAAATATTGTATCGCACGCCCAGGAGAGGTGGCTGGGTGCGCATTAGGAAAGAGGGTGCTCAACACCGAGCGCCCGTTTTCCGCGCATCTTTACTGTATCGGCCTGTCAACGTCTGTAAATATGCCTGCTTGCCACATGGCTTCCCTTGGGGAGCCAAAACTAGTTTCTAAAGCAATGCTTTTGCCAGTGGCTGCTCCTCTTTTACTCAGCCAATGACTGATTTCTATCACATCGAAAATTCTTATTTTCTCTCCCTCCTGAATGTCTCCTGTTTAAGGTCTTTGTTCCTTTTAGCCCCTTATTTGTGCAGATAAAAAATATATATATATCATCCATGACCTTCCCTGTCACTCAGCCCTCTATTTTTAGTTTTGAAACAGTGATGCTGTTTTTCAACTCTCCTGTATGAAAATGTTTCTGCTGATCAGAATGTAAGTCCGACTTGATGCAGCGTTTTTGCGAAACACAGTTCCGTGTCAGGGGACCCTAGTCCATCCCATCCTGTAAACAGCAATGTTTTCAGAATAAATATTCTTGGATGTATTACCTCTTAAATCTCTTCTGTACCTTGCAATTTATTTCAGAAGCACTTCTATTTCCTATTGCTATTCACTGGTGTGTCTCCATTCATCCTGCATTTGCCTGCTAGTTTTGAAATCCAGCATTGAAAGGGCTTGCTCCCTTTCCGTTTGCTGTACACCTTGGGAAGTCCTGGATCTAAATGTCAAGTATCAACTACTGGTATTTAAGTCAGGAAATATCATTTAAACACAAGGGTTGTAATCTTATCAGGTGCACATTACCTCTAGCAGAAGACTTGTTCTGCTAAGGTTTGCCTCTGGCAGCACCTAATCATGCCACTTTGCCATCAGACAATACATGCATGTCAACACCACGGGCATAATTATTTACTTCCAACATCATAGCTGTGCTTCAAGTAAGTTACAGCATATAGGATTATAAAATCTCTACCCTGGGGATCTATGCCATGCAATTTAGGGTAGGGCAGAGTAGCTGTCTTAGCTTTGTCACTGGAGATAGGTATAGTTTAGCAAAGGTTCAGCAAGGATTTTCTGCTAGGGGGAGGGTACACAGCCTTTTTCAGGCCACACTCAGACATTAGTATTCTGAACTACATAACTTTGCAAGAATTCTGAAGAAAAAAGTACTACTTTTCTGAAACAATTTGCTGGTTGCTTCAGATTGATCAAAACAAATTTATAGGCTGGAGTAGCTCAGGTGCTCCACCTCCATTGTCTTGGTGACACTTGGCCTTTTGAAAGCATATGCTGTCAGTGTCTTTTCTTGGTGATACCTTGAAATGTGCAGCCATCCGTTTTTATTTTTTCCTACTGTAGGTCATTTATTATCTCCTAATTTGTATCGCTGAAGTGCATCTATGAAGATCAGGGCACAGCACTGTCAGGATAGTGTTGCGACCATCGGTCTTCGATGGCTTTGCCCCGTCTACCTCTCACTACTTGCGGCTCCTCCCACTCACCTCGGACTACTTGCTGCCTCGGCGTCTGTTTGCCGTCCTCTTCGGCGTCCCTGGACCAGCTTTGGTGTTGCCTTTCGCCATGCTCCTCCAAGGTACCTTAGTGCGCACGCGTGCATGCTGCCCCTCATTTTTATTTACATGTTGGCGCAAACCTCAGGTGCGTCCCCCTGATATGACGTCATGCTGCCCGGATATTTAAGCCTACAGTATTTGCTAGCTCATCGAGTTAGCAACGGTAACTCTATGGATGGGATTCGCTCTCCGTACCGAAGCTGCTCTGCCACTCCAGCGCTATCTGGAACTCTTACACCCTTCAGGGTTGCTAACAGGGTACCCGCTCCTCGGGGGCCTCTTCTGCTTCTTTCAGGTGCTATCAGGAAACCGGTACTCGCTCCTCGAGGGCGCATGTTCCCTGAGTCACTGCCTGCATCTTCTACTTGGAAGACTTCACTAACAGTTTCTATCTGTGAGTACAACTACCATCTATTCCACAGTACTGCTTCACTGGAACCAGGTACTCGGTCCTCGAGGGCCTGCCGTCTGTTCCGGTGCCAGACCTCTCGTCTAGTGGACTCTGTTACTGCTACGTGAGTACAATACAACTGAGTCTCTCGCTCTAAGGGATCAGGTACTCGCTCCTCGAGGGCCTGCTCTCCCTGGCTCAGAGCTTCACCTAATTCTACCTGGGACTCTGAATGCTTCTTATTATGTACTCATAACTCTCAGTCTCTTTCCACTACAGCACTGTCTAGCTGAGGACTCACTGTTCCAGCGTTCTGTGGGAGACCTGCCCAGCCGGGCTCAACATCCACTACTCACTACTGCCACCTCTGGTGGCTTCCAAAACTGTTTAATAAAAGATTCAAATCTGTGTTTGTGTGTCCAGAGTCTAGCCTGACCCTGTGGTCCCTCACGGGATTGCCCCCGTGGGCATGGTCAGCTGCCACAGTGTCCAAGGATCCACTCAAACATCAATAACCATAACAGATAGTTCTGACCTCATTGGTCCACACAGAATGCCAGGATTAGCCCTTTTTGTTTTATGGTGAGATTGGCTCCCACAGTTCTGCTGTTGTGTGCTTTTCAAGCAGTCAGATGTTTCAGTTGACCTCGTATAGGCTTTCACATGCTAAAGTGGAAATAAACCTTTTTGCTTATCAGGCGTGAATTCTTTTTCCTCCGGCAGTAGGTGAACCTATGGACCTGAGGCATACATCAGTATTTGATACCTGTCCTGCACACAGTGGTGACTACATACATGACTCATTCTTATTTTCCCATCTCAGAAATGCATTTTAATTGTCCAGGCTGTGAGTTCCACTTTATCTTTACACGGCAATCAATGTCTGCTAGAGGGGTGGATAGACCTACTAGGGCTTCAGGCATACCCCAGTAAACCGGTCAAATTAATCATATATTTGCTGTTCTATGTCCCCGCATCTTAATGAGCATAAAAAGGAAGGGTCCAGAGGGGCCAAGTGAGCCGAATTAAAAAAAAAAAAGAGTGAGTAACTGCAAACTACTTCCAGAGCCCAGGCCAGCAGGGCCGGAAATAAAAAGACAGATGCTGTGGGTCACTGCTAAAGCCCAGTCTAGCAGGGCCAAAGAAATAAAAAGACAGATGTTGTGTGCCACCGTTGGTGCCCAGGATGGTGGAGCTAAAGAAATGAAAAAAAAGATGCTCTTGGCCTGCTACGAGAGCTCTCGCTGGCTGGGCCAAAGAAATGAAAAGAGATATACTGCGGGCCGCCACCAGAGCCCAGGCTGGTGGGGCAAAGAAATAAAAAGAGAGACAGTGAGGGTTGTTGCTGGAGCACAGGCCAGAGGGGCTGAATAAGAAAAAAAGAGAGGTTTTGGCCAACATTGGAGCCCAGGCTGCTGCCGGCTGAAGAAAGAGAAAAGAGGTTCTGGACCACCACCAGTCATGGTAGCCAAAGAATGGGCAGAGGCCCGGTTGTGAGACAGCGAGACTGCTTTTGTGTGTCTATAAAAGGGAAAGAGGGAGTCTGCTTGTGAGTGTGTTTGGGTGTGAGAGAGAGACCCTGCTTGTATGTGTGTACAGATGTGAGTGAGATAGAGCCTGCTTGTGTGTGTGTGTGCAGATATAGAGATCCTGCTTGTGTGCTTGTGTGTGTGTGTGTGTGTGTGTGTGAGTGTGAGAAAGTAAGAGAGAGAGAGAGAGAGGGAACCTGTTTGTGTGTGTGTGTGTGTTTGTGTGAGAGAAAGGAAGCCTGCTTTTGCGTGTAAGAGAGAGAATAAGTCCTCTTGTGTATGTGTATGTAAGAGAGAGGGAGGGAGCCTGCTTGAGTGTGTGTGTACGAGACAAAGCATAATTGTATGTGTGTGTGCATAAGAGAAATAGAATGAGCCTGCTTGTGTATGTAAGAGAGAGAGAGGGAGCCTGCTTGTGTGTAAGAGAGGAGGACCTTCTTGTGTGTGTATAAGAGAGACAAATGAGCCTGCTTGTGTGTCTGTGAGAGAGAGAGACTGACAGCGAGGAAGCCTGCTTGTGTGTGTGGGAGAGGGAGGGAGGAGAAATTTTGTGCATCTTAGGATGACTGGAAATCAAACATTCCTAGATATGGAGAGCAGGGGATGTTGTTTTATCCTTACTAGATTTAATTATTTGATGGGGGGGTCAATATTCAGCAGGCTGGTTAGTGGACAAGTTATCCAGCTACAATTAGCTGGATAACTTGTCCGATATATTCACTGGGAAAAATATTCCAGCTATGGGCTAAATTCATCAAACTATCACAGGTGATAGGAAGAGGGACTTGTTTTATAAAAATAGCATATTTAATGCAATGTGTGCTTTGCACAAATATTACTGCAAAATGTTTTCATACTGAAGGAGTTCAATTTTATGGACGATCGAAGGATGAGAAAACCTGAAACCCTGTGATTAACACTGCCAGCAGTGACACGCATTGAAACGCACGGCCATCTTGAATGTACTAACATTTGAAACGCAATGGCATGCATTACGCAATTACGTACTTACGCACTGACATTCGGTGAAACGCGCCACCATTTTGTGATGATAATTTGTATTGTATTAATACGATTGCTGCTATAAAATGTCTAACCCGTCAATTAAATGACGAAACAATAAGTCTGAAAACTTGAAAACCACGCTAGAAAATGCTTGTTCAGCAGTTTTGTAGAACGCATGTGCTCGAGATAAGAAATGTAGAATGTATAAGAGCCAGCTCCTAAGGGGGTGTGGCATGCAGTTGTACTAAGCCTTTGCCTTAGCTGCATCTTGCTGGCAATAAAAGTCTATCTTTACGGATCAGTTGTCTGGGCCTTCTTTCTGACTAAAATTAGATGGTTACATTTGGCGAGCCAGCCAGGAGGTACCGGGGACGCTATTTTAGCCCCCCAGTTGGTCCGGTAATTTGGCAGTGGAGCGATCCCCCAGACTTACTTGGTGAGTGGCCACCGCTGAGTTCAGCGATCAGGTTTCTGCAGGGACCATTCCGCAGGACATCTCCCGAGACCTCTGGGCTGGTGATTCGGGAAGAAGGCTTTTTGGACGATCGGAAGAACTTTTCAGGCAAGTATTATGGGAAAAAAGAAATGAGATAAGAAATAAGATAAGAAACAAGAATTAGAGACAAGTACAGCTAAATTACCAGCTAAATTACCAGCCGATCCTGAAAGAAGGATCGAGGGAGCCTTGATCAAGCTCCGTGTGGTGGCTAGTAGGAATCCTGCTCTGAAGACCCCGCGATAGTGAAGAAAAAAAAAGAGAAAAGAAGTTTTAATTACAGTCAGTTGGGAACAGGTTTCTTGTTGTGTGAAAGAGAGTGAATGGCCTCGCAGTTCTAGGCCGGGCAACCGCGTTCTAGTCGAGGCGAGTGTGATCCTTTTGTGTCTGGCGGATACGGACCCCTTACCTATCCGCTATCCCTTCCCTCCTTTGTCTGTACCTCTATCCTACGATGGGTGGGGGAGGTTCAACTCCATTAAAAGCCATGACAGAGCATTTCAGTGAAGTGTTCGATAGACATGCATGCACAAAGCCGGGCATGATTCAGCGGTGTGTGCATAGGTGGCCCAGCTTATGTGTTAACTGGCCACCGAAAGGAACCTTTGAATTCCCCACGGCATCGAGGGTCCGAATCATAGTAACAACAGAAGGCAAGCCAGGATGTCCCGATGATATTCCATATATTAATGCCTGGATTGCAGTCATTCTGGAACCGCCGTCCTGGGCACGAAAATTAGTGGAAGGGGCCGCCCTTGTAATGGTGGCACACATACAAAAAACGAGTAGCCGGAAGTCCCCAAACCGGAAGAGAAGGGAGAGGCCGGCCATCTTGAATTCGGATGTTGACACGTCATCGGCGGCAGCCATATTTGTAGTACAGAAGGAAAATGCAAGTCAAGAAAAAAAAGTTAAACCGCTGCCGCCCGCAGCCGAGCCCATATTAACAGACGAACCAGAAATTCCGGCGCCGCCGGCATACGTTCCACTTTACCCACCATTGCCACCATTACAACCATTCCCAGCTTATGAACAAGCCGATCCAGTACCTAGTACATCTCGGGAAACAAAAGAAGAATTAAAAGCGGCCAAAGTCGAATTAGAGGCGAAACCTTCCATTTCAGACGGCACCCGGAACAAAACGCAAGCCGCCAGTCTACAGCTACCAATTAGAGAAACTGCAACTGTAGTGCCGGTGACCCCTATGGAAGATAATGAATATCGCACTACGCAAACTATAAAGTTATTTACATATGTGCCTTTCACATCCAGTGATCTTTTCAATTGGAAACAACTGGTCCCCTCTTATGCCGAAAAACCAGAGCAAATGATTGATTTTCTATCCGGAATTATTACCGCTCATAATCCTAATTGGGCAGATATCCGGCATTTAACTTCTATCCTCTTTACCACCGAACAACGACGACGACAAATACAACAAAACATGGAAGAAGCAGCCAGAGAAGGAGCCGGGTCAGACGGTAACCCGGAGGAAGTAGTAAGAACTCTGGCTCCGCTCACAGACCCCACTGGGATTACCAGACTACGGGAGGACGGGAGCGCATTGCTGCCTACCAAAAAGCCTTTCTAGAAGCTTTAAAGAAAGGGAAAAAGAAAATCGTTAACATGAGCAAGATACAGGATGTGCTACAGAAAAAAGATGAAACTCCTGGAGATTTCCTTGAGCGCTTAATGGATGCGTATCGCAAATGCAGCCCGTTTGATCCAGAAGATTCAAAAAATCATTCTATCATAGTCATGAGTTTTGTGTCATACCCTGATATACATCGGAAACTCCAGAAAACAGAAGCGTTTGAGGGAATGACTATTAGTCAATTGAAAATCATGGCGGATAAAGTTAATGGGAACAGAGAAATAGAAGAAGAAAAGAAGGATAAAAAAGAAAGTGGTAGAAGGATGAGAGAAAGTGTTAGCCTGTTAGCAGCAGCTATGGAAGAGACCAATTTTGGTAACCAAGCCAGGTATTACCAAGGATATCCTGGACAAAGAGGAAGAGGCAGGTCACCATTTAGAGCACCGCACAGAGGAAGGTCGTTCAGAGGAGGATCGTTCAGAGGAGGAAGAGTGCCTCTAGGGGTGAACCAATGCGCATACTGTAAACAAGAAGGACATTGGAAGTCTGATTGTCCGGAGACCGATCCACCGAGAGGAGGAGGATCTGGCCATTCAAAATCACAAGAGAATGAGTGGCAGATGGCATTGGGCGAAATGTCGGAGGATGAGAGTGAGGGTGATGATATAGGACGGGACTCTTGACTAGGCAAAGAAATCCTTCCCCTTGACCCTCTAGTAGAGATAAAGGTTGGAGCAAAGACATTTAAAGGACTATTGGATTCTGGAGCGCAGCGATCCGTTATGACAACTGCAATAACTGTTCCTACATCAAAAATTATTTCCATTGTGGGGGCCTCTGGCAAACCGCTAGCAGCCCCTATCCTTCAAAACAGACAGGTTCAAGTAGGAGGACAAATAGTAACTCACCAGTTCCTTTATGTTCCAGGGTGTCCAGTGCCATTAATTGGTAGAGATCTTCTTTGTAAACTAAGAGCCAATTTGCAATTCGAATCAAATGGTGAAATTAAAGCTTCTTTTGCTGATAATCCAGTTTCTCTAATTTGTCCTCTCCAAGAAGAATGGAGGCTACACCTGCCTGTCATTGAAAAACCTATTGAGCATCGATATGCAGCACACACCCCTCTTAACGAAAAGCGAAGGATGTTAATGGAAAGTGTACCCCAGGTATGGTCTGAAGACAACCCAGGAGGACTAGCCACCGACGCCACTCCTATATGGATTGAAATGAAAGAAAATGCACAGGTCATAAACCAACCTCAATACATCATTCCTTACATGGCTAGGCAAGGAATACAAGTACATCTGCAGAGACTATTCGACCTGAGTATTCTACGGTGCATTCGATATGCTTGGAACACCCCTTTATTACCAGTCAAGAAGCCAGGAACCAACGATTACCGACCAGTACAGGATCTAAGAAAAGCAAATAATCAAGTGGCAGATCTTGTAGCCCTTGTGCCTAATCCATATTCAATCCTGGCTCAAGTTTCTCCAAAATCCAAATGGTATTCTGTCATTGATCTCAAAGATGCTTTTTTCTCCGTTCCAATAGCAGAAGAATGCCAGAAGATCTTTGCATTCACCTGGGAAAATGCTCATACTGGAATAAAGCAACAGTATACATGGACTCGTTTGCCCCAAGGATTCAAGCATTCACCTACTTTGTTTGGAGAACAGTTGGCCAAAGACTTAAGAAGATACCAAGAGATACATGGGCCAGTTGTACAATATGTAGATGATCTTTTGCTCTTTAGAGAAACTTATCGTGAGTGTGCACAAGCAACCCATTACTTATTAAAGACTTTGTACTTGAAAGGGTACCGTGCAAGTAAAAAGAAGGCGCAAATCTGTGAACTAGAAGTGGAGTATTTGGGCTTTCAAATACGTGAAGGTACTCATTGTCTTGGAATTTCCCGGACTAGCGCTATAAGAGCTCAGCCTACACCGACCTGTAAGAAAGAACTTCGTGCATTCCTAGGAGCTGCAGGATACTGCCGACTTTGGATTGCCAACTACGCAATTCTGGCTCAACCATTATATGATAAGCTACGAGGAAAAGAATCGGAATCCATCCCTTCCAGTGGAGGGACATGAATTAGCAAGTCTACATAAAATGAAAGAAGCCCTGATCTCACCCCCTGCTCTGGGGCTACCTGATGTAACCAAACCATTTCATCTGTTCATCGATGAGAAAAAAGGCATGGCCATTGGAGTATTGACACAAACTCTAGGATCATGGGAACGCCTGGTGGCATATTTGTCAAAAGGAATGGACAATGTTGCTAAAAGGATGGCCTGGCTGCCTTCGAAGCATTGCTGCTGCATGCTTACTGATCCCTGAAGCTGTTAAGCTAACATTTGGACAAATTCTGCAAATAACAACTCCACATACTATTCAAGGACTACTTGAAACTCATGGACCAAAATGGATGACAAATTCACGTCTTATTAAATACCAAGCTCTGTTATGTGAAACACCTGAAATTCAAATACAAGACAGTAAAAATTTGAATCCAGCTACTCTAATGCCAGCCCCTGAACTAGTAATCCACAATTGTGAAGAGGTCATGGCTACGGTACATTCCAGTCGACCAGATCTGAGAGATCAACCTTGGCAAGGTGCTTGGACTTTATTCACTGATGGAAGTAGCCAAGTTATAAATGGAGTACGAGTTGCTGGGTATGCTGTAGTCTCGGAGGATGAGATCATTGAATTTGAACCTTTGCCTCCAGGCACATCTGCACAGAAAGCTGAGCTCATTGCCCTTACTTGAGCTCTGCAAATAGCCGAAGGACAAGTTGTGAATATTTATACAGACTCTAAATATGCTTTTCTTACCATTCAAGTGCATGGGGCTTTATACAAGGAGCGAGGATTTCTAACTGCAGAAGGGAAACAACTAACTAATGCACCAGAAGTACATGAATTACTAAATGCGGTCTGGTTATCTCGCAAAGTGGCTGTGATGCATTGCAAAGCCCATACAAAAGGGTCTGATCCTATAGCGCAAGGAAATCAAAGAGCAGACCGCGCTGCAAAAGCGGCAGCACAGGAATCAATTAAAGCCAAAGTGATGACATGCCCACTCTTACAGTTTCCAGGGGAAGTACCTGTCTATACCACAGAAGAGAATGAATGGGCACAGTGTGAAAATTTCCAGCAGCAGAACGGATGGTGGATCATCCAAGATGGAAGAATATGGATACCTGAAACCATTGCTTGGACAGTTGTTAAAGAAGCACATGATTTCCATAATCTGGAAGTGGGCCGTCGGTGCTCTCTTAGTCACTGCCCTAACTGTCATATGCCCTTCCAACAGTGACTGGAAATGGTTCATCAATATCCTCTACATCATCATCTCTGCTCAACTATGGCTCATCTACTCTGTTATCAGAGATTCCTATGGTTCTTATTGATGCTCCAAATTGCTGAACCAGCATCCTCCCATACTTCACTCAGCCAGAACTGCACCGAATGTATCAAACAAGTGCGCACCACTACTGAAGATGGATACCAGCTGGTTTTTACAATCATACATCAATCTCAACCACCACCTTCCTGTGAAGAAAAACCTGCTTGTGCCTTAAATACCACCCAAGGACAGCAGTCTTTCCATCGATGTGTCCTTAACAACAAACTCATCTGCCATTCACCCAAGACGCCCAAGTATTATAATATAACGCTCACCGTTGGACTGCCAAAGGCCTATACTTCTGATATCATCCCAGAAGGGAAAGGAATATTATATTACATCAACTCAACGAAGGTCCTGATAGGAGGGCAACCCAGTGTCTTCCTTACCTTTGATGCATGCACCGCCATTGGCAGACACCCAAGTGCGGTACATTGTGGATCTCAAGCATGGAGGAAAGCATACACTTTCAATCATAAATATCTTTGTCCCTATGATCGATCTAGCAATCCTTCTCATTGGCTGCCATGTGCCGGTGATAAAGAGCTCTCTGGTTGGAATTTGGTGTGTGACTACACCAGAGGAGGATACCCAGGCTGCCCAGGAGTGGGCAGACTAAGTAAAGGAGCTGGGAACCTAATCACTATAGAATGGCCAGTCAGAACTGAAGGATCCCCTTGGCAAGACACTTGGGGTTTTGGAATTGATGGAACAGGAGGAGATCCCATGACCTACCTCACCATCACTCAGCGACGAGAAAAACCATCTCCAATCGTTCACCAAACCACTGTGGTGGGATACCAATCTTTCTTCGATGAAATTTCCCAGCTCAATGAGGAACTTAAGAAACATGCCATTTCTCATCAAGCTAAAAACATGTTTATAAACCTAGCCGAAAACATAGCATTGTCTCTGGAGGTACAGAACTGCTTTGTCTGTGGTGGTACCAACATTGGAGAACAATGGCCATGGGAAGCTAAAGAGATTTTCCAGGCTGACTTGGACGCTATGAATACCACCACAACATACAACCGTAAACACAATCCTTATGAATGGGCTCTTCAGACTGATGTCATCGGAAGACAATGCTTATCATGGCAATTTTCCAAGTTATATACAGTACCTGTTGGAAATTCGCCATGTACGGGAGTCCTCACTGTTACAAATAACAATCATACATGGTGGCAAACTGAAAATCAAACCATACCTACCCCATTTTGGACAGAGTCTACTTTAAATGCTACTTGGAAAGCTGCTGGTCAAAAAACGACCTCATTTATAGCTCCCGATGGATACTACTTTGTATGTGGACGACGAGCTTATGAACAATTACCTTCCAAATGGTATGGCACCTGTTTCCTCGCCACAATACGCCCTAGTTTCTTCCTGTTACCAGTCTCAGCAGGTGAGACTTTAGGAGTGCCTGTCTATAGCCCCATGAAGCCAAGTAGACGACGGAGGCAGCATAGAGTCTCCATCGGAGATTGGTCTGATCAAGAATGGCCACCAGAACGTATTGTAGAATACTATGGTCCAGGTACGTGGGCAGAGGATGGCTCATTTGGATACCGAACTCCAGTTTATATGAATAACCGCATCATCCGACTACAAGCAGTTCTTGAGTTCCTCACGAATGATTCAGCATTGGCCCTTAATATTCTTGCCAAACAGAATACCAAGCTAATTACTGCGGTATACCAGAACCGATTAGCTCTGGATTATCTCCTCGCTCAGGAGGGTGGTGTGTGTGGGAAATTTAACCTCTCCAATTGTTGTTTACAGATTGATGATAAGAGCAAGGTTATCGAAGAAATTACAGATCGCATGGTGCGACTAGCTCATGTCCCTGTGCAGACTTGGTCCGCAGCTCTTGATTGGACAGCCTCACTGCCTTCCTGGCTCTCCTCTGTTCCTGGACTCAAGGAACTTTTATTTCCTTTATTGTTTTTCTTACTTTCTTGTGCTCTACTTCCCTTGTGCTTCCCTTTCTTACTCAGGAGTCTGTCGACCATGATGGAAAAGATTGCTGATCGACGAGCCGCAGCCCAAATCATGATGCTGAACCAGTATGCCTCAATCCCATCATTTCCTTCCTCTGATTCGTCGGATTCAGAAGATGAATCCTCTGTATACTATGACACTAACCTTTAATGCAACTAACATGCCGGGCCACCATGTCTGCTTGAGTCAAGTCCGGCTACAAAGGTGGGGGTGCTCCACTAGGGACCCTTCGTCTCAACCCCGGTGAAGAAACCAACAACTCAGCAACATGTTAGGGCCTGTTCCAAGTGAATGTAATACTAATTATTGTTTGTCTTTTCAGCTACCTCATGGATGAGAGTGATACTTCCACCTTCTACCAAAGTTGAAGTATCAAAGGGGGGAATGAAGGAGTTCAATTTTATGGATGATCGAAGGATGAGAAAACCTGAAACCCTGTGATTAACACTGCCAGCAGTGACACGCATTGAAACGCACGGCCATCTTGAATGTACTAACATTTGAAACGCAATGGCATGCATTACGCAATTACGTACTTACGCACTGACATTCGGTGAAACGCGCCACCATTTTGTGATGATAATTTGTATTGTATTAATACGATTGCTGCTATAAAATGTCTAACCCGTCAATTAAATGACGAAACAATAAGTCTGATTATAAGCTACACCTACTTGAAAACCACGCTAGAAAATGCTTGTTCAGCAGTTTTGTAGAACGCATGTGCTCGAGATAAGAAATGTAGAATGTATAAGAGCCAGCTCCTAAGGGGGCGTGGCATGCAGTTGTACTAAGCCTTTGCCTTAGCTGCATCTTGCTGGCAATAAAAGTCTATCTTTACGGATCAGTTGTCTGGGCCTCCTTTCTGACTAAAATTAGACGGTTACAATACTAATGAGAGAGAGAGAGAGAGACATCATCTACAATGTTCTTCTAGTAGTTAGCTATTTATATCTCTATAGGAGGCCCACCTAGTAACTCGAGGTAAAATTTAGGTAGTAGTTAAGGGGTTAGGGGTCACTTTGTCATGCAGGTGAGATATACGAAGAGAACAGTACACTCTTGTGAAGATGTGATGTCCTTTAGAGTGAGGAAACACACAGAAAGATGAGATTTGTACAATGTTCTCTCAACCTAGCTTGATGTTACTCACGTAGAGAGTCCATCAAACTAGGTTGATGGACTCTCTACATGCTTTACAAGCGGTTTATAAAGTTTTAATAAATGAAATGAAAAGGAAGGGACTGCTGCAGGGCTGGCAACAAGCACCAACATTTACTTAATGATGTAGCAGTGCTAGGGCAGGGGGGCACTAACTGAATAAGTACTAGAGAAGAAGCACAACAGCAAATGTCTTTGTGTCTGAATGTCTGTATCTGAGTCACTGGCTGGCAGTGTGGTTGTCTCATTACTTGGCAACTGGTTTAAGAACTGATTGGCAGGCAAAAGACATCAAACCTGGAATTCAGGATCTATGATAGATGTAACCAAACTTGTGGATGGAAGAGAAACTGCAGCTCAGTTTGCTCACCCATGGTCTAGGATGTGGTCTAGTTAGTTTCAGCTCGATCCAGTATCGTCCGCTCGAGGATTGCCCGTCTGTAACGTGCTCGTAGCGCACAATTCGGGCGCGCAAGGCAGTTCGGCGATACAGTGTCCAGTTTCACGCGTCCGTATCGCTTCTGAAAACAGACGCATAACCCTTTCCGCACCCGGCATGTAAATGAACGAAAAAGCTGTATAATGAAGGAATTAGCTATTCCCCTGCGATACTGTAACGGGCGCTGATATTATCTCCTCCGTAACCCGCTGTTCTGCCGCGGCCTTAACCTGCTAGTTTACCGCCTCCCCCTAGTAGGAGTTAGTGTAGTGTAGTGTAGGGTAAAAACATTGCTTACCCGCCCTGGTCCCGTCCGGTCTCCTGCAGCCCCGTCCGGACCGGACGGGGCTGCAGGAGACCGGACGGGACCAGGGCAAAAAAAAAACAAACGAAAAAGTAGCAAGGCTCGGGCCTGCTATGGTAAGTGTAAAAAGTGTAAAAAACAAAAAAACCTGTGTGTTATATAAAAAAATAAAACAATTTTAAATACCTGTCGGAGGGCCGTGGGTCCAGGCGGCCGGTGGGCGGCGGGCAGTCATCAGCGGCATCCGGTAGTCCCTTCTCCCTTCCTCCCTCCCTCCCCTGCCTGGATGAGCGCCAAAATCGCACGGGCGGGTCGGCAGCGGGGGGGGGGGGGGGGGGGGCGGCAGCAGGATCCGGGAGCGGCGGGTAGGCAGCAGCGGGGTCCGGGGGGTCCGGGGCAGCGGCAGCGGGGGGGGGGGGGCGGCAGCGGGGGGGCGGCAGCAGGATCCGGGAGCGGCGGGTAGGCAGCAGCGGGGTCCGGGGGTAGCAGCGAGATCCGGGGAGCCAGCAGCGGCAGCATGTTCGATCGCGCAGGCAGGTAGGTGGCAAAGTAAAGATGGCCGCCTGCACGGGAAAATCGTGCAATTGGCCGCTGAAGACGTGACGTCACGACGTTTGGCGTCACGGGGTGTGACGTCACGTCTTCAGCGGCCAATTGCACGATTTTCCCGTGCTGGCGGCCATCTTTACTTTGCCACCTACCTGCCTGCGCGATCGAACATGCTGCCGCTGCTGGCTCCCCGGATCTCGCTGCCACCCCCGGACCCCGCTGCTGCCTACCCGCCGCTCCCGGATCCTGCTGCCGCCCCCCCGCTGCCGCTGCCCCGGACCCCCCGGACCCCGCTGCTGCCTACCCGCCACTCCCGGATCCTGCTGCCGCCCCCCCCCCCCCCCCCCCGCTGCCGACCCGCCCGTGCGATTTTGGCGCTCATCCAGGCAGGGGAGGGAGGGAGGAAGGGAGAAGGGACTACCGGATGCCGCTGATGGCTGCCCGCCGCCCACCGGCCGCCTGGACCCACGGCCCTCCGACAGGTATTTAAAATTGTTTTATTTTTTTATATAACACACAGGTTTTTTGTTTTTTACACTTTTTAAACTTTTTTACACTTCCTGGTGCCTGTCATTTCAAATGTCATTTGAAATGACAGGTACCAGCGCACCCAGGTTACTGTATAGGCGCTGTTACAGCGCCTATACAGTAAAATGGGTTGCGCGGGCATAACCCTTCCCTAACGCTTCACAGCCGCGGCATGCATTTGCATGCGATTAGAGGAGAGTATCGGGGAGTTAGTGAAGAGAACTGTGCGTGCGGGGAGGAAGGGTGCGCCTGACACTACCTCACTGTTTTTACCGTGGCCTTACTGGATCGAAATCTGAAATTTATATTGGACATTTTTTATCTTGATTTTGCCAAGCTTCAGATTACATGATATCCCTTTCTAATCTCTAATCTTTATTAAAATTTGTGAATCACTAAATGTACATCTAAGTGATGTACAAAAGAACAAGCATAAAAGTGGAGGCTCACAAAACAATGACACATAAAATATAAATCTCTGTATCAAATCTTACATGTTACTCTGCTCTTGAACACTAAATTGACAGGCAGAGGTGTACTAAGGGGAGAAAGAGGGCGGTGGTCCTCCCCAGGCGGCAACAGGGGGAGGGGTGCCATTGCTGCCAGCAAGAAGGTGCTGCGGCAGCACAGAACAGTGACGTGGTGGGGGAAACCCTGCCAGCAAAAGCAAGGATCTACAGTGGCAGAGGCCAGCAGTGCCACCGGTATTTCCTGGAGCTGGAACGGTGGCAAAGAAGAGGCCCAGCATTGCCCCTGGCATGCCCAGAGCCAGCAACAGAAGAAGAGGCCCTGCGATGTCATCAGCGGCAGAAGAAGGGAGAGACTGGCTCTGTGTAAGTAAGTGCCTGTGTATGAGGGGGAGTGTGTGGGTATGTGTATAAGAATGTAATTTGGATGTGTGTGTTTAGGTGTGTGTGTGTGGGTGGGTGGGTGTATGAGGGTGTATATGTATATGAAGGTGCATGTTTATATGAGAGTGCAGGTGTGGGTATATGAGAGGCTGTGGGTGTGTGTGTGTATGAGGATGTGTGAATGAGGTTGTTGGTTTGTGGGTGTTTGTGTGTATATGAGGATGTGTGGGTATGTGTGTATAAGGGTGTGGGTTTGTGGGGGTGTGTGTATGTGGGTGTGGGTGTGTATGAGAGTGTGTGTGTGAGTTTGTGTATGACGGTGTGTGTACGTGGGTGTGTATGAGAGGGTGTGTGGGTGTGTATGAGACAGTGAGTGTATAGAAGCATGAGTGTGTGTATGCCTGTATGTGTGTATAAGTGTATGATTGGGTGCCTGTGTGAGTGTATAAGAGTTTGCCTGTGAGTGGGGCTGGGGGTGAGAGAGAGGAAGCATATGTGTGTGTGTGTGTGTGTGTGTGTGTGTATGTATGGATGAGACAAGAATTGTGTGTGAGAGATACAGAGGAAGCGTGTATGTGTGAGTGAGAGATGGAGGAAATGTGTGTGTCTCTCTCTTTCATACACACACACACACACACACACACACACATTCAAGCTCCCTCTGTCTCACCAAGCATTTATTTATTTTATTTATTATTTATTTTTAATTTTTATATACCAAAGTTCTTGTAGGGACTACAAATCAATCCGGTTTACATAAAACGAAGAACTGCTCAAAAGAGAGCGGAGCTTTACATGGAACCGAGGAACATATGGAACAGTATAACTGATTGCCAATTTAACATTGTGCTAAATAAAGTAATAATTGTTTAACTGGAAATAAATAAAGAAATATAATATTTTATATAGACAGTTTAACTGTTTAACGTATCAATAAATATAAATATAAGCAATGCCAAATATATATATGAAATATAGTAAATTTTTGAGCTCAACGATAATTGTCCAGTAGCAGATTCTAAAATTAGTACTTGATACAGTGTCCATAATTAGGGTAATTAAGATACTTAGGAATTGGGAAGTCTGTTCGTCACCGTAAAATTAAAATTAATCGTCTGGGAAAGCTTGTTGGAAGAGAAATGTCTTCAATCTTTTTTTGAATTCTTGATGACTGGGTTCTAGTCTAAGATCTGGGGGAAGCATATTCCACTGGTGTGGGCCTGCTGAAGATAGCGCTCGTTTGCTCAATGATGATTTAATTTGTGGAGCATGCAGTGTTCCTCTGTATGCGCTTCTGATTGGTCTGGAGGAGGTGTGTGGTTGTAGTTGAGAGCTTAATGAGATGGGAGCTAGTTTATTTGTCGCTTTGTGGATGATAGTGAGTACCTTATAGAGTATCCTTTGTTTAATGGGGATCCAATGTAAGTTCCGGAGGATTGGGGTGATATGATCTTTTTTGTTAGTGTTAGTTAGAATTCTAGCCGCTGAATTCTGAACCATCTGTAATGGTTTGATAGTGTTGGCGGGTATACCTAGTAGCAAGGAGTTGCAATAGTCGAGCTTAGAAAGAATGATGGATTGTAGTACTAGCCTGAAGTCGGAGTAGTGAAGGAGGGGTTTAAGTTTTTTGAGGACTTGCAGTTTGTAAAAGCAGTCCTTTGTGGTATTGTTTACAAACTTTTTTAGGTTTAGATGATTATCAAGCCATGCTCCAAGGTCTCTGACGTCAGATGAGAATGAGTTGTTTGTGTTTGGTAGAGAAAGGCTGGAAGAGATTGTGCGTGGATCCTGGGAGACAATGAGCATTTCGGTTTTATTAGCATTCAATACTAAGTTGAGGCTTGAGAGTAGGTTTTTGATGGGCTGTAGGCATTCGTTCCAGTACGTGATGGTTTTTTGAAGGGATTCTGTAATCGGAAGGAGGATTTGTATGTCGTCTGCGTAGAGGTAATGGGTGAGCTTTAGGTTTGAGAGTAGATGGCAGAGAGGGAGGAGGTAGATATTGAAGAGGGTAGGTGAGAGTGATGATCCTTGTGGGACTCCTTGCTCTGTCAAGATTGGATGCGATTCTTTGTTGTTTATTCTTACTTTGTAGAATCTGTTGCTTAAGAAGGATTGGAACCATCTAAGGGCTGTGCCTTTGATCCCTATGTTGGCTAGTTGGTCTATTAGAGTGGAGTGTTTTACTGTATCAAATGCAGCGGAAAGATCCAGAAGAATAAGCAGGTAAGATTGTTTATTCTCCAGATTAACGAGGATTGTGTCAGTGAGAGATAGTAAGAGAGATTTGGTGTTTAGGCGTTTTTGGAATCCATATTGGGCTGGGGATAGAATGTTATGATCTTCCAAATAATCTGACAGTTGCTTGTTGACAATTTTTTCCATCAGTTTGGCGATAAGTGGTAAGTTTGCGATGGGTCTAAAATTGGCAGGGTCTGATGGGCAGGCGTTTGGTTTCTTTAGTAATGGTTTCAGTATTGCCAATTTTAACTGGTTAGGAACTAAACCTTGAGAAAGGGATGTGTTGATAATTTCTGCAATTGGTTTTGAGATGGTGTTTGGTATGGCGATGAGGAGATTTGTTGGTATTGGGTCTGATGGGTGGGAGGAAGGTTTGAATTTTTTGAGTGTGTTTTCAATCTCCAGTGAAGAAGTGAGCTCGAATGAATCCAGGCTTGTGGTTTGTTGCGGCAAGGATGTGAGGTGGTGTGTTAGGGTAAGGCTGTTGTAAGTGATGGTTTGAGTAAGGTTGGTGATTTTTGTTTTGAAGTAGTTGGCTAGTTCGTTTACTTTGTTGAGAGCTTGGTGGTCTGGGATAGTAGGAGGAGATGGTTTGGTTAAAGAGGAGACGTAAGAGAATAGAGCTTTTGAGTCGAATATAAAGTGGTGTATTTTTTCTCTGTAGAATTATTTCTTAGTTCTAAGGATTGTGTTCCTGTAGTTGTTGAGGAGGGATTTGTAGATGGCATGTGTTGAGGTGGTTGGGTTTTTTCTCCAGCTTTGTTCTTTTTTTCTAAGTGATTGTTTAAGGGATTTAAGTTCGGGTGTAAACCAAGGTTTCCTATTGTCTAGTGTAGGTTGTATGGTTTTGGTTGTAGTTGGGCAGATTTGATCTGCAATTTTATTGTTAATATTGATCCAAGAGGTAGTTGCAGTTGTTGGGTCTGTGAGGTCTAGTTGCTTTAATGCTTCAGTCATTTTCTCACTGAGTATGTCTGGGAGCATGGTTTCCTGAAGTGGATAGTGGTTTTGTTAGTAGTTTGAGGTGGTGGGTTGTTGATATTGAGGGCTGTGTGGATAACTTTGTGGTCTGACCATGGAACTGGTGAGCAAGTGGGGTTGGTATGAATATTAAAGGGTTCGTTAATAAAGATGAGGTCCAGAGTGTGGCCTGCCTTGTGGGTAGAACTGTTGATAATTTGAGTAAAGCCCAAATGGTTGAGAGAGGAAAGAACTGTTTGGCAGTTGATGGATTGTGGAGAAGCATCTACGTGTAAATTAAAGTCTCCGAGGATTATGGCAGGTTTGTCGACGTTTATGTGTTTGGCTATAAGTTCTATCAGTAGAGAGGGATCCGATTCTAATGTTCCTGGTGGTGCGTAGATTAAAGCTATTTGGATATGTTCAGATTTAAAGAGTGAGAATTCTAGTTTGTTGGAGGAATTGGTAAGTTGTAAGGTAATATTAAGACCTTTTTTTGCTGCTAGAAGACCTCCACCTCTTTTTTTGGGTCTTGGGACGGAGAATAAGTCGTAAGATTGTATGGGCAGTTGATTTATGAGTACTGTATCTGTGAGTTTTAGCCATGTCTCTGTAACTGCACAGATATCTGGGTTGGCTTCTATGAGGTAGTCGCTGAGGATGTCCATTTTTTTGGAGAGCGATTGAGCGTTGAATAGTGTTAAGGTAAATAATGAGAGTCCTAGAAATTGTGTTATAGGTGAAATCATTATTGGTAATAGTCTTTGTTGTCGTGTGATGTGATGAATTGCAGGTTTTGTGTGCTTTCTGATTTTGTGCCAGATTTTAGGGATGGTGCAGAGGTGCATTATTGTGGCTCAATTAGTTGGGAACAGAGGCTGGATGGTTGCTGGTGAGGCTGGATGGTTGCTGGAGAGGCTGGATGGTTGCTGGTGAGGCTGGATGGTTGCTGGTGGGGCTGGATGGTTTCTGGTGAGGCTGGATGGTTGCTGGTGGGGCTGGATGGTTGCTGGTGAGGCTGGATGGTTGCTGGTGAGGCTGGATGATTGTTGTCGCTGTTACTTGCAAGCTGGCGAGTCTGGGTGAGTGTTGAGGAGGCAGGTATGAGTATGAGCTTGCAGTTGATAGGTTGTTAAGTATGTAGGATGGTGTTGATCCTACTGTCTGCGGTGGTCTGCACTCCGGTCTGCACTAAGGGGTGCACTCCGGTCTGCACTCCGGTCTGCACTAAGGGGCGCACAAAGGGGCCAGCCCCTTTGACGCGCTCCTTCGACGCGTGGCGTTCGACGCGTGGCGTCTGGGTGGTTTTTGCTTTAAATGGCTACTTGGACTCAACTGATTGGCTGCCTTGCAGCCGTCTGTTGGGCGTGTCTCTCTGAGGTGGAGGGAGGACCTTTGTTGCTTGTTTTAGGCCCCGGTTTTGGTCACGCTGTCGGCGCTGAGGCCGCCCGGGTGGGGAGTGAAGTTTGCTGACCTTCCCCCGGCGGGGCTCGGCGCCGATTGCGTAGGCCCTCCCCAGCTGTAGCGGAGCAGCAAGGTAAAGGAGATGGCGCCGAAGAGAGCCGCGATTTAAATCCCCGCAGGGCCGGCTCTGATTGGGTTAGCTGGTGCGGAGGCGGGACTTGAGTCTCGGCGCATTTTTTTCTTTTTTTATACCTTTGCTGCTTGTTTTAGGCCCCGGTTTCGGTCGCGCTGTCGGTGCTGAGGCCGCCCGGGTGGGGAGTGAAGTTTGCATGTATATGTGTGAGAGACAGAGGGAGCATATTTTGTTTGTGTCTCTGGGTGTATGTGTGTCCCCAGTTCTCGACAATTTTGTGACAGCACGGGGGAAAGCGGCCCCTGTGCATTCAATTGGCTGCCGTGACGCCAAACGTCGTGACGTCACGTCTTGAGCAGCCAATTGAATGCACAGGGGCCGCTTTCCCCCATGCTGGCAGCCATCTTCCCGGACGAGGCAGGGGAGCAACGATGCCGGACGAGGCGGGGGAGCAGCGATGCCGGACGGCTGCAAAGTAAGTCGGGTCGGGTCGGGTCCCCTTTTGGTTTTTTCGCTTCGCCGCTGTCAACTCTTCTCCCCTCCTTCCGGAGCAGGGCGCGAAAAGCAGCCTTGCTCCGGGAGGAGGGGGGACACTGACAGCGAAGCAACTTACTTTTAGCTTTTTGAAAACAAAATTGCTTTTGGTTTTTTTTCGCTTCGCCGATAGTGTCTATTCTTCCCTCCTCCCGGAGCAAGGATAAAAAAGCAGCTCCGGGAGGAGGGAAGAACTGAAGCGGCGAAGCAACTTACTTGCACGGGGGAAAGCGGTCTCCGTGGCAGCCCCAGTCCTCTCCCCTCCTCCCGAAGCCAAAAAAAAAGCGAAAAAAACGTTGCAGCCCCCCTCCGGATGGCACCCATGATCGCGGCCGGGGCAGGTGAGCGGGGGCTGGGGGAAAGCTTGCCATCTACCCTTACCCCTGCCTCTACCGCAGGGGTCAGGGTAGGCAGTAAGTTTGCAGGTTAAACGCGTGACAAAACGGCAGGGAAAACTAGCGATAGTCGGGGCGCGGGTTACGGGATGCTAGGGAATAGCTAATTCGCTCGTTTGCATGCAGTATACATGCCACGGGCAGAAGGGGTTGCCCGGGGAATTTAGGATGCGGTAGTAGTAGGTTAAAGGGGATTCGGGATCACAGGAAGCGCTAACGCGGCCGGAACGTGAGTAAAAAGCGGCTTAGGAGCAGGGTAAACGCGGCCGCACTTTACAGGATAGGCCTGTGTATTCCTTTCCAGATCATTTATATATATATTGAAAAGCACCGGTCCAAGTACAGATCCCTGAGGCACTCCACTGTTTAATCCTTCTCTGTGTTTCTTGTCTTTTAACCAGTTTGTAATCCACGAAATGACAGATACCAGGAAGCGAAAAAACCAAAAGCAAGAAGTAAGTCGCTTCGCCGCTTCCCTCCTCCCGGAGCAAGGCTGCTTTTCGTGCCCTGCTCCGAGAGGAGGGAAGAGTGAAGTGGCGAAGCGACTTACTTTTTGCTTTTGGTTTTTTCGCTTCCTGGTATCTGTCATTTCAAATGACATTTGAAATGACAGATACCAGCGTGGCGTGAAGCCTTAGGCCCGCGCACCCAGGATACTGTATAGGTGCTCTATCCAGTAAAATGGGTTGCGCGGGTCTAAGGCTTTTCGGACGCGGTTTACATTTAAATAAAATTAGTGTTCAGGATCGAGCGGTAGGTGAGCTGCACTGTGCGGGCGGTAACCGCGGGTGCCGTAGGCACTAACGCAGCTCTTCCTACCGCTCGGTACTGGATAGACCTGACAATGAGTAAGGTTATCAAATTTCCGGATGATACAAAATTATTCAGAGTAGTTAAATCACAAGCGGATTGTAATACATTACAGGAGAACCTTGCAAGAGTGGAAGATTGGGCATCCAAATGGCAGATGAAATTTAATGTGGACAAGTGCAAGGTGATACATATAGGGAAAAATAACCCTTACTGTAGTTAAGAACATAAGAACATGCCATACTGGCTCTGACCAAGGGTCCATCAAGCCCAGCATCCTGTTTCCAACAGTGGCCAATCCAGGCCATAAGAACCTGGCAAGTACCCAAAAACTAAGTCTATTTCATGTTACCGTTGCTAGTAATAGCAGTGGTTATTATCTAAGTCAACTTAATTAATAGCAGGTAATGGACTTCTCGTCAAAGAACTTATCCAATCCTTTTTTAAACACAGCTATACTAACTGCACTAACCACATCCTCTGGCTACAAATTCCAGAGTTTAATTATGCATTGAGTGAAAAAGAACTTTCTCCGATTAGTTTTAAATGTGCCACATGCTAACTTCATGGAGTGTCCCCTAGTCTTTCTATTATCTGAAAGAGTAAAAAAACGATTCACATCTACCTGTTCTAGACCTCTCATGATTTTAAACACCTCTATCATATCCCCCCTCAGTCGTCTCTTCTCCAAGCTGAAAAGTCCTAACTTCTTTAGTCTTTCCTCATAGGGGAGCTGTTCCTTTCCCTTTATCATTTTGGTAGCCCTTCTCTGTACCTTCTTCATCACAATTATATCTTTTTTGAGATGCGGCAACCAAAATTGTACACTATTCAAGGTGCAGTCTCACCATGGAGCAATACAGAGGCATTATGACATTTTCTGTTTTATTCACCATTCCCTTTCTAATAATTCCCAACATTCTGTTTGCTTTTTTGACTGCCGCAGCACACTGAACCAACAATTTCAATGTGTTATCCACTATGACGCATAGATCTCTTTCTTGGGTAGTAGCACCTAATATGGAACCTAACATTGTGTAACTATAGCATGGGTTACCTTTTCCTATATGCATCACCTTGCACTTGTCCACATTAAATTTCATCTGCCATTTAGATGCCCAATTTTCCAGCATCACAAGGTCTTCCTGCAATTTATCACAATCTGTTTGTGATTTAACTACTCTGAACAATTTTGTATCATCTGCAAATTTGATTACCTCACTCGTCATATTTCTTTCCAGATCATTTATAAATATATTGAAAAGTAAGGGTCCCAGTACAGATCCCTGAGGCACTCCACTGTCCACTCCCTTCCACTGAGAAAATTGTCCATTTAATCCTAATGTTTCCTGGTTTTTAGCCAGTTTGTAATCCACGAAAGGACATCGCCACCTATCCCATGACTTTTTACTTTTCCTAGAAACCTCTCATGAGGAACTTTGTCAAATGCATTCTGAAAATCCAAGTACACTACATCTACCAGTTCACCTTTATCCACATGTTTATTAACGCCTTCAAAAAAGTAAAGCATATTTGTAGGCAAGTCTTGCCTTGGGTAAACCCATGCTGACTTTGTTCCATTAAACCATGTTTTTCTATATGTTCTGTGATTTTGATGTTTAGAACACTTTCCACTATTTTTCCTGGCACTGAAGTCAGGCTAACCAGTCTGTAATTTCCCAGATGTCCCCTGGAGCCCTTTTTAAATATGGGGGTTACATTAGCTATCCTCCAGTCTTCAGGTACAATGGATGATTTTAATGATAGATTACAAATTTTTACTAATAGGTCTGAAATTTCATTTTTTAGTTCCTTCAGAACTCTGGGGTGTATACCATCCGGTCCAGGTGATTTACTACTCTTTAGTTTATCAATCAGGTCTACCACATCTTCTAGGTTCACCGTGATTTGGTTCAGTCCATCTGAATCATTACCCATGAAACCTTCTCCAGTACGGGTACCTCCCCACATCCTCTTCAGTAAACACTGAAGAAAAGAGATAATTTAATCTTTCCACGATGCCCATTTCTTCTCTAAGTGCCCCTTTAACCCCTCGATCATCTAACGGTCCAACTGACTCCCTCACAGGCTTTCTGCTTCAGAAATATTTTAAAAAGCTTTTACTGTGAGTTTTTGCCTCTATGGCCAACTTCTTTTCAAATTCTCTCTTAGCTTGTCTTATCAATGTCTTACATTTAACTTGCCAACGTTTATGCATTTTCCTATTTTCCTCTGTTGGATCCTTCTTCCAATTTTTGAATGAAGATCTTTTGGCTAAAATAGCTTCTTTCACCTCCCCTTTAACCATGCTGGTAATCATTTTGCCTGCTTTCCACCTTCCTTAATGTGTGGAATACATCTGGATTGTGCTTCTAGGATGGTATTTTTTAACAATGACCACACCTCTTGCACACTTTTTACTTTTGTAGCTGCTCCTTTCAATTTTTTCCTAACTATTTTTCTCATGTTATCAAATTTTCCCTTTTGAAAGTTTAGCACGAGAGCTGTGGATTTGCTTACTGTCCCCCTTCCAGTCGTTAATTCAAATTTGATCATATTATGATCACTATTGCCAAGCGGCCCCACCACCGTTACCTCTCTCACCAAATCCTGTGCTCCACTGAGAATTAGATCTAAAATTGCTCCCTCTCTCGTTGGTTCCTGAACCAATTGCTCCATAAAGCTATCATTTATTCCATCCAGGAACTTTATCTCTGTATCGTGTCCCGATGATACATTTATCTAGTCAATATTGGGGTAATTGAAGTCTCCCATTATTACCGCACTACCAATTTGGTTAGCTTCTCTAATTTCTCTTAGCATTTCACTGTCAGTCTCACCATCTTGACCAGGTGGACGGTGGTATACTCCTATCACTATAGTCTTCCCCGACACACAAGGGATTTCTACCCATAAAGATTCAATTGTGCATTTAGTCTCATGCAGAATGTTTATCCTGTTGGACTCTATGCCATCCCGGACATAAAGCACCACACCGCCTCCTGGGTGCTCCTCTCTGTTATTGCGATATAATTTGTACTCTGTTATAGCACTGTCCCATTGGTTATCCTCCTTCCACCATGTCTCTGAGATGCCAATTAAGTCTATGTCATCATTCACTGCTAATTGAAACCTCAAAGCAAATCCCTCATAATAACTATAACTTCTTATATTTAACTCCTAAATCCTCATAAAGAGTGAAAAAATTAAACTATTAACAAAAAATTTTTTATGGAAGGAGAGGAATGTTTCATATGCATAATCATAAATCCCCAGCAGGGGTAATATGAATGTCAATTGTAATCATAAACATCTCTCCTCCGACCAGTGTGTACAATCCATGTGCAAACAGTGCTACAATCAAAAAGCTTTTTTTTAAATGATTTTTTGTCTATTACTCTAAAACATTTTACGTTGTCAAGACTTATCTGGTGGTTTGGCGGGTGACCCGCCAAACCACCAGATAAGTCGGGGTGTTGTATGAGCTTATTCTTAAGCCATAAAGACTGCCGGTTAAGCCTATCTAGGTCGCGCCATCAGCGGCTTTTCAAGATTTATACCCTTTGCTGGGATTAGTTTACAAGGCTGCGAGGAGCGTTCATTTGACAGCATTTTGAATATCTGGAGTGATTTTTTCACCGTTCTTGACAACGTAAAATGTTTTAGAGTAATAGACAAAAAATCATTTAAAAAAAAGCTTTTTGATTGTAGCACTGTTTGCACATGGATTGTACACACTGGTTGGAGGAGAGATGTTTATGATTACAATTGACATTCATATTACCCCTGCTGGGGATTTATGATTATGCATATGAAACATTCCTCTCCTTCCATAAAAAATTTTTTGTTAATAGTTTAATTTTTTCACTCTTTTTATGAGGATTTAGGAGTTAAATATAAGAAGTTATAGTTATTATGAGGGATTTGCTTTGAGGTTTCAATTAGTATTGTAAGGATCCTTCTTAAATAGTTTTGGTGCCTTTTGATATTTGGCTGGTATCATTCACTGCTATACATTCTAATTCTCCCATCTTACTTCTTAGACTTCTGGCATTAGCATACAAACATTTCAAAGTTTGTTTTTTGTTTATATTTTCATTCTGCTTTTTAATTGATAGGGATAAGTTAGAATTTTTTAGCTCAGGTGAGTTTTTAGTTACAGGCACTTGGACTACTTTTCTTATTATTGGAAACTCACTGTCAGGATGCCCTAATTCTAATGCATCATTAGTATCCTTTGAAGATACCTCTCTCCGAACCATGCGCTGCTGAGCGACTGTCAGCTTTCCCCTTTGTTCTAGTTTAAAAGCTGCTCTATCTCCTTTTTAAAGGTTAGTGCCAGCAGTCTGGTTCCACCCTGGTTAAGGTGGAGCCCATCCCTTCGGAAGAGACTCCCCCTTCCCCAAAAGGTTCCCCAGTTCCTAACAAAACTCAATCCCTCTTCCTTGCACCATCATCTCATACACGCATTGAGACTCCGGAGCATTGCCTGCCTCTGGTGACCTGTGCGTGGAACAGGGGGTATTTCAGAGAACGCTACCCTGGAGGTTCTGGATTTAAGTTTTCTACCTAAGAGTCTAAATTTGGCTTCTAGAACCTCCCTCCCACACGATGTTAGGTTCCATATTAGGAGCTATCATCCAGGAAAAAGATCTAGGCATCATAGTGGATAATACTTTAAAATTGTCGGCTCAGTGTACTGCAGCCGTCAAAAAAGCAAACAGAATGTTAGGAATTATTAAGAAGGGAATGGTTAATAAAACGGAAAATGTCATAATGCCTTTATATTGTTCCATGGTGAGACCGCTTCTTGAATTCTGTGTACAATTCTGGTCGCCGCATCTCAAAAAAGATATAGTTGCGATGGAGAAGGTACAGAGAAGGGTAACCAAAATTATAAAGGGGATGGAACAGCTCCCCTATGAGGAAAGGCTGAAGAGGTTAGGGTTGTTCAGCTTGGAGAAGAGAACGGCTGAGGGGGGATATGATAGAGGTCTTTAAGAACATGAGAGGTCTTGAACGAGTAGAAGTGAATCGGTTATTTATACTTTCGAATAATAGAAGGACTAGGGGGCATTCCATGAAGTTAGCAAGTAGCACATTTAAGACTAATCGGAAAAAATTATTTGTCACTCATTGCACAATAAAGCTCTGTAATTTGTTGCCAGAGGCTGTGGTTAGTGCAGTTAGAGTGGCTGGGTTCAAAAATGGTTTGGATAAGTTCTTGGAGGAGAAGTCCATGAACTGCTGTTAATCAAGTTTACTTAGGGCATAGCCACTGCTATTAATTGCATCAGTAGCATGGGATCTTCTTAGTTTTGGGTAATTGCCAGGTTCTTATGGCCTGGTTTGGCCTCTGTTGGAAACAGGATGATGGGCTTGATGGACCCTTGGTCTGACCCAGCATGGCAATTTCTTATGTTCTTAGGCTGTTTTGAAATATTTTATCGATGTTTAGGAAATTTTAAAATTATATATTGGGGGAGAGGTGCCAAAGAATTATCTGCCCCAGGTGCGAAATACCCTAGGTATGCCTTTCTGTACAGGCAAGATTAATAATAGGTCTGTTTAAACAAAGTGTCTTTAACAAAGCCTTAAATGTTTTTAAACTATCTGAGAGGCATAGTGCCTCAGGAAAAGAGTTCCAGAAAATAGGAGCTGCAACTGAAAAGGAACAGTCCCTTGTGGTATTGAGCCAAGCATATTGTAGTGATGGAATATCCAAGAGACCTCTCTGGGAAGACCTCAACTGATGAGAAGGGCAATACACATGTAACAGTGCATTGTACCAAGGAGATGCTAAGGAAGAAATCAATCTGAAAACTGTAGTGCCAATCTTATACTGTATCCATTGGATAATTGGTAACCTGTGATTATCTTGGTATGCTTTGGGCAGATGTTGAAGTAAGTGCCATACAGAAATTGAACAAGTGAGTCACAGATCCCCCATAGGCCAGTTTTGAAAAAATCCCCTGGACTGATATTTGACTGAAATCCACTCTTGTTTGCTAGGTTCACTTTGGGGCAGATTTTTAATCTTACCCACGTGGGGTACATTTGTGTGTGCTACCCGGCGCGCACAAATGTACACCCAATGTTATAACATGCGCGTGCTGCTGCACACATGTTATAAAATCCGGGGTCGGCGCGCGCAAGGGGGTGCACACTTGTGCATCTTGCGCGCGCCAAGCCCTGGGGAGGCCCGATGGCTTTCTCCGTTCCCTCGGAGGCCGCACCAAAATCAGAGAGGCCTTGGGGGGGGAACTCCTTTCGCTTCCCCCCACCTTCCCCTCCATTCCCCTATCTAACCCACCCCCCTGCCCTATCTAAATCCCCCCTACCTTTATTGCACGTGCCGGCCAGCTGCCGGCGTGCCATTCCCTGGCACAGCCGCTGGGCCGGAGGACTCGGGGCCGCCCCGCCACTGTCCCCACCCCTGTACCGCCCCTTTTTCAAAGCCCTGGGACATACGCGTGTCCCGGGGCTTGCATGCGCCACCGAGCCTATGCAAAATAGGCTCGGTGCGAGCAGCGGTAAGTTTTAAAGGGTTACGCGCGTAACTCTTTGAAAACCTACCCCTTTATCTTCACAGGCTAGAGTCAATGACCAATATCTTACTATTGCAGTTTTCAAAGCAATTTCCTCTCTACCAGCTGCCCCTGTTTTCACAGTCAATGTCTAATAACTTTCAGAGTTCCAGGCTGGGCTGCATGTTCTGCATCTCAGGTTTTATGGACATTTTTGTCTCTATCTCCTCAGATGCACTGTAAACATCTGGTTAGGAATACAGTATACAGTGGTTTCTTTGGTTTTCTTCACCAGGGCAAGTAACTCTGCATACGTTTATTTACATTCCTGAGGTGCCTTATGCTATTTTTTTCTCTTTAAAAAAGGCACTGAAAACTTAATTTTTTAGAAAAGCCTTTATAGATTAATGATTTATATAGATAGATAAATAGATATATTTTTTGAGTGCAATTGTATTTTCAGTCAGTTAATGACTGTAATTTCATTTCTGCAGTTTATGTTTATGTTCGCCTTATATATGTTTTTAAGCCTGTTAGTTGCTTCAAAATCTAATGATGTATGCAGCAGGGATATGCATTCATTGAAAACCAAACTGCAAAACATGACAAATCAGACTAATTCGTTTTATTCGAGGGTCCCGAAAAGAATCAGAGACCCTGAATGAAATGAACCTTATTTGTTCATTTTGTTTTAAACTAATGATTTGGACCTAAGTCCAAGCACGAGGCTGGGGCCTCGCATAGGGTATAGATGAGACCCAAAGCAGGGGCCATGGCCTAGGCCAGAGCAAGATACTGGGGACTTGGCTAAGACCCCCGAAAAATAAACTAAGAAAACAAAAACTTACCTGATCTGTCAGGTATCCGATGAAGGCCTGGACCCAATGCTGGAGCTTAGGCCTGGACCTAGGCCCGACGCTATGACCTGACCTGAAGGCCAAGGCCAGGAACCAGAACCAGGCTCAGTGCTGCACCCCAATACCGGGGCCTCAGCCCAGACCCAGGCCCGATACCGAGACTCAACCCAGAGGCCAGGTCCCAATGCCGGGGCCTAGGCCCAGGGTTAGATCCAGGCCTCAGAGCCCAGGCCTGGGAGCCTCTTCTTGGTCCTCTTCTTTCTTTGGCACTTGCAAGACAAATTATGCCATCTGCTGGGGTGAATGTGCCGGAGTTAGTTAACTCTAATGCGACCCCAGTGGATGCTGTCATTGTGCTGTGGCCAAAGAAAGATGTGACTGAAAAGGAGCTCCCAGGCCTGGGCTCTGAGGCCTGGGCCTGAGCCTGGACTGAGGCTCAGGTTTCGGCAGCCGGCCTCCTGGCCAAGGCCCCAGTGTCAGGCCTGGGTCTGGGCCTAGGCCTGGCATCAGGACCCAGCCTCTCTGTTGAGTCAAGGCATCGGGCCTGGGCCTGGGTCCCAGTGTTGGGCCTAGGGTTAGGCCTTATCCTCAGCCTATGCAAGCCCAAGGCATTGGTCCTAGCACTAAGCCGAAGCCTTGGCCTTTCATAGGCCTTATCCTCAGCCTATGCAAGCCCAAGGCATTGGTCCTAGCACTAAGCCGAAGCCTTGGCCTTTCATAGGCCAAGGCTGCAGCAATTTGCTGTGCCTCATCCTGCATTAACCCAAGGCTTTGGCCTAGTCCAAGACAGTAGATCCCCACCGGTCCAAGTAAGTGGGGGCCAGGGGAAGATCCTGGCCCTGGTGTTTTTCTGGGAGGGTGGGAGGAAGGGATCATTTTCGTTTTTTGGCCATTTTTTTTTTTATTGCTTGATTTGTTTTTTTCATTTGAATGAAATGATTCAAGGAATCCATGAACTGAAATTTGTGGGGAAAAAACCCTCCCAAAAATGAACCGAAAAATGTAAACAATTTTTTTTGCCTGCACATCCCTAGTATGTGGTATACAAATGTTTAATAAATTAAACTAAACTATTTTTATGTATTCTTTAGGAGCATAGTGAACCCCTTGCTAGTCAGGTATTTTATAGCAGATCCCCTTCACAGCTTGTACATGCAGCACATAATGCATTAATAAAGTTTGTGTTGGTGCACAACATGGAGTCTTCTCCTTCCCCACCATGCGAGGAAATGACTTCAAATCAGACACACTAGAGAGGTTTTTCTGGGATGAGCAGGGTAGTGACTCAGGTGTGGGGTGTAGCCAGATGCAATTTGTCATGGCCACATGGCATTAATTACCGAGTTCAAGGCATTGGCCCATATGCTTTTTTCAACAGTAGAAGTATGCCACTGCCTACAGCAATATACTGGATTACTGAGTTCTGATAAGTGACCACATCAAACTGCTCATCACAAAAAAACGTTCATATTGACTATGGATCCCCTTCAGATAGTTTACAGGCTCCCTAGTGGGAGGAGCCTTTTTCTCCTCTTCCTCTGCATAAGGGAGCAACTTACATTAAACACATTGGGGTAATAAATGGGACTGGTAGGGTTAGAAGAAAATTATGCCTGTCATGTTTGAGTAGTCAGTTCCTCCCAGTTCATGATGTTGACATTGGTTTCCTTGAAGTATGACTTTATATTGTCTGTAGCATTTCCTCTGGCTAATGCATGATCTCTGACTGTGAATGAGTTGAGAATAGAAAACTTGCTTAGGGAATCAGCAGCCGGGCATCCCAACATACTGTCAAATCAAGCAGAGTTGATGTTTGAGAATCATTAACTCAATGCAGGTGGCATTTGCTTCAGTGAGCACACTATTGTTTATGCGGCAATGTTCCTATTTAAGTGTCAGAGTAGTGTATCCGATATCTTGCAGAGAATTGTTTTCATAGATATGAGATACTGAACAGGAATTGAGAGGTGGAAAAAGAAAAACCTTTGATACTGTAAATCATTTGGTACCACTTAGCAGGCTGAGTGACCATATTACAATGGATCTGTGTTTTCCTAATGAATAGGTGTTGGTCCATGATGGACATTTGTTAATTTCCGCTAAGAAACTTTGTGCATTGGATATCAAATTTCTAAGTTTAGTGGCTGATTTTCCTTTTGTATGTAAGTGAACGATTTACACTCCAAGTGTCTGCTTCTCCTACACACAGGACTCAGAAACATGCCTAGCAAAAAGTTACTTATTGAATTGTGATAAGGAAAATGATTGAAAAAAGAGTCTAAGAGACCCTGTACATCTTAGAGAAGCCAAATAAAATCTTTTAAAATTGGGAGTTTTAGGGAAACTCCAAGCACATTTCCATTAGCAGATTCATTACAATATGCCTGAACCTCATGCTTCTTTTTTGAACATGAAAAATTGTTCTTCTGATGGAAGAGACCAACATCTGGAAAAAGGTAGAGAAAGCAAACAAAACATGCTCATGAAATGACATAAAAAGTAGTGGCGATCGTGGAGTCATGAAATGACATCAGCAGGAACTAAGTTCAAGAAGTTAAAGCAATTCATTCCTGCTTCGATTATCACACTGTTTGAAGCTAGGTAGAGTGCATTGTACAAATCAACTTCTCTTGTACCATTCTTCAATTGAAATGACAGAAAATCTTGAGTGATGTGGACTTTGCTGTTCGTACCTCCTACTGTGTATGTAAAACTGCCCCCCAAAACTACCCCCACCCCCCCAAAGTCCATTCCAAGTTAAAAGTGCCCCAGTGGTATAAATAGTAGAGTGACATATTGCTCCCTATACAGTCTCTCTGAGTCTCTGTCTCACTCTCTCTCTCTCCCCAAATGGCATGTAAAATAAAAACCTTTTTTCTAGTAATGCACTTGCAGTGTATTAATCAAGATAAATGTATCATGCCTTGCAGAAATTACCTATGCAATGCACGAGCGGGAAATTAACCTAACCATGCCCCCCCCCCCTTTTTTTTTTTTTGTCATGGGCACTGTTTCTGCTATATTTAAAGCATTTTATCTAGGGGTAAGACGGAAGTAATTAGTTTGTGATGCTCTAACATTGAGCTATTGCCAAAAACTCTTCATGTTGAGAACACTGAGGTTTCTATTGTTTCATATGTTAAAAACCTTGGTATTTTCATTGTTTCTGACTTGTCATTACATGTGCAGATAAAGTTAATTGTAAGAAATGGGCTTTTGAGGTTTTAATTATTGCATGGCTTAAAACTTTTTCTATATGCATCTGATTTTAGATCTGTTCTTCAGGCTATGATTTTGCTGCTTTTGGATTACTGTAACTCAGTCTATGTTGGGCTGCCATTTAGGCTTTAAAAGCATTACAGATACTCTAAAATGCTACAGCAAGGTTGATTTCAGGAAAGAAGATAAGAGAACATATTCCGCCTGCTTTATATCAACTGCATTGGTTACCAGTGTTTTGGCATGTGAAGTTCAAAAGTTCTTTCAATTTGACTCTCTCCCCTGAGTGAATGTGTTGTTGCTTATATATAATCCATTGTGCTTGCTTCAATCATCTCAGTGTGGCCTGTTGGATGTTCCTTCAGTACAGCAAGCTCGATTGGTGGAGACTAGAGAATGAGCCTTTTCAATAGTAATGCCAGTAGTCTGGAACTCTTTGCCTGAAAATATTTGCCTAATCACTTGTACTAAGACATTGAAGGTCCTGTTGAAGATGTTTTTATTTCAGCAAGTTTTACTTGTTAAGTATCTTATATTGATCTGCTTTCTTTTATTATCTGCTATTGCCTGTTCTTATTACTTCTTTTTTTATTGGTGTTTTATTGATTTTGTTGTGGAGCGCTAGGAGAGCGATCCCACTCCTGGGAGATGTGTGTCCTTGGGCCACAGCTCGACCCCAGAGGACTCTGAAGAAGTGCCGCGGGAGGCGTGGCATGCCCGAGCATGGGCTGGACGGGAGCAAGGCTGGAGTGATGACTGGAAGACAGGCCCTCCTCCAGACCTGCACGCGTCGGAAGACCCAACAACGCAATGTTGGTCTTGTGAACAGTCCTCCGACCGTTCCCAGCCCTTTCGGACCTGCCGCAGGGTACGGCACGAAGCGGCAGGCCAGATGGAGGCCAGGGCAGCGAGGACTGGAACATGGATTCAGACGAGACTCAGGAACGATGTAGGCTCAGGCTTAGACGTGGACTCAGGAACGAGGTGCAGGATGCATAGACGTGGACTTAGGCACAGACGTGGACTCAGGACGAGGTACTGGATGCACAGAGGTGGACACAGGAGCAGACGTGGACTCAGGATGAGGTACTGGATGCACAGAGGTGGACTCAGGAATGAGGGCTGAAGGAAGACATGGGCACTGTCCCTCAGGGCGCCCTACTCAGACCACCCGTGGGACTGAGTTGCGGACCACCCTGTCCCATGCGCGCCCTACACAGCCCTGGAAGGCTGGTCGCGGACATGCTGAGAGCGGGAGAGCACAGGGAAGAAGCAGGTTGCTGCACTCCTGGCAGCCAAAGGCAAGGTTTGCTGCACTCCTGGCAGCCAAAGGCAAGGTTTGCTGCACACTGGCAGCCTAAGGCAGGTTAAAGCATCAGGGTCAGGAACAAGGACTAAGACAGATCTCAGGGCTGGAACAAGGACATCTGGAACAGCAGAAAACATCAGGACTGGAACACGGATACCGGATCAGGAGACACACCTCAGGGCTGGAACATGGACATCTGGAACAGCAGGTAACATCAGGACTGGAACACGGGTACTGGATCAAGAGACAGACCTTGGGACTGGAACGGCAGGCAGACGTCAGGACTGGAACAGAAGGCAGACATCAGGACTGGACGAGGAGCTCCGACAGGGAACAAGAAACACAGGACCTTGCAGAAGTGCTGGAACACGGACGACTTCCTGGAGCGAAGGATCTCAGGAGTGACCAACTCCTTGCGAAGGCAAAGTTAGACTGGATGCTGAGCCCTTTAGTAGGGCTGATGAGGACAACGGCCAGCGAGGGGTCAGCAGGGGGCCACACCTGGCTGACCCTTGAAGAGGAGCAGAGAGGCGCGTGCCCGCGCCCTAGGGAGCTGGAGAGAAGAGCTGGAAGCTGGTGGCGTCCTCAGCCACGTGGAAGGCCCAGGGAAGCAGTGGAGCAGCCCTGGGCTGGAGCTGGGTGAAGGCAGGTCGTTGGAGCAGCTCCCAGCCGCAAGGACTGAAGCAGGAAGAAGCAGAGAGAGGTAAGGCTGGCTGCAGAGGAAGCAGGGAGCTGTAGCAGGCTGCAGGCACCAGCAGGGACGGCCTCCCTGCTGGCTGAAGGTCCCGGGATCGCAGCAGCACGTCGGGGAAAGGCAGAAACAGCAGCAGAGGAGCCGGCCGCATGGCAACAGCTGCGGGGACGGCCCCAGCTGATTCAGGGAGAGAGAAGCAGCGTCAGCGGCAGTGGCGTAGCCACGGGTGGGTCTGGGTGGGCAGGTGCCCACCCAACTTAGACCCAGGCCCACCCAACTGGCACCGGAACTGCAAGGCTGTCGCGGGATCCCATCCCCGCGACAGCAAACAAGAGAACCCACGCCTCGCGCGCCATCATGGCACACATGGGGAAGCACTGCTGCGGCCGTATAGCCAACCGGTCTTCCTGTTGAGGGGGGGGGAGCGGAAGCGCCGTGCGCAGCTTCCGCTTCCTCCCCCCAGTGCAGGAAGATCAGCTGCCTCTCCTGCTGCCACCGGCCTCCTGCTATCTTCGGGCCAAACGGCCTGCCGAACTTCCGGTTTGGGGGTGGGGGAGTGGAAGCGCCGCGCACAGCTTCCGCTTTCTCCCCCAAAGCAGGAAGATCAGCTGCCTCTCCTGCTGCCACCGTCCTCCTGCTATCTTCGGGCGTCGGGCTGTATGGCCCGCCGATCTTCCTGCTTAGGGGGGAGGGAGGAAGCAGACGTTGTGCGCTGTGCTTCCGCTCCCCCCCCCCCGACAGGAAGTTCGGCGGGCCATACCGCCCGATGCCCGAAGATAGCAGGAGGCCGGTGGCAGCAGGAGAGGCAGCTGATCTTCCTGCTTTGGGGGGAGGAAGCGGAAGCTGTGCACGTGCTTGAATGTGTATGTGTGGATGAGAATGGGAGTGTGTGTGGGTGAAAACTGGAGCCTGGGTGTGTATGTGGGTGAGAATGGAAGCTTGAATATGTGGGTGAATGGGAGCTCGAATGTGTGTATGTGTGGTTGAGAATGGGAGCCTGGGTTTGTGTGTGGGTGAGAATGGGAGCTTGAATGTGTGTATGTGTGGGAGAGAATGGAAGCTTGAATATGTGGGTGAATGGGAGCTTGAATGTGTGTATGTGTGGGTGAGAATGGGAGCCTGGGTTTGTGGGTGGGTGAGAATGGGAACTTGAATGTGTGTATATATCGGTGAGAATGAGAGCCTGGGTTTGTGTGGGTGGGTGAGAATGGAAGCTTGCATATGTGGATAAGAATGGGTGCTTGAATGTGTGTATGTGTGGGTGAGAATAGGACCTTAAATGTGTATATGTATGGATGAGAATGGGAGCTTGAATATGTGTGGGTGAGACTGGGAGCATGGGTTTGTGGGTGAGAATGGGAGTCTGGGTTTATGTGTGTGGGTGAGAATGGGTGCCTGGATGTGCGTCTGTGTGTGCATAAGAATTTAAGCCTGGGGAGGGGTGAGAAAGTGAGAACTTGTATGTGTGTCTGCAGAGAATGTGAGCTTGGGGGGGGGGAGGGGGAGAGCATATGAGAGTGAGAGCTTGAGTGTGTGAGAGAAAGCGTGTGTGTGTGTGTGTGTGTAAGGGAAGAAGACAGTAATAGAAGAAAGACACTGAAAAGGAATTAGGAAATGAGCTATAAGGGAAAAAATGGGAAAAAGAGACCAGGACCAACTGATTAGAAAAATACAAAGATCAGACAACAAAGGTAAAAATATATATCTATATTTTGAGATGTTAGCAATTTAAATATAAGCAACACAACCGCTCTCTCAAAATTTATGGACAGGTAGGAGCCGTGTATAAAATCGTAATAATAAGAAGGCTAAAGTACCACAAATCACCGTGAATTATGTTTGTATCATTAAGTAAACCTCATACTTAGGCGTAGATGTGAATGCTATGCCGCATAATTTGGCATTATTTATCAGTAAAAAAACAACTAGTAGACCTGCATGCCTACAGCCCACCCATGTTAACCTTGTGCCCACCCAAAAAATCAATTCTGGCTACGCCACTGGTCAGCGGCCCGACTGGCCGCGAAGGTAAGAGCCTGCCCGCGCTCCTCACAGGCAGGATCGCAACAGATTTATCATATATTTTATGAATGTTTTACTTATATGTCACTACGGGCTGCAGTATTGATGACAAGCAAATGATAAATAAAAATAAACATAAACACGCCAATATCTTTGGAAATTACAAAGATTAATGAACTGCAGTAATGGAGGGCTAACATGAAAAAGGAAAGAAAAATTATTTTGTGTATCCACACTATCCTGCCTTTAATTGATTAAAGTCTGTCATTCCTTTTAAGGGGTATCATATAAACAAACTAACTCAAAGGTGACCACAAACAAACATGGGCCGATGCATGTTGATGGCCCTATTAGATATTCCCGCGCAATTCAGAAAACAAAATGTTCAGCCAAGCCACACATTTTGCTTTCAGAAATTAGCGCCTACCCAAAGGTAGGCGCTAATTTCTTCGGGCACCGGGAAAGTGCACAGAAAAGCAGTAAAAACTGCTTTTCTGTGCACCCTCCGACTTAATATCATGGCGATATTAAGTCGGAGGTCCCAAAAGTTTCCAAAAGTAAAAAAAAAAAAATTTGAAGTCGGCCCGCGGCTGTTGGGTTGAAAACCGGACGCTCAATTTTGCCGGCGTCCGATTTCCGAGCCAGTGGCTGTCAGCGGGCTCGAGAACCGATGCCAGCAAAATTGAGAGTCAGCTGTCAAACCCGCTGACAGCTGCCACTCCGGTCCAAAAGGAGGCGCTAGGGACGCACTAGTGTCCCTAGCACCTCTTTTTGCCTGTTTTTACTGCCGGGCCTCATTTGAATAGAGAATCGTGTGCACAGGAGAGTGGCCTGTGTGCACGGCGGGAGAGCGGGCATTTGCCCGCTCTCCCATGGACTTTACTGTATCGGCCCGACTGTGATCAATAATCAAATACATACCCCACTTTTTTAAAGAAAAATTTGTGTTAAGATTTTTTATTTTTATCTTCTACTATTTCTTTACATGTTGCACATTACCAAAAAAACCTTTTCAGAAGCAACAAAGTCCACATATGATGCAAAAGAAAAATTATCCATTAACTAGACTGTTTTATGTGGGGAAGATCAAGATAATATGAAACCTCAGAATGTATTGGTGAAATGATGTATTACCAGTGTTCATGTTGATGATCAACTAACTACTGACTAACCATCTGGTGAGAACTTATCACAGGCATCTCCCTACATTGCAGAAAATCCTCAAATTGATCTGGAACAAAAACTACAAATTTGATATTCCCCAACCAGACTTGACATTTACAGGGAAACTGTAGAAAAAAGGAAGCCCAAAGTGCAACCACCCTGTTTTTTCAATAAAAACATGAGCTCCAGGAAAATGGCTGCCTGATATTTCAGCTCCTCAGTTCTTAACAAGACAACAATTGATATCAAACCCTTTGGCTACTGTTAGAACTTTTAAAATGTACTGAACAAGTCCTGCATGTCAGGTACAAAATCTGCTAAAAATGAACAGGCTTTTGCTAACTGGCTCTAAATGTACTAAACTGGATCCACCTACTCCCAAGAAGCAGCCTTCTACCAAAGTACAAGCGATAGTGGACCCAGTACTTGCGGAGTTAATTCAGCTAAAAGAATTATTCCGTGTCAACACAGATGCAACACAAGTGATCAGACAGATACTCACAGAGCTTTTGATCAAGGTAGGTGCCTTTCATACAAGACTGGAAACTCTGGAGCACTGTGCATATGAAACTGATTCATCCGTTAATTAGCTGCAGGCCGTGATTTCTAAGATGGTGATTTTGTAGCTTGATGTCAAAGATTTATTTAAATGAAATTGCCAAAATAACATCCACATACTAGGCCTGCCTGAGGGTAGAGAAGGGACAAACATGGTCTTTTTCCTGACAGCTTTTATTCTTCATTGCCTAGGAATAACTTTTCTGCTTGGAGATCACTCATAGGGACCCATCCTGGGCCTTACAACACATTGAATATCCCAGATTGATTGTTTCCAAATCGCTACCATATCCACAAGTATGATCATTCTATCAGTCCCAGGAGAAGGGATCCATCTCTTTTTCATGCACGACCTAGCTAAATCAACAGCTTCAAAAAGGAAAGATATTTTGAATTTTAAATTGCAATTAAGAGATATTGGTGCCAAATTTGGCCTGCTCTATCCTGCGAGAATAAAAGTTACCCACATAAATTCAAGGAGAACTTGCAAAAATATTTACTTGCTCAAAGCACTTTCTCTCAGATGGTTACTTGATTTCTAGAGTTAACTATGTGGTTTTACTTCACATTTACTTGATTCTTGTCCGTGAATTGTGCTAAAGCAACTTTTCTTTGCACATGTCTCTGGTTGTTTTATCATGTCAACTAGTGTCCCATTTGTTTCCATTATTTGCTACTGATTGATAATGTTCTTGTTCTTATGGGGATATCAGTCTAAATGTATTTCTTTTTTACCTTTCATGAGACAGCCTGTAGATCTCAGGTTATGAGCCATTTTCAGTAAATTATGTCCTTTCGAGTGACACATGAGCCAGCTATTGGCTAATATTTTTCTTTTTTGATGCTGAACAGCTTGTTGTTTTGTTATTTTTTTGTTTATCATTTTATACCATAATATGCTTAGGCTCCAGTACATATTTCATTTTGTGAGCATAGATATTGTATACTCCAGATTGCTAGCCCTGCTTTATTTTATTGTGTATATAAATGGTCACTTTGTCTGAATTGAAATTACTTTCTCTCAATGTTAATGATCTCAACCACTGCATTAAATGTAAAAAGGTTTTAAACTATCTCAGATCTTACCTCCCTGATATCGAACTATTACAAGAAACCCACCTATCTCATAAAAAATCACTAAAGCTTAAAAGAGATTGGGTTGAGGGGATAGCTTTTGCTCCTACGTTATGGAAGAAATGGGGAGTGGTTATATCATTCTGTAAAAAATTGGATTCTCAAATACTAGAAATTATTTTCAGACTTGGAAAGAAGATGGATAGCAATATTGATTTCTATTGCAAGCTAAAAGCTTTGCTATTGCCCCCTATATAAATATTAAATAGTTTTATCATGATATCTCTTCCATACTTTTGTCACATTAGATATTCCTGTAGTACTGACTGGAGATTTAAATCAGCCCTTAGATCTATTTTTGAATAAACTATATACCAGTCAAGATAGACCTTCTTTATCATACAAGATATTGCATATTATGATATCTCAAATGGAGTTGGTGGATCCTTGAAGATTGCTCCACTCTACAGATTGAGATTTCATCTTTCTCTCCTTTCTTCCTCAATCATATTCCAGGATTGCTTATTTTTTAACCTTCAATGTCCTTCTACAATCAGTGACTACTGCCCAAATTCATTCAATCCTTGTATCTGATCATGCCATGATTTATCTTTCAAATGCAATGGTCTTTCCCACAACCCTCTACACCTAGATGTAAATTTAATGCTGGATTATTAGAAGACACGTCCTTTGTTAGATTTTTGAATTAAGCAATCAACTCATACTTCTTGACTAATAATAATGGTGAGGTCTCCAATTCTACTTTGTAGGAAGCCTTTAAGATTACCCTTTGAGATGAAGTTATTAGTTTTACCATCTAGAGAAACAGACTGTATAATATGGAAGCTCATTCATTGGCCCAGGAATTGCAAAATTTGGAACAAGAGCATTTTGTTATCAGATCATTGCCTGCTCTTATCTAAGTGTTAGGATTTGTAGATATGTGGGCCCTGGGCCGAGGTGAGAGATGGTACCACCCACAGGGAGGAGCCCTGTGAGCCTCACTATAGGGAGGCGAGGTCTCAGTTGACGTCAGACACAGCTGTAGTTTGGAGTTTTTATTAAGAAATAGAGAGGCACTGCCCATGGAGTAGGGAGTGCAGGAGAAAGTCTCAGAGTCTGTGCAGTGGGGTATACCCAAAGGGAATACCTCTGTAGTGAAGACACGGCAATGGTCCGCAGAGTGGGGTATACCGATGAGGCTCCTTAGTAGAGATGTTATGGTAGTGGTCTGTGGAGCAGGGTAAGCCGGTGAGAGTTCCTCAATAGAGGTGATATGGTAGTGATCTGCAGTGTGGGATACACTGATGAATGTTCATCACTAGAGATGGTATGGTAGTGGTCTGCAGAGCGGAGGTACTCACAGTAGCGAAGGTTCCAAGAGAAACTCCTGGGAATGGGCAGGTAGCAGTCCAAGGCATTAGGCCCTCTGAGGAGTGCATAGCCAGAGATGAGGAAAGGGCCCCCGAAGAGCGGGTAACCAGAGCGTCTCAAGTCGGAGAGGCAGAAACTGGAACGGGAAGTTCATAGTGAGCGAAGCGGATTCAGCAATAATGGAACTCGTTGCCACGTCGGTAGGCAGGTAGGCAGGGCTAGCCAGTAGGCAGGGCCAGCCGGCTTAAGTGTCCTGGTGGAATGATGTCATCCAGAGGGGACGCCCCTGAGGTTCCCGCCAAGACGTGCTTAAGACTGGCCCATGCACGCACGCGCACCTAAGGGTTCCGAGGGCAAGATGGCAGTCGTCAGCGTCTGTGCTGTCCAGAGAGGCCTGGGAGTGTTAGGGAGGCTGACAATAGCTGGTGGAGGCCGCAAGTCTTCCCAACAGAATTAATGCTGTGAAGAAAGAGGTAAGCAAGAGCACTCGCAGCCATCTGCGACCAACGGGCATAACACTAAGAAATACAAATTGAAATATCATTATCATAAAATCTTGATTCAGAGTGCCGGTAAGGAGATATATTTGAAAAATTCTAGATATTCAGAAAACAATAAAAGTGGTAAATTGTTAGCAAACTATCTCCATCATAAAAAGGAAAATAAAATAATTTCCGCCATTTCAACTAACTCTTCTAAATTCATCTTACAAGACTCCAACTAACTCTTCTAAATTCATCTTACAAGACTCGGAAATATTAGAACAGTTTAAACAATATTATACAACCTTCTATACTTCTACCTCTTTTCATGATTCCAATCTATTCAATGATTTTCTTTCTAAATTGACACATCCCTTTCTCAGATCTGGATAGAGGAAAATTGAATGCTCCTATTTCTCTAGAGGAGGTTACTAAAGCCATTCTTGCTTTGAGATTGGTTTAATCTCCTGGCATAGATGGCTACTCTACAGAATATTTTAGACCCTGTTCCTCTAAACTTGCTCTGAAACTGTCTTTCTTGAGATTCAGCAAAATGCCTCTTCTTCCACTAGTTTAAATTAAGCCATGATAATAGTTTTTCCAAAGCCAAACAGGGACACTGTTTTGGTTGCCAACTATAGACCTATCTCTCTCCTTAACATCAACTATAAGATTTTTGCTAAGTTTCTTATGACCCTTTTGGAAGCCATTATGTTCAAATTGGTAGCTCCTGAGCAGCTGGCTTTATAAATGGATGCCTGATTTCTGAAAATGCACATCTTTTTCATAATATCATTGCTAGAGTCAAATGCTTAGAAGAACCAGTTGTCGCAGTATTTATCGACAGAGAAAGCTTTTGATCATGTAGAGTTGGATTACCTTTCCTATGTATTATGATGGCTTATCTATGGTGATTCATTTTTAGTTAATATTCAAAGGCTTTATTTTTATCCCCTCTCCGCTATTATGATTAATAGCCTATCCTTATCAATCATTTTAGTCATGGGACAAGACAAGACTGCCCACTTTCTCCTCTTTTATTTAATCTTTTGCTAGAACTCCTAATTGTTGCGATTCCTCCCGCGGCCGGAGCCACGGGAGGCCTCTTACCTCTCTCAGAAGGAAATTGAATCTGTTAAAAAAACAATGACCAGCGAGCTTGTCTGTCGTTCAAACTTTGTGCATGACACAGATATTCGAGGTTTTTATGATCAGTAAAAACCTTTATCTGCTACTGAGCGCCTTCGAGCCATGGGCGCCATTCCTCGAATGCCAACTTGATTGCGAGCAACTCTTTATCTCCTATTCCGTAGTTTCGCTCAGCAAGGGAGAAACGCTGAGAGAAAAAATAGCATGGGTGGAGTGTATGAGTATCACTGTGCTGGCTGAGGACAGCGCCAACTCCTATGTTCAAGGCATCTACCTCGACTACAGAAGGTAGTCGAGGATCAGGGTGGTGAAGGCATGGCTCCTGAAGGAAGGCTTTGTTGGATTCCTGGAAGGCTGTTAAGGCTTCGGGGGACCACTGAGAGGGATTGGCTCCCTTGCGTGTCATGGCGGTGAGAGGCGCGGTCAAAGTGGAGTAGCGATGAATGAATGACCTATAGTAGTTGGTAAATCCTAGAAAGTGGCGTAGGGCCTTTAAACCGATAGGTGGAGGCCAGTTCCAAATGCTCTTAGTTTTCTGCGGATCCATCTGGAAGCCCTGGCTGGACACGACGTATCCCAAGAATGGAACTGACTCCTGGTGGAAGGCACACTTTTCTAGTTTGGCGTATAGATGATTATCTCTGAGTTTCTGAAGAACTTTGGAAACATCCAAATGGTGAGTCTGGAGATCCCAAGAGAAGACTAGTATATCGCCAAATATATATATATAAAAAAGCCTTTCCAGACCCCAACCGATCCCTATCTCACCATCAATTTACTATCAGACTTCACCAGTACACTGTTTACAATTACTATCACAACATAAATTCTACAACATTGTAAATAATTGCTCTCTCTGTTAAATTCCTATTGCCTTTTTCTTTTTCTGCTCCCAGTTGTGCACTTCCCTGTTTTATTGTAACTGCAATTTTCTAACCACGCACCTGTTACAGTTTATTGTATTCTCACTGGGGTAGATCTTAAAAAAATACGCGATCGCGTACTTTTGTTCGCGCACCAGGCGTGAACAAAAGTACGCTGGATTTTATAAGATACGCGCGTAGCCGCATGTATCTTATAAAATCCAGGGTCGGCGCGCGCAAGGGGATGCACATTTGTGCAACCTACGCGTGCCAAGCCCTGCGCGCGCTGCCTGTTCCCTCCGAGGTCGCTCCGATTTTGGAGTGGCCTCGGAGGGAACTTTCCTTCGCCCTCCCCCCACCTTCCCCTCCCTTCCCCTACCTAACCCACCCCCCCCCCCCGGCCCCTATCTAACCCCCCCCCCTTACCTTTATTCCACGATTTACGTCTGTGACGTAAATCTGCACGCGTCGGCCGGCTGCCCCGCTCTGTGTTCCGGTCCCGGGGGCTGGTCCGGAGGCCACGGCCACGCCCCTGGAATGCCCCCGGGCCGAAACCACGCCCATGTCGCCGCCCCCAAAATGCCGCATCACGCCCCCGAAATGCCGTTTCATTCTGCCACACCCCCAACATGCTCCCTCCCACCCCTTTTAAAAAACCCCGGGACTTACGCGCGTCCCGGGGCTCTGCGCGCACCGGCGGCCTATGCAAAATAGGCGCGCGAGGGCCCTGCACGCGTAAATCCGCCCAGATTTATGTGCGCAGGGCATTTAAAATCCGCCCCAGTGGGTCTCTCTATCTGTGCACCTGCATTATAAAATCAACCCAGCCACAGTAACTGTCTAGCTCATCAGCTACGTTTCCAGAGACACACTGCTGGTTATCCCAGACTGAGTATAAACCAATTCCGGTGGACAAAGACCCATGACAGGGCTGGTGGGGTTGCAGCCTGTCTTGGCAAGTTGAATATATTTAGGGAACTGGATTTTATTCCATGAGGGAATTTAACCTATACCAAAATACAGCAGCACTCTTGAGGTGGTGGTTTATCAGCATCTTGCACCAAACTGCACAGCTTTCATATATGCATACATATATATGTAAATATATGTATATGAAACCTGGGGGCCTGTGCAGTTTGGTGCAAGATGTTGATAAACCACCATTAATCCAAAATTCAGGTCCCCCCAAATTTAAAAGGCCCGAACCACGGGAAATATGAAATTTCCCGCAGCGGGCCAAAAATGAAGCCCAAACTGAAAGGTTCAGGCTTCGCACATCTCTAAGAAAGAGAGACCCGGTGTGAGTATTGCTCCTGAGAAAATAAATATTTGATTTGACGGGTACTTGTCTCAGCTCTGCCTTTTGGAGGAGGACTCAGACATCCAGATCCTGTGTCCAGAGACCTTGGTAACCTTTTCCTGAACCCATGGGACTCCTGGGTGCTGAGAAATGGAGAAGGATGGGGGAGGGGGAAATCCTCCCAGCAGCCTGACACTGCTATGCAAACCTCGTTCCTTCTCTGATTCTTCCTCTCTAGCTCTATGTTTGCTGGTTTTCTCTTTTCCTTAGCTCTCCAGTTCTCTGTAGGCCAGCAAGCTTCTTTGTCTTCTGACTGTACTTTCTCTCTGGATTCTTTCCCCAGGAAACTGCCCTTCCTTGCTTCTCTGTGAAGCTGCTGTCTCTGGCTCACAGCACATACAAAAACCAGGGGGGGGGGGGGGGGGACACACCAAACACAATGCACCTTTTTTCCTCATCTGGCTTTCCATTAGCTAGGCTCCCCTTGATTTTGCTTCATGGATCTCTGTTGAGCTCCCATTCGCTGACTCAAAACATGGGACCTCCTAGGTTACGTCAGTCTTAGAAAGGGAGGGGTAGGATCTTGGCTTCTTAAGTCTTACCCTGAGGCATATGGTTCTGAAAATTTGTTGCGTATGTTGAGTGTGATAGGGAGAGGCGGTTGTTTTAAGAGTTATAATTATGATTATATTTAAAAAAGACCTTTGTATCTACATAGTTATTTGAGAATTTAAAAATTTGCATATTTATATATGCTGCTATATAAAGTATTTTTCTTGATGCATTCTATTCTTTTGTCAGTTTGTAGATATTTTTTTAGATAACAGCTTTGAAGCTATGGAAAATGTTATAGTTTAACTAGTATTTCAAAGCTATTTTTTAATTTTGGGTGTATATTTATATTCCATCTTTCATAACCCTTCAAAGTGGATTTGATTCAGGTACTGTAGGTATTTCCCTGTCCCCTGAGAGCTTGCAAATCTAAGAAGCTTATGTATTAAGCATTTTCACATAGATACAAAATGGGAGAAAACCCTTAATAAAGTTTTTACCTGAGGTAATAACAGAGAGTGAATTGACTTACCCAAAATGCATCAGTGGGATTTGAACATTGGCTTTGCAGGGTCACAGCTTGCTGCTTTAACCTAGGCTTTTTGTCCACTCTCAGAGAGATCTCCCATCACTATAAAACAATGAGCTTGTCCAGGATTTTAACCCAGGATTTCCCACACCCAGAGCAGGGAACCATACCCTTTGTCCAACAATCTGTGATATAGCTAAGTGTGTCCTAAGGAGTTATATGGCATATATCACTTGTACCTTTGAGAATCACATTTGACACTCCTGTTCCAGAGGCAAAATCCAGTTACAGAAAAAACTGAATTGATTACTTGTATAAATGAATAGCAAATAGGTTTACTCTGGTGGATATTAATGGACTCAGAGAAACATACAATATCAAGAGATTTTGAGAAATGTTAGGACTATTAAGATTCCTGTAATAAACACAAAACCTAGAAATACACTAATAGATCATCAAGTAGCCAATGTAAAGGTGGTAAGCAGTAAAGAGCTTAACTGCTATATATTATATAAAAGTTGTGATTGATGAATGTTCTTACAAGAAAGTCTTAAGTAATGTAACAGTAATCTAGCATGGCAGAGACAAATACATGGTGTACTCCAAAGTCTGCATCAGGAGAAAATGGTGTAATTTGCATATTACACGGAGGTGACAAAAGCTACAGTTGGAGCTTGATTCATTTCCCTGTCACTGGGCTGCAGAGGACAAATAGCTCGAGATACATAGGTTTTTTTGAACAGCAGCTGTGATAAAACTGGATGTTTAGGAGCTATTTGTGTGGTCGAGGGATGTTTGCTGCAGCTGTAAAAAGATATTTAGGGTGGGCATAAGAAAGAGCCATCACTGATGCTCTATTAATGCTTCACCCACAGACTGGATGATAAAGTATTATTACACACACATCACACAACTTTTATTTACCTCCTAGAATCCTCAGACCAGAAAACTTGTATTTGTATATTGAGATATCTTTCAAAAGTGTGTTACCAAAGCGGTGTAGTTTCTACCAAACTCCTCAATGAAGTAATTTAACTTTGATTCTTTTTTTCTCAAGCAAAATCGGGGAGCCTATCTAGTTGAGCCAATGAAATCTCAGTCTATCACATTCCATCAGAAAGAATTCTGAAAAATCTATTATGTAAAAAGAAGTATTACATGTTAAAGGAAAAGTGCTATATTTCTAGCAGCGGGCCGTGGCACTCACCTTTCAAAAGCAGTTTGGGCTGACCAGAACATCAATACAACCATTCATAGCAAGCCTGCCTGCAGGTCAAGCAAAGAATATATTCTCTTTCCTAACATTCATGTCATTAGCATTTCATTTTCATATATACCCATCCTGTCAGAGCTCACACACTCTCAGCAGCATTCCTAAATCAGCATCACACCATTATACATATCTAGAGCTGGCATCTCAAAACAAACATTGCTACTTCAATTATATCTCACCTCTTCCAAGCTGCTTATCATGCAACTACCAGTGCCATTTTGGAGTACAGCACTAGGGAGCAGAAGCAACTGGGGATTTTTTCTGCCTCATTTGGACCCAGGAGCTTGGATTAGTTAAAAGGATGGGACTGTGGGAGTGAGAGGGATGTAGAGAAAGCATGGCACGGGAGCTGGTTTACTACTTTGTCACAGGTTTAATCAGCAGGGGCATGTTGGCCAGGCTTTTAGTGTGCACAACTAGTAGCGTGCGCGTAAATGTTTCAGAGTGTGTCATTGGCGTACATTTAAAAAATGAAATCAAATAAACACTGCATACCCCTATTTGTTAGTCCGCTGTATTGATAAATCAAATCCTTTCTGGATGCAAGATAATTCATTTTCCCAATGTGAGTAGATTTGTTATTTTTACTTACTGGGCTCCTCAAAGGATCCAAGAAGCCATCTACCAGAACAATAAGCATTATCACAGGCTGAACACTGTAGACTGGAAAATCCCATCTGCAGAAACTAAAAATAGTAGAGCGATAGTGGATGCCATGCAAGTATCTTTGTTCAAACAAATGGTATTGGAACCCACGAGAGAAGGAACTATACTCGACTTAGTGCTCACTAATGGAGATAATGTCTCCGATGTCCAGGTGGGCACCCACCTCAGCACCAGTGATCATCAAACAGTATGGTTTAATATCACTAAAAGAATAGGGAAAAGAAACACAAAGACCCGAGTTTTACAGTTCAAAAGCACGGACTTTGAGGTAATGGGGAAGTACCTGGAGGAAGAACTAAAAGGATGGGAGAACGAGAGAGATGTGGAGCAGCAGTGGACCAATCTAAAAGGAGCAATCACCAAGGCAACTACTCTATATGTTAGAAATGTAAAGAAAAGCAAAAGAAAATTGAAACCTATCTGGTTCTCAAAGGAGGTAGCTGACAAAATTAAAGCTAAAAGAACAGCATTCAAGAAATATAAAAGATCCCAAAGGGAGGAACACAAAGAAGAATATTTGATTCAACTGAGGGAGACAAAGAAATTAATCAAGTTGGCAAAAAGTCAAGCGGAAGAGAGGATTGCCAAGGAGATAAAAAATGGTGACAAAACATTTTTCAGATACATCAGCGAAAAGAGAAAAGTCCATAGTGGTATTGTGAAATTAAAAGGTGGTAATGATCAATGTGTGGAGAGAGATGAAGAAATGGCAGAAATATTAAACAAATACTTCAGTTCTGTGTTCACTAAAGAAGACCCTGGAGAAGGACCATCTCTACACAACAAGAAACTGGAGGGAAGTGGAATAGATGAAAATCCTTTTACAGTAGAAAATGTATGGGAAGAGCTAAAGAATCTGAAGGTGCACAAAGCCATGGGGCCTGATGGGATTCATCCAAGGATACTGAGGGAGCTCAGAGATGTTCTGGCAGGTCCGCTGTGTGACCTGTTCAATAGATCCCTAGAAACGGGAGTGGTACCGAGAGATTGGAGAAGAGCGGTGGTGGTCCCGCTTCACAAGAGTGGGAACAGAGAGGAGGCTAGTAACTACAGACCGGTTAGCCTCACTTCAGTGGTGGGAAAAGTAATGGAGTCACTGCTGAAAGAGAGAATAGTGAAATATCTACAGTCTGGAGAATTGATGGACCAGAGGCAACATGGATTCATCAGGGAAAGATCCTGTCAGACAAATCTGATTGACTTTTTTGACTGGGTAACCAAGGAATTGGATCAAGGAAGAGCGCTCGATGTCATCTACTTGGATTTCAGCAAAGCTTTTGATACGGTTCCGTGCAGGAGACTGGTGAATAAAACGAGAAGCTTAGGAGTGATTGCCGAGGTGGTGACCTGGATTGCAAATTGGTTGACGGACTGAAGACAATGTGTGATGGTAAATGGTACTTTCTCTGAAGAGAGAGCGGTTTTAAGTGGTGTACCGCAAGGATCGGTGTTGGAACCGGTCCTGTTCAATATCTTTGTGAGCAACATTGCGGACGGGATAGAAGGTAAGGTTTGTCTTTTTGCGGATGACACTAAGATCTGCAACAGAGTGGACACGCCGGAAGGAGTGGAGAGAATGAGACGGGATTTAAGGAAACTGGAAGAGTGGTCGAAGATATGGCAGCTGAGATTCAATGTCAAGAAGTGCAAAGTCATGCATATGGGGAGTGGAAATCTGAATGAACTGTATTTGATGGGGGGGGGAAAGGCTGATGTGCACGGAGCAGGAGAGGGACCTTGGGGTGATAGTGTCTAATGATATGAAGTCTGCGAAACAATGCGACAAGGCGATAGCAAAAGCCAGAAGAATGCTAGGCTGCATAGAAAGAGGAATATCAAGTAAGAAAAGGGAAGTGATTATCCCCTTGTACAGGTCCTTGGTGAGGCCTCACCTGGAGTACTGTGTTCAGTTCTGGAGACCGTATCTACAAAGAGACAAAGACAAGATGGAAGCGGTACAGAGAAGGGCGACCAGGAAGGTGGAGGATCTTCATCGGATGACGTACGAGGAGAGATTGAAGAATCTAAATATGTACACCCTGGAGGAAAGGAGGAGCAGGGGTGATATGATTCAGACATTCAGATACTTGAAAAACTTTAATGATCCAAAGACAACGACAAACCTTTTCCGTAGGAAAAAAATCAGCAGAACCAGAGGTCACGAGCTGAGGCTCCAGGGAGGAAGACTAAGAACCAATGTCAGGAAGTATTTCTTCACAGAAAGGGTGGTGGATGCCTGGAATGCCCTTCCGGAGGAAGTGATGAAGACTAAAACTGTGAAGGACTTCAAAGGGGCGTGGGATAAACACTGTGGATCCATCAAGTCTAGTGGGCATAAATAGAGAGGAGGCAGCAAACACTGCACGGAGCGGCAGTAGCCACTGAGGCATTCACGGAGCGGGATGCCAGTGGCCAGTAGTTGGTGTTCCACCTTCAGGCAGCAAAACACTGCACAGAGCGGCAGTAGCCACTGAGGCATTCACGGAGCGGGATGCCAGTGGCCAGTAGTTGGTGTTCCACTTTCATGCAACAAAACACTGCACAGAGCGGCAGTAGCCACAGAGGCATTCACGGAGCGGGATGCCAGTGGCCAGCGATTGGTGTTCCACCTTCACGGAGCGGAAGGATGGAGGGCTGCCATCTCAAAAAAAAAAAAAAAAAACAAGCAAACAAACAGGGGTGGATAAGGGGCAGGGTGTGGCCTGCTGGTTGCAGCAGTTGCTACCCCTGATTGAGCTGGATATTCACTAGGATGGTGCTGCTCTCTGCATTGGTGGAGGGTGGAAGGGAATTGGGGCCGGAGGGTGCTGGAAGCCAATAGAGATGGGTGGTAGGGAGAAAAAGGGGGAGAAAAAAAAAATGGATAAACTGCGTAGCTTGCTGGGCATACTGGATGGGCCGTTGGTCTTCTTCTGCCGTCACTTCTATGTTTCTATGTTTCTATGTTTCTATGTTTCTATGAACATACAGGTATAATCTAACAATCACTTACTGGTGATGGATGTGATAGCCAAGTTTCATGATTTATTCCATGATGTCTATGTATCAAGGGAAAGCATTTATGTGTATAAAAAGCATTTATGTATATAAAATGCTGTTTTACATACATAAATTGGCTTTTTGAAAATGACCCCATGGGTTGTGTGTTTAAAAATACATACAAAAGTGATTTTGCACAACATTTTACATGTTCTGCAAAACGGCGTTTCTGGGGACGGAGTTGGGGCAGGTAGATCATTTATGAATATACTTTCAAATTTTGAAAGTATGAATGTAAATGGTCACGTGGACATTTATACCTGCTCATAAAGTGGAAGAAAGGATTGCTAAAGAGGTAAAGCAAGGCGACAAAACATTTTTCAGATATATTAATTAAATGAGGAAGACCCAAGGTGATTTAGTACAACTGAAAGGAGACAAGGAGCAGTGTGTGGAGAAAGATGATTAAATAGCAGCTCAGTGTTCACTAAAGAAGAATATGGAAAAGAACCATTGCTGGTTGACAAGAGCATGAATGGGAATGGATAGACACAAGAACGTCTCTCTTACAGAAGAGAATGTATAGGAGGACCTAGGAAAACTGAAACTAGACAAGGCCATAGGGTTGGATGGGTTACATCCTAGCATATTAAGGAAACTCAGAGATATGCTGGCTGGTCTGCTGAAAGACCTGTTCAATAGATCCCTGAAAATGGGAGTGGCGCAGCAAGATTGGAGAAGAGCGGTTGTGGTCCCGCATCAAAAGGTAGCAGAGAGGAGGCAGAACACTACAGGCTGGTGAGCCTTATCTTGGAGATGGGGAAATTAATGGAGATTCCGTTGAAGGAGAGGATAGTGAACTATATTCAATCAAGTGAGTTTCTGGACTCAAAGCAGCATGGATTCACCAAGGGAAGGTCTTGTCAGAAAAATCTAATTCATTTTTTTGATTGGGTGACTAGAGAATTGGAACAAGGGAAAGCGTTCGATATGGTTTACTTGGATTTCAACAAAGCTTTGTCATATGGTTCCGCATAGGAAGCTCATGAATAAAATGAGAAGCTTGGGTGTGGACACCAAGGTGCTAGAGAGGATTAGAAAGAAACTGAATGACTGGCAGGAGATGGAACCTATGCTGATGAGAGAATGGTGTTAAGTGGATTGCCTCAAGGATTGGTTTTGGGATTGGTTCTGTTCAATGTCTTCATTAGTAATATTGCAGAGGGGTTAAAAAGAAAACTTTGCTTTTTGCAGATGATATCAAGATATGCAATAGAGTGGACACACCTGAAGGAGTAGACAGAATGAAAAAGGATTTAAGAAAACTAGAAGAGTGGTTTAAGATTTGGCAGCTGTGATTCAATGCCAAGAAGTGCAGTCATGCACTTGGGGTATGGTAATCCAAAAGAGCTGTATATGATAGGGGGCAGACCAGAAGAGGGACTTTGGGGTGATTGTGTCTGGTGAACTGAAAGCAGCAAAGCAATGTGACAAGGTGGTAGCTAAAGCCAGAAAGATGCTGGGCCCGCAAAGAGAGAGGAATAATCATTAAGAAAAAGGAGGTGATAATACCCTTGTATAGGTCCTTGGTGAGGCCTCACCTAGATTACTGTGTTCAGATCTGGAGATTGTATCTCAAAATGATAGAAGCAGGATGGAAACAGTTCAGAGGAAGGTGACCAAAATGGTGTGGGGACTGTATTCGCAAACATGCTATTTTATAAATATCAAAATTACATGTGTATTTTCAGTTTCATGTGTAGGTTTTACTGGCACAAAAAAGGGGTGGTCTGAGGTATTTTAAGGCAGGATCAAGAGGTATGCATGGAAGTTGCAATTTTTTTAAGATTTATTTATTTGGAGATTTTTTTTCCCCATATACTGCCTTTCTAATAAGATCAGGATGGTTCACAAGTTTTTTGGCCCAGATTTTAAAAGGCCTACGCATGTAAATCCACGGGATTTACACGTGTAGAAGGCCTTACTCGCGCCAGGCCTATTTTGAAAAGGCCTGGCCACACGTGTAAAGCCCTAGGACGCGAGTAAGTTCCAGGGCTTCGGAAAAGGGGTGGGAAGGGGGCAGTCCAGGGGCATAGTGGGGCAGTCCCGTGGGTGGGGCGGGGGTCAGAGAATCCCGGCACAGTGGCCTTTTACCGCTGTGCTGGGGGGATCACATGCCGGCAGGCTGCTGCCACGCATAACCTGCGCCTGCCCCGAGGCAACAGGTATGATAAAGGTCGGGGGGGGGTTCTAGGTTAGGGCTGGGGGGCTAGCTTAGGGGAAGGGGAAGGAAGATTAGTTTAGGGGGTTGGGAAGTTCCCTCCCAGGCCTCTCCGAAATCGGAGCGGCCTGGGAGAGAACAGGGGAAGGCCGCGAGCGTCAGCGCATGCAAGTTGCTCTAATGTGCACCCCCTTGTGCGCATGTTATAAAATTTGCTCGTCCATGTGTGCATGCCAGGTAGAGCATGCACATGCTCTACCTGGCACGTAGGTCTGAAAATCTACGCTAAAGAGTACAAACTAAAAACAGAATCAATAAAACAAAAATATATCTCTGAATAAACTGCTCTTAAATACATTTTAGCGTCAAAAGGTTTATAACAATGCTCCTTCAACTTTTACAAGAAAAGTTACAATGAAAGAGGGCTCCTAAGTCTGTTTTTCATAGGCCAAGTTTGAAAGTTTTTTTTTTAAAGGTCTACATATCTGATAATAATCAAACTTCTTCGGGCATTGTATTTTACATAAATACATTGGCCAATTTTACACCTGCTTATTGATTTGTGCACATGAATTAGACATCTGTTATTTCGGGTGGGCGGTCTGGGAGAACTAGGGGGAGTTCAGGGTGAAATACTAGAACTAGAGGGTCTAGTTGAACAGGAAATGCACTTGGTGAACTGGCAGAGGTATCAGCAAGCTGATGATTTCAAATGAGAGCATATTTTAAAATATACTTGCCTCCATGTATAAAAATGGATGCTACTCATACATGTTGTTTGTTTGTATTTTTTATTTGTTCATGAAATATATACCGGTATATGTATGCTTTTAAAATAGGTAGAGGAAAGCCTTGGGAATTGTTCTAGAAGATTATCTTTGTGTGTTAAAATTCTTCTAAAGCTTCAATGATCGCACTGTTAGAAATTTTGAAACATTTTATTTAGATTTTGTTGAAGGTTCTGTAAGAATCCATTTCCCCTGTCTCTGTGTTTTTACTGTATGACAAAGGGAAATGGGGATTTGCCTACTAGTACACCTGTGAATTTAGATTCATCTGAAAATACTATAGATCTGAGGGCCCTTACAAGATTCTGAGATGGAGATTCAAAGTAGAGACACTTTACTAGTTGCGTTTGCATTACAGCCGCACAAGAGTTGGAGAATGAAAATGTTTTTCCATTTGAAGAATAATTTGTTTCTTGGTCAAAAAATAGCTTTATTTCCTGATGTTGTTAAGGTTACTCAATTGAGACAGAAATATATTTTTTCCAGTTCAAATATGTTTAATAATCTTCACTAAATAAATAAACAGTATGTGTACATATCTTGCTGAGCACAATATAATACATAATAAAAAAAAGAAGAAGAACAAAACATGGAATAGAAAGCATAGATAAAAAAGGAAAAGATAACCTTAGCAATCGAAAGTTTAAAGCCCAGAGTCAAGCAGCTTGAAAAATTAAAGTGACAAATACTTCTCTATAGGGCCCCACATTGCAATCCATTGAGAAATTATTTAAATAAGCAGACTGAATGCCACAAAAAAATGAACATTTAAGAAACTTGCATCTTTCCAGTTCTATAAGATCAGTTTCAAGATGATAACCATCAAAAAGTCTATTAGCTTTCATTGTGGTTGTGTCAATAGAGGAAAAAGAACCATTGACTGAACCATTATTAATGTGCTGGATAGTCAAAAATGGATGTAATTTTGGACCAAGTTTCTTTCCAAAATAAAAATGACAATAGTATATTATATGTGATATAGTAACATGAGGTGATTGACAAGACTAGCAATTGTGTAAAGGAAGCAATTTTACTCTGTGCAATTTTTATGGTGTCAATATAACATAATGCATTAGATAAATATAGATTGGATAATATAAGAAGGACACTCTAATAGAGAAGGACCAAAATCTAGTCCACTGGAATTAAACTCCTAAATCCAGATCTGCTTCCCAGAGCTTCTCCAACCCTAAGCATTTGGGAAATTGAGTCAATTTAAGAAACTTGTAGAGGTGAGCTGCAGCATGTCCATTCTGAACTAAAGTTTTAAGAGTATCAATTACCTGATTAAGTCTAGTGAAAGTAGATGACATGATTATATTCATCATAATTCAATGTTGCAGCTGTAGCTATCTGCAAAATTGGGTTGCAGGTAATTGGAATTTCAATTGAAGATATGGGAATATAAGGAGCTTCCCATCAAGTAATAACTTTTCCACCATCCAAATCCCATCTTCCTGCCAGAGTTGCCAATTCACAGCATTCTTTGGATTTTAAATGTAGAGTTATACCATAATGAGGTAAAAAATGACAGTGGAAGAGTAGGGTTTGGATTAGATAAATAGTTTCAATTTCTCGGAAGATTCTGTGTAGAGCTAGCATACTTGAAGAAAATGGATAAAGAGATATTGGTGATGCTCAATAAGGAATATAATGGCATAGGGTAGAATTGTTGCTGTTGTGCCCGTCGGTCGCAGGTGGCTGCAACCTCTCATGCTCACCTCTTTTTTCCCTGCACCATCAATCATTGGGAGAATGGTGGCTTCCGCCAACCAACGTAGACTTCCCCGGCATCCCCGGGACAGCATAGGCGCTGCTAACCGCCATCTTACTTCCGGCATCATCGGGCCTCCTTATGTATATGTCATGGCGGGAACCTCGGGGGCGTCCCCTCCTGATGACGTCAGCATCGCTAGTGTACTTATACTGACTGGCCCATTGCTAAGACGAGTTAGCAAGGAGATTTCTCGCTTGCTAAATCCTCTCTAACTTGGATCTTCTGTTCCAGACTGTCCTCCTGGCATTTGGACGCTCTGACTACCCGCTCCTCAGGGGCTTTTCCACGTCTTGGTTATCTGCTCCTCGGAGGGCCCTCCTGCCTAGGACTTCCTGACCTGCTCCTCAGGTATCTCTGCTCGGACTTCCTTGGGTGAGTACATTCTCTAACTTCTATCAACCTCACTGAAGATTTAATGGCGTACCCCATTCCTTGGCCACTACCGTACTTCAGTCTGTCTACGCTACTCATCCTGTGCCTCAGGATATTGTTCCATCTATAAAAGGTATACAGCCTGGTTCCTGTATCACAGATCTCTGCCTCCTTGGCATCTATAGTACAGTTTCCTCGACATACCCCACGCTGTGGGCCACTACCGGATCTGCACTCAGAGGTATTTCCTAGGGATGTGCAGAGCAAAATTTTATGTTCATATTTTTTATGTCCGAAAGGGGGTCCCACTTGCGGCCAATATGGACATAAAAAAAATCCAATGAGTTGGGTATATGTACATATGTGCAAAAAAAAAATTTAAACCCCCTCACCCTCCTTAATCCCCCCCCCCAGACTTACCACAACTCCCTGGTGATCGAGCGAGGAGTGAGGACGTCATTTCTGCAATCCTTGGCGAGAAGCATGTGACGTCGGTGGCACGTCGAGTGACGCGGCGTCACGTGATTCCCGGCGAGTTCGCGCCGGACGGCTCGTTCGGCCCAAAAAGAACTTTTGGCCAGCTTGGGGGGGCCTCCTGACCCCCTCAAGCTGGCCAAAAGTTCTTTTTGGGCCGAACGAGCCGTCCGGCGCGAACTTGCCGGGAATCACGTGGCGCCGCGTCACTCAGACGCGGCGTCACGTGATTCCCGGCAAGTTCGCGCCGGACGGCTCGTTCGGCCCAAAAAGAACTTTTGGCCAGCTTGGGGGGGTCAGGAGGCCCCCCCAAGCTGGCCAAAAGTTCTTTTTGGGCCGAACGAGCCGTCCGGCGCGAACTCGCCGGGAATCACGTGACGCCGGCGTCACTCGACGTGCCGCCGACGTCACATGCTTCTCGCCAAGGATTGCAGAAATGGTGTCCTCACTCCTCGCTCCATCACCAGGGAGTTGTGGTAAGTCGGGGGGGGGGGGGGATTAAGGAGGGTGAGGGGGTTTATATTTTTATTTTGGCTCAACAATCGCGATTTCCCACATATCGAACATATCTATGTTCGATATGTGGGAAATCCGATCGTTTATGTCGAATCAATTTTTTAAGTAAAAAAAAAATGAGTTGCGTTTTACTAACGCGGTCAATCCGAATGCACACCCCTAGTATTTCCATCAGCCTGCAGGAATCTCCTGGTGTACCCCGTGCTGCGGGCCACTACTGGATCTTTGTATCTATATTATCATCTTGACTGCTGTATTTGCTCAAAGACTATGTTTATTACATTTCCCGATCCTCGGGTTATGTACTATCTTTTCTCCCTAATAAAGTCTCTCTCACAGCTGTGTCCTTAATAAATTCTCTCTCACAGCTGTGTCCTACGTCACTGAGAACACACCCACCGATGGTGAGGCCCACGGGGCTCCTCCCTGTGGGCGGAGACATCCCTCAGCTCGGCCCAAGGTTTACAACTTCATCAAAACCATAACAGATTGCTAACTCATGGACCCGGCTCAGCTCTCAGCCCTTCAGGCCATTCCTGGCCTGGCCCAATGTCTAGCCGAACAACAACGGGCACTAGAGACTTTGACTGACGCCTCTAATTAGCTAAACTCTCAGCTGAACTCTACAAAAATGCCTGACAAAACCCTCTCCTCTCCTACAGTGATGCCTGCATGTTTCTTCATACTCTTGCCAGCGCCTACACACTTTACAGGTGATCCCCTGTTATGTAGGGATTTTCTAAATCAGTGCTGCATGCACTTTTCGCTTCAACCTACCTATTTCCCAGACATAGTCTCCAAAACTACCTACATTCTATCTCTGCTAGATGGAAAAGCCCTGGCCTGGGCTTCACCTCTCTGGGAACATAATAACCCCATACTCCAGGAATTGACAGGATTCCTCACACTCTTTCGTTCAATATTCAATGATCCTGCCCGCAAGACTGTTGCTGGAACTGCTCTCCTGCACTTACAACAAGGTACCAAACCTTTGATTGATTATGTTATTGAGTTTAAAATCTTGTCCTCAACTGTACTGGGACCTGAGCTGTCTACGGGCCGTCTTCCTGGAGGGTCTCAACCCCCACATCAAAGACGAACTAGCGGCACGTGAACTCCCCAATACACTAGACTCTCTCAGCAATCTCGTTGGACGAATTGATCGACGCCTGCGTGAATGCTCACAAGAGGTAAAGAGTTCTAGGAGAATGTCATTGGGAGTTTCCCATCCTCGCCCAATGCCAGTTACTTCGACCACATCTACACCTCAGACAGAGGAAGAGGAGCCAATGCAACTAGGATGAAGCCACCTTAGACCTTACACCTTACATTTAAAGAGAGATGTTATCGAAAGAGACTTGGCCTCTACATGTACTGTGGACAACCAGGCCACATGATACCTTCCTGTCTCATCTGTCTGAGAAACTTGCAGACCTAGGATCCACCGGAGGACTCTTCCTAGGTCTAACTTCTCCGTCTCCTCCACTGGCACTTCCAGTCTCTATTATTTCAGAGGCCATCAAATTCCACACGCTAGCCCTCGTAGATTCCGGGGCAGGCGGAAACTTAATACTCCGCCAACTTTTAGAGCATCTACAAATCCCTACAGATCAGACACCCACTCCACTACTACTGTCATCCATACACTGCAAGCCTTTACCTGGTGAGGTCTCTTTTACTACTTAGCTGCTTCACCTCTACACTGATCTCTGCATTCTGAAACCATCACATTTTTAGTCCTGGACAAAGCTATTCATCCGGTGGTACTTGGGATATCATGACTTCAAGCTCACTCACCCCAATTCGATTGGACCACCATGGAACTTTCTCAGTGGGGAAAAGCCTGTCATGGAAGATGCCTAGAGGCCGTGACCCCTATGCCTTGCCTAACTACTACCACCTCTCTTCCAGGCCTACCTCCACAGTACCAGTCCTACCAGGATGTGTTTTCTAAACAAGCGGTGGATACTTTGCCACCTCACTGATCCTTTGACTGTGCCATCAACTTAGTACCGGGCTCCGAACTTCCTAAAGGAAGGGTGTACCCCCTTTCTTTATCCGAGACAAAGGCTATGTCTACCTACATCCAGGAGAACCTGGCAAAGGGGTTCATATGGCCTTCAAAGTCTCCAGCCAGGACCGGATTCTTTTTCGTGGGCAAGAAGGACAGATCCCTTCGCACATGTATAGACTACCGTGAATTGAACGAGATCACCATGAAGGACCGCTATCCACTGCCGTTGATCTCTGAACTTTTTAATCGGCTCCAAGGAGCCAGAATATTTACAAAACTGGATCTTAGAGAACCATATAATCTTGTTTGTATACGCAGGAGCGATGAATGGAAAACAGCTTTCAATACCTGTGACGGCCATTTTTAATACTTGGTCATGCCCTTTGGCCTCTGTAATGCCCCGGCAGTTTTCCAAAACATGATGAATGAAATCTTCAGAAACATGTTGTATGATTGCGTAGTAGTATATTTATTTATTTATTTATTTATTTAGTGTTTTTCTTATACCGACATTCATGACAGGCGTCACATCATGCCGGTTTACATTTAACAAGGGGTGAATAAAACAAAGTGGGGCGGATTTTAAAAGGCCTGCACGCCGGCGCGCCTATTTTGCATAGGCCGCCGGCGTGCGTAAAGCCCCGGGACGTGCGTAAGTCCTGGGGCTTTGGAAAAGGGGCAGGGAGGGGCGGGGAGGGGGCATGTCGGGGGCATTCCCAAAACGATGCGGCGTTTCGGGGGCGGGCCCGGGGGCATGGCGCCGGCCCAGGGGCGTGGTTGAGGCCTCCGGACCAGCCCCCGGGACCAGAACACGGAGCAGGGGCTCCGTGTTCCGGTATCTTATAAAATCCAGCGTACTTTTGTTCACGCCTGGTGCGCGAACAAAAGTACGTGATCGCGTATTTTTTTTAAGATCTACCCCTAAGTGTATATATTGGAGTGGTGTTTTTCTTTGCTGTACCTCATTCCCAGTTTGGGGTGCAAATCATAGAGACCCAGGGAAAAGAGTATCAGGGCACTAGGATTATCTATCCTAGAGTCACTGATGTAACCTGCAACCCCCCCACACTCTGTCCCCTCATACCCAGGGTGCAAGTGGGGGTTATTCTTCTTGCGTGGCCCTCCCCCTTGGCACTAAGTAAACATACATTGAGAGGGGTGTTACACTTGTAAGTTGTGATTTTAAAAGACACTTAAGCATGTATATTTGCTAACTTAATTGAGTAATTTTATGCCTGTTAATGATCTTGCATATGTGATATTAAACATGTTTATAGTGTACTATTGGCTGGATGGGTGCTGTGGGTGAACTGGAGGGAGTTCAGGCCGAAGAACCATAAGGTTCCCAATCACCTGGAGAAGGACTGGGCAAGCTGGTGCACTAATCGGTAAAATTGATAATTTCAATTACGTGAAATGTTTTAAAATAAATTGATTTACGTAAGTCCTACTTTATATTCACACATAAAATATAATCGCATATATTTTTAAAATAGGCAGGAAAAGTATATACGTTCAGTGCATTGAAGCACTCACTTTCAATGCGCTACATGCATTTGTATGTAAGCATACATACCCACTTATGTTGTGGGATAAAGATATGTGTATTTTATGATATATACAAATTATAAAATACCATGCCTTGTACGTGTATATATGCCACTGCGCATATGTTTGAAAGATATTCTCCCATAATCATCACAATCAAAAAATGTGTTATGCCTGTCGGTCGCAGACAGCTGCGACCGTGAGTACCCACTGCTTGCAGCGCTCTCCTGTCCCCGGGTCTGCTCGCAGCGCGGGCCTGCCTATACTGCAGCGTTCCTCAGGACTCCTCATGGCAGCATGGACGCCGCTAATTCCTACTTCGATGTCGGGCCTTCCTAGACGCGCGTGCACGTTACCGGCCCCGCCTTTGAAGCCTCTTCAGCGGGAACCTCGGGGGCGTCCCTGGTTGATGATGTCATCGGACTCCTGTACTTAAGCTCCACCTTCGCCCCCAGCTAGCCGACTTGTCAACAAATTCCATACGAGTCCTCAACTCCTGCCTTGTGTTCTTGAGACTTCGCTATGAGCCTTGCTCCTGGACCCTGTCTATCACTCACTCCTCGGGGGTCAGTGTGCCCTCCTACAGGGACTTGCTCCCCTGGCCTACCCCGCTCCTTGAGCTGGTCCTGCGCCTCCTGGATCCTACTCTACAACAAGCTCCTGCTACTTGGGTCTCCCTTGGAACACTGCGCAACCTGTGAGTTTCTTGGCTAGCCTTCCCCGCTCCTCGGGGTTGCGCTTGTGTTCTAGCAAGACTGTCTGTGCTCACCCGCTCCTTGAGCCACGCTCTGTACTCAAGAGACTACCTAGAGCCTTCCCACTCCACGGGGCTTGCTCCGGCATGTTCAATGACTGTCAGCTGTCCCACTCCTCGGGCCTGCTTCTCTACTAGACTGCTTTCACTTCTCCGGGTTCCTGCCTATGTCAACAGCTGAGACTGGCCCCGGGCTTCCCTGCTTCGTGGGTGGGCTTGCGCCTCCAAGTGTATGCCCACTACGCTGCAGCTCCGCCCCTCGGGGCTGTCCTCTCGGAGAAACTTCAGTGCGGCTAATCCTGCTCCTACCGCTCTGTGGTCTGTCTGGAGCCTCTCTCCTCAGGGTCTCACTCCAGATACTACCTACTGTCAGTCACTCTACAGGGGGTCACTTCCTGGTCCCTGGGGATCTCTCCACTACTGTGCCCAGAGCTCCTCGCTGTGCCTGTACCTCGCCTCCTGATGGTGCGGACCTGTGGGGCTCCTCCCCACGGGCTGTAACAATTCGCACCTTGAGCCAAGGGTCCACATACCACAAACCATAACCAAACGTTGCCGGTATGGGTATGACTCAGACATCCTTCCCAGTAAAGACAAATGCAAAGGATTTATTTAGTTTTTCTGCTACTTCTTGTCTTCCCTGAGCACTTCTTTTATCCCTTCATCAAGTGGCAACCCAACTTGACTCCCTCACAGATTTCTTGCTTTGAATGTACTTGAAAAAAATGTTATTACTTGTTTTTACCTCTATGACCGGCTTCTTTACAAATTCTCTTTTAGCCTGCTTAATTAATTTTTTACATTTAACTTATCAGTTCTTATGTGCTTCCCTATTTTCCTCATTGCATTTTTTGAATAATGCCTTTTTTTTGCTTTAATTGCTTTTTTCACCTCACTATTAAACCATGCCAATAGTCATTCAGCTATCCTTTGACCTATTTCAATGCACAGAATATATTTTGTGTGGGCCTCAGGGATGGTAATTTAAAAAAATGCCCACGTTTTCTGCAAGTTTTTAACCTTATGAAATTGCTCCTTTTACTTTTTTTTAATAATTTTCCTCATTTTGTCATACTCTCCCATTTTATATTTATATACTACTGCAGTAGTTTTCCTTAATATTTGCCCACCAGTGATTATGTCAAATTCAATTACATTTTGATCACTGTTACTAGAGACTATTTTTATTTTTATACCAAGCCCTGGTTCCACTGAGAACTAGATCTAAGATACTTCCCCCTTTCATTGATTCCATGATCTTCTGCTGCATGAAGCAGTTGTTATCACTGTGTACCGTTGGTTATCCTCATGCTACTAGATCTGTGCGATGCTTATTATGCCTACATCTTCCTTTAGTGCCATACATTCTAACTCTCCAAACATTTTTCACACTTTTGGCATTCACATACAGTCATTTTAAAGTAGGTGTATTTGCTTTTCCGTTTTTATATGTACCTACAACCTGCTTACTATCAGTTGATACAGGTAGTTTGGAGTCATTTTTATTTGCATGCACTGCATTTAAATACATCTGGGCTTTTTCAACCTTTACAACCACCTCTAGCAGGATATTCTAACTTACTTGGGTTACCAATATGCTTTGAACATACAGTACCTCCCTCTGAACCATGTGCTGAGTGACTGTTGGCTTTCCCCCATGTCAGACTTTGCCTGAAAGTGTGTGAGTAGCCTTTCCACTTGAAGATTGACATGGAAGAAAGGAGAACAGGATATATTAAAGGTTCAAATATGCTTGCTTAGGACTCTACTTCCCTTTTCATTTTCAACGTCGAAGGTGAGATGTGGAAATTTCTGGGATCCTGGAGAATGCGGGAGAGGGATGGGGTGAGGGTGGAGGAGGGGAATAAATGGAGAAACTTATGAGACTACAAATGTGTATGAGAAACCACTGGTACTTTGTATTAAAATGTATTCCTCAATAAAGATATATTAAAAAAAAAAAAGCTGCTCTATCTCCTTTTTAAAAATTTTTGCCAGTAGCCTGGTTCCACTCTGGTTAAGGTGGAGTCCATCCTGTCAAAATATACTCCAGAATGTTCCCCAGTTCATACCAAATTTAAAACCTTATTCCCTGCACCGTTATCTTATCCATGCATTGAGACTTTGGAGTTCAGCCTGCATCTGGGTTCCTGTGTGTGGAACAAGGAGTATTTCTGAGAATGAATCTCCAGAGAATCTGGAACTCAATGTCTTACCTAAGAGCCTACATTTAGCCTCCAGAACCTCCCTCTTGTACCTTCCTATTTCAATGATACCAACAAGTACCATGGTAGCCAGCTCCTCCCCAGAACACTCTACAATCGCACGAGGCAGGAGAGGTACCAAGTGATCCTCAAGCCCCCTAGCCACCCAGCTAGTTGCATAGTTCCCATCACGCTGCAAGACTTCTGTCTGCATCTTCATTTTTTAGATGGTAAAGCCTTAAAAGCTATTTAAGGAGTAGGTATGTCTTAATTTAAGGGGGATTTTTTAGTTTGACTATCGTTTTTAAATATATAAGAGTCGATTTTAAAAGGGATGTGCGAGGTTCCCGGTGCGCACACATGGACGCGCCGATTTTATAACATGTGAGCATCGGCGCACGAATGTTATAAAATACATTTGTCATGTGTACATGCATGCCAGATTTTAATGTCCATGCGCGCATGTATGGGCAGGTGGCCTTCACGCGCGGGGGGGGGGGGGATTTTTTAAATTACGTGCGGCGACATGATCGGGCTTCTTCCCAGTCTGCTCCAATTAAGAAGAGGAATGGGAGGAAACTTCCCTAACCCCCTACCTAACCTTTTTCCCCTCTTCCCCTCTCCATTCCGACTCCTAAATCTAGCCTAGCTAGCCCCAATTTTTTTTTTTTTTTTACTTACTGCTCCTCTGGAGCAGAAGTATTTTCCGCGCACCCCAGCCAGCCGCCGGCATGCGCTTCCCCGGGATAGTGTCTAATGGAGAGGGGAGAACAGCTTTAATGTTGGGACTCAGTGAAATCTCGGTGCCTGCAGCTTACTGCTCAGCTGCTCCCTTGACTTCAGCAAAACAGAAAACTCCATCAGCATTGCAGGAGTTGACTAAAGGAGCCGCAGAATCATTCGCTAACATTGATGGGAGGTCTCTGGGTGAGTAGGAGGAACTCACCAGACCTTTTATTTCCATTTGTCCATAATTAGAATCATAAATAAAAAAGCAAAATAAGCACTACAGGAATTTCTCAACACACGCCCTTTCTTCACATCACCCTCTTAGTTCCCATAGGAGCAGGCCTACTTGACCAAGGCAGAAACTCATACACAGCTGGCAAAAATCTGTTGTGGTATTTTTATGGCTGAAACACAGTCTTAAAGACTTCCAGTGTAGGCAGAAGGAATCCTGTGATGCATAAAAGGATGAAGCTCTCTGTAGTTAGTCTTGTTGTACATGAAATGGCAAAGGTAAAAAAGAGAGTTTGCAGTAAACATCTAGCAAACTGTTAGTAAAAAAAAATTCAGGAGCTGGAAAACCTGGTTCACACCACCATCATGGGACAACGGACAGATATGACCTCCTTTTCTACCAAAGAATGATTTCATTGTGGAGTTTCTGCCAGAGAGCATGGTAGAGTTCTCAAGAACCAATTAAAAACATAGTCATTTTCCTCCTGGGTGAAGCACCACATCCATTAGCATGATCCTAACCCTGCTGCTGAAGTTTGTGATAGATCCTGATAATCCTCTTCTTTCCCCACTTCCTACCTATTCCCCACCTCCCTTGCTATCCCTTGACAGAAATGCTGAGACCTTATGAAGCTAGGAGGATATGAGTAGGGCGCAGAGGTCTTGGTGATCCAATGTGTTACAGAAATGGAGTGAAGTAAGTTTATTTCTCTAGCCTAAGCTTGAAAGAAAGCAGCTCAGGAGCCTACAGTAGTGATTTGTATAGAAGAGAGAAAGAGGATCCCTACTTTTTAAATGTGAATATGGCAAAGTAATGTGACAAGGCAATAGCAAAAGATGCCCTGCATAGAGAGAAGAACCAGTAAAGAAAAAGGAAGTGATAATGCCCTTGTACAGCTCCTTGGTGAGGCCTCACCTCAAGTACTGTGTTCAGTTCTAGAGCCTATATCTCAAAAAAGATAGAGATAGGATGGAGGTGGTCCAGAGTAAGGTGACCAAAATGGTGTGGGATCTACATCAGAAGACCTATGAGGAGAGTCTGAAGGATCTGAATATGTATACCCTGGAAGAAAGGAGGTATAGGAAAGATATGTTACAGACCTTCAGATACCTGAAAGGTTTTAATGGTGGACAAACCATGTATTTTCTATTGGATAGAAAACAATAGAACTAGGGGTCATGAAATGTAACTCCAGGGAGAATGATTCAGAACCAATGTCAGGAAATATTTCTTCATGGAGAGGGTTATGGATGCTTGGATTGCCCTTTCAGAGGAGGTAGTGAAGACAAAAACAGTCAAAGAATTCAAAGGGCCCTGGGATAAACACTATGGATCTCTAAAGGCTAGAGGACGGAAATGAGAAAAGTCTGCAGGGGGGTAACTTGCTGATGCAGCAGTTACTACCCTCAGCAGAAGGTATGGAGATTACTACCCTTAACCAATCTGCCTTGATGCTTTAAGTGCAATTGCAAAATTGCTCCCCATTTAGATGACGGAGGGAAAAGAGGAATTGGATTCAGATGATAACCAAAGGCCCCGACTTACATGGTCTGAAATACTGATACTTAAATATAATGGAAAAAGCACAGGACTGCTTCTTCGGCCAAGTCCTAAAGGAAATGAAGAAAGCGTGCATGGGGTATCTTGCTGGTGTGACAGTTAATACTCATAGCAGAAGGCATGGAGGATACTAATCTTAATTAATAAGCCTTGGTTTTGTTTGTTTTTTAATTTATTTTTCAAAATACAAAGTATACACTTTGCACAGCAATTGAGAGCGATATCATATGTGTTGCGCTTGGAGGTGGACCCTTGTCCTGGAGCAGTGGAGAATGGTTCCCTGGTAGGGACCAGGAAGCACCTGCCCCCAGGGGGCAGAGAACTGGAGGAGACAGAGGCTAGGATGAGCTTCACCACTGGAAGCCCGCAGTCCCCCTGGGAGGAGCCCGTAGGGACCCGGGCCGCTAGAACTTAGGTGGGCTTCGCAGGGTCTCCTGGAGAAGTAGTAGAGAGACGTGCCCACGAGCAGGAAGGGAGCATGGTCGGTCACTAGGCTGTAGGTCTGTAGAACCAAGGAAGGCCAGTACAGTGTAGGCGATGACAAAGCAAGGGACAAAGCCAGAATCAAGAGATGTGGTCAATGGCAGCCGGGGTAAGAATCCAATGGTCAGTCCAAGGAGTAGTCAACGAAGCAAGGGTCAGGTTCCAGAGGTCAGATGAGGTCACAAGGTAGGCAGAGGTCAGGATCCAGGCAGCAAGCAAAATAGTCAGTACCAGAGAGACAGTCTGAGAGTACTACCTGGGGAGACAGGAGACAGACACTGGAACAGACGGACACTGGAACAGAAGGATGCTGAACAAGACCGGAACAGAAGGACGCTGGAACAGTAGGATGTTGAAACAAGGCTGGAACAAGACTGGAACAAGACTGAACGCGGAGGCAAACTAGTACACATACAGTGCCGACCTGATTGCCAAGGCAAAGAAGTGCAGGCAGGGACTTCCTTATATCGTACATTCAATCAGGAAGCGCCGCGGAGATCGGACACGCCCATGGCCCTATAAGAGGCCGGGCGGTCCGCGCGCATGCGCATAGGGGCGTGGCCAACACCACCGATGACGCCGAACTCCGGCGTGAGGCCTGGTGCGCAGTGGAAGGCCCGGCGACCGCTGCCGCAGGATGCCGAGGCCTGGAGGTGCTCGCGGCTGCAGCTGGGGAGGCCGATCCGTGACCTGCAGAGGAGCTAGCAAGGTGAGCAGGCCCGTGAGTGGGCCAGGGGCGGACGGGGTGCACAACAATCTATATAAATGAAAATGTAAATGTTCGTTTGTTCAAAATCTTAAATTTCCGAAAGTTCTTCACCGATTGCTTTGAAATTTTGACACAAAGTTGCATTCCAATATGCGCGTGTTTTTATATACCTATATTATATAGATGTCACACCTGTGACAGGTAAAAACATGCTTTTTTGGAAAAACAGCACCATCTGTTGGACGTAAAAGCAACACACGCTATTTACAATATAAATGGGCTCTGACCGACGGACCGCAAATGCGCAGTAGAGAGCAGCTATACCACGCATGTGCGGACCATAGAGCTCTGCGCTACATGCTAGGTGTCACAGAGGGGAGGAGGAAAGGGCAGACGAGTCGCCACTCCGAGAAACGGCTCAGCCCGTTCCTCCGCCGCTGGGGAAAGGGGGATGGAGTAGGGACTGCCGGACAGTTACACACAGGAGGAGGAAAGGGTAGAAGAGGGAGTTGGGACGGCTGGAGCAGAGCAAATGCAGTAGAAAGCGGCTGTGAAGAGATCACAAGCAGCGCAACGTGCAACAGCCAAAGCGCAAAGAGCTGAATAGAGAACAGCTCGCCCTCCTCCCCCACCCCCTGAGTCCCACAGATAAGGAGAAGCCAAGTAAATATCCCGCAACTGTGTGGGGAGAGGGGGAAGACAGTGCTGTCAAGCTGCCCGTGGGTCTCAGCCACCACGGGAAGAGTTTACATGGGCATCGCTCCACCCCCACTCCCAGCAAAGCACCAGCACGAAAGTGAAAGCCAGAGCCCTGCTCCCTCCTCCCTCTCAAGCCCCCGATCAAATTTCTTAAAGGCACAGGTCTCCCAGAAAGAGCAAAGGAAGCTAGGCAACGTGTCCAAATCTGTTGCAGTGCCTGCCGCCTGCCCTTTGTGAGGGGGGGGGGGAACGGAGTGTTTTCCTCACTCTCCCAGACACAACAGTCATGGGAACTTTGTAAGCTCTTGCGAGTGCAGAGCAAAGACTTAGGTGGAGAGGGGACAAAAATATCGCCCGTTTTAACTGTGTGAGAGAGAAGTGTGTTAATGAGTGCTGAAGGCGAGTGTGAGTGCCAGAGAGAGTGGGAGACTATGTGAGGGAATGTGTATATGTGTGAGAGGGATTGGGCGTGCGTGTGTGAGGGACAGAGGGAGAGTGTATGTGCAAGAGAGAAAGAGAGAGGAAGCCTATGTAGGGGGCTGTATGAGGAGAGAGTCTCTACCCCCACCCCCCCCCCCGCCCCCAGCTCTCCACTTATAGGTTAGACTGGAAGGGGTTGAGTGTAGAAGGGAATGGGAGAGCAAAGGAGTTGAGGCCTGTAAGGATAGAGTGAAAGGGGTCTGAGCCTGTCCCTCCGCCATCGGGGAAGGGGGGAGGGAGATGGGATGGCAGGACCATTACGCCTCGCGAGATCCCCCTCTGCCACCGCTGCAGCTCCTACCACCGCCGCCACTTCTGGCCCTTCGTGGTGCTGGGGGGGGGAGGAGCGGAGCAGAGCAAAGACGTAGGAGGAGAGGGGACAAAAATCTCGCCCATTTTAATGGGCTTAACGGCTTGTGCTAAATATTTTACGATTCTATTTCAATGTTTCCGATTGCATTGTTAAATTGAATTTTCATAGATTTCAATTTATTTTCATTTTGATTTAATTATTTTGTGTGACATTACGTTGGAATTGAGCTGTGTCGTTTACCATACCATTCATTTACTGAGTATAGTTTATTTTTTTTCTTTTTAAATTCTTTTTCATTTCTAGAATTATATGGTTTACATCTAGACACAGATTGCTTCTCATATGGACAATTATATGTTGCGTGTTCTAGAGTTGGCAAACCAGACAATCTCTATATCTGCACAGACAATGGAACAACAAAAAATATTGTATACCCACAAGCATTGTGAAATTAAACATATTAGAAACGTGCACTTTCTCTTTTCTTTCTTTTATTATTTATTTATTTATTTGACAGCTTTTATATACCGGTATTAGTGGGGACATCATACCGATTCACAAATGAACAGCAGGACTGAAATTACATGATAACAAGGGGGCGGAACTGGGAGGGGGAAAACTTGAGAACAGCATAGAAGGAGAGGTTAAAACAACAAGAGAAAACTCTGTGGTACATTAGGAGACAGCACTCAGAAGTGCATTGGAGGGATGTGCATTTGTTTTCAATGAATGTGCAATCCGCAACAAATAAGTCCCTGTTCGTTTGATTTGTGGGTTCATGAAATGCATGGCAATCCCCCATGAATGAAACATATCATATTAGTTTCATTCTTTTGGTTCGCAGTGCTGCTTTCTTAGCAGCCACTTGAAATAGGAGAAGGCCATGTGGGAGTATCCATAACAACAACCAGCCCTTTCCTGTGAGTCATAAGTGACCTCACAGCCCTGTCATAGAGTGAGTCAGACAGGTTGGCAAGGAAACCAGAATTCTGACGTATCATAGAGAAGCATTTTTCTAATTCAGCCAATCGCTGCTCTCAGTGCTCTGTGATGCTGTTCCTGCTGTACTATATCTACCTTAAGCACGCGGGTGCCACACACTTTCTTCTTGGCTGTTCTTTGAGAAGCTTTTTGCTTTTGAGCTCTCTCCGAGTGTCTCAAATCTGTATTCAATTGCTATTGCTTGCTACTTTGATAGAATTTTCCATTGAAAAAGATATTTGTTCATTTTTGCTGCTGTGCCAGCCAGGCATTTTTTACTGCACTTTTTTTTTTTAAATAGAACTCAGACTGTCTCTCTGTCTCTCTCATTGAGACTAGCTGCCAGCAGTGGCATTTTGCTGCTGATCTTACCCCCCTGGGGTAGGTTGCAGGCAGGGTTTGGGTGATGTGGGTGGGAGATAGTGTGAGAGTTGCAGTAGCTGTCTGGGAGTTGGTATTTCAAAGAACAAGCAGCATCACTGTAGGAATTGGGCTTGCTCAGGCTTCCAGTCTTTTCTCTCTGTATGTGTGTGTGTGTAGTTTTCCACACTCACCTATATTGGTACAGAGGTGTTCAGTCACCAATAAAGAAATAATTATTTTAATTGAAATCCCTAGTAGGCAGTGACATTCAATCCATGATGTCAGGGAAAGGTACATGTTGAGTGATTGGCCCTGGCAGAGGAGTTACTTCAAAAGGCAGTGCCAGTCCCCCATTAAAGTTAAAAAGGGAGCTGTTCCAATCTAAAATCTGTGGAGGGGCAGGCAGTTCCATCCAGAAAAAACTGAAATTTAAAGATGATGCACTGCCAACATCTGTTTCTGACCTTGTTGTTTTGGAGGTGAGGGAAGGGGAGGTTGAGTCATGCAAGACAAAATGGCGAGATCCAAAAGCAGCAGTGCAACAGGAGACTATAGTTAGCGCAGACACTGTTTGTTACGGGACCGGGCCATGCCCCGGTCCCTCCACCTACCTCAGGGCTGGCCCGGCCCGCGCAACGGCTCCTTCAGCCCCCGGGGCCTAGTTCGCGGCCTGCTGCAGCCTCTCCGCAGTGAGAGAGACGCTGCCGACTCCCGTCGCTGGCCCCATCCCCCCAGGCGCGCGTGCGCGCGGGGGCTTGCCTCTTAAAGGGGCCAGTGCGGGAACCTCAGGACGGACGGAGGATGATGTCAGATGCCTTCAGGGTATAAGTACCCTGCACCCAGATCACTCCAGTGCCTTGCAACGAGGTTCCTCAGGTTTCCTGATCTCTAGTTGCTGTGTTCCCTTGGATTGCTCTCTGTTCTTGACCCGGCTTGACTCCTGACTCGTTCTCCGTCTTTGTCCTTTGGCTCCGGTATCTGCTTCTGACCTCTGGTTCTGACCCCGGCTTCGTCCACGACTTCACCTTCAGCTTCAGTCCCTGGCTTGGCTCCCTCTGACCTCTGGCTCCGACCCGGCTCCGTCCACAACTCCGTCTTCTGTCTCATCCCTGGCTTGGTTTCACCTCCGACTCCCGGCTTCTGATTCGGCTACCTTCCTGGATTCCATCCTTGGGCTTCGTTGCTCCTCCGGTACCTGCTCCTCGCTGGCCCAGAAGATTCACCTAAGTTCCAGCGGCCGGGCCCCTACGGGCACCTCCTGGGGGGGCTCCGGCTTCCAGGGTGAATCTCCAAAAGTCCCAGCGGCTGGACTCCTATGGGCTCCTCCTGGGGGTGTACCGGCTTCCAGGGTAAAGACTCTTCTGTCACCAGGGCACAACATCGTCCGTCCTCTCTGCTGCTGCCGAGTCCTTGGTCACATAGGACTCTACCTTGTCTCTGTGCCGAAACCTTCCCTGAGCCCTCCGAGCCGCCTCCCGGTTGGGACGCTTGCTGTGGTCCTCCATAGCGCACCATCTACTGTCCCAGCCGGCCCAAGGGTCCACAACCGTAACACTGTTTGCTTCTGATTACGATGAAGAATCATCTTGTGTGGGATTCTCATCATCAGAAATGGAAGAAGTAATAGCTGAAGAAGGTTTAGGAGGATTAGTTAGTTCTGCCTTAGCCTCCACTTCAGTGCTGCAGGGGAGAGATGAAACTGATGATGATGAGGATGAAGAGCAGTCAGCGCAGGCACAGAGTGTGACTGATGCCCCTGGCATTGCTTCTCAGGGTGCACCCACTACCTAAACTCCGGTGCCAGCATCCACCCCGAAGGCTATAGAGAAGGGATCACGAAAGAAATCTGTGATCTGGAGCCACTTTAAAGTGACGGAAGACCCGTGTTTTGCTCAGTGTAATTCCTGTGCCAGGGCTTTTAGCAGAGGCAAGCAAATGGGACATCTAACTAATTTTGGCATGATGCATCATAAGCAGAAGCAATACCCAACAGTACTGCCATCTGGGGATGGTGGCAGTACCAGTCAGGGGACCCCTTTTTCCAGGCAGAGTAAAGTGGTTGAAAAGGAGCAGAGTCACCCCACACCCTCAGCCCCTTCTAGCAGTCAGGTGGCAGGCCAGCAGCCCCCTGCCATGTGTCAGAAGCGACAACCCACCATGGAGGAAATGGGATGGTGTTCGGTTATGCTATCCCGGGGAAGGAAGCAGGCAACCTAAAAAGTTGTAACCAGGAGCATTGGGGAAATGCTTGCCTTTGATGACCAGTCCTTGCAGGTAGTGGAGAATGTGGGTTTCAAGCATTTGCTGAAGGTCTTAGTTCCAAATTAGTTCCAAATTACAAAGTCCCCTCCAGAGCCACATTTAGTAGAAAGGTCATCCCCAGCCTGTACAACCAGTGTCGCAGTCACATACAAGCGCTGCTAGCTAAGGCAGAGGGGAGTATGCATTTCACCTGTGATATCTGGACCACACTGAATGCTGCACACTCTTACCTCTCCCTGACAGCACACTGGTGGGACCTGGCTGAGGCAGGGGCAGGGGCAGGAAGCAGCTCAGTTTGCAACAATAGCCAAGAAAGCAAATTGAATGCTAGGAATTATTAGGAAAGGAATAGAGAATAAAGCAAAGAATGTCATAATGCCTCTATATCGCTCCATAGTGTGAGCTCATCTTGAGTATTGTATGCAGTTCTGGTCACCACATCTGAAAAAAAAAGATATAACAGAATTAGGAAAGGTACAGAGAATGGTGACCAAAATGGTAAAGGGGACAGAACAATTCCCCTATTAGGAAAAGCTAAAGAGGTTAGAATTCTTCAGTTTGGGGAAGAAATGGCTGAGGGGAGATATGATAGATGTCTATAAAATAATGAGTGGAGTAGAACAAGTATACTTGAATCGGTTGTTTACTCTTTCAAAAAGAATAGGGGACATAGAATACAATTATTAATTTGTACATTTAAAACTAAAACGAGACAACATTTTTTTTACTCAGAGTATAATTAAACTCTGGAATTCATTGCCAGAGGATGTGGTATAAGCTCTTAAAGTAGGGCTGTTCAGCTTGGAGAAGAGACGGCTGAGGGCTGATATGATAGAGGTCTACAAAATCATGAAAGGAACAGCTTAATGTAAATTGGTTATTTACTCTCTCAAATAGTAAAAGGACTAGGGGGCACACCATGAAGTTAGCAAATAGCTAATTTAAAACAAATCTGAGAAAATTATTTTTCATTCAATGCATAGTTAAGCTCTGGAATTCATTACCAGAGGATGTGGTTATGTCAGTTAGTATAATTGGGTTTAAAAAAGGTTTGGATAATTTTCAAGAGGAGAAGTCCATAAACTGCTATTAATCAATATGGAATGATAGCTTGGGATCTACTTAGTGTTTGGGTAATTGCCAGGTACTTGTATCCTGGATTGGCAACTGTTGGAAACAGGATGCTGGGCTTGTTGGACCCTTGGTCTGACCCAGTATGGCAATTTCTTATGTTTCTTATGTTACTACAGATTTTTAATGCCAGTTTGATTTGCATACCATTAGTTTACTGCATCAAGCATGCTTTTAATTCGCATCGTAAGAAAAATTGATACTAAAATTTTACTGCAGTTTTTGCGTGAGTTTTATTACATTGGCATGTTAGTGGACATTGTAGGACTAACCAACTGCAATTTACTGAGAGGTCTAAATGTCTGCCATTGTATGCTAGAAAATTATTTTATCTTTTTCCAATAACGGAATTCAAACTAAATGAATTATACTTTATCTTCCACATCTTTTAATTACTAATGTGAAAGTGAGGCCGTTTTCTGATCCAGTACTAATAGTGACTGCTGTTGATGATCCTAAAGAAGACAAATATTGTGGGCATCTTCCCAGGAATTTCTTCTCTCATTCCCAGTTCCCAGCAGTGTTAATCACAACTACACTGCTAGATTTGCTTGCTCTCTTCTCACTCAGTTATAATGGAAAACTCACAACCTTCTTTGAGCATAGTTAATTGCTTTTAACTGGCATGATGGGATTTGAAAGCTTTCAGTTATTTTGCTCATGTTCCTTCTGCTTTGACAGTGGCAGAGAAACACTGCAGCAAGATGGACTGAACTGCATTTTCATGAGGTAATTATAGATGCTTACACCCATGTATGGCCTATAGATTTTCATACCGATAGCTTTTCAAAATGTTCCGTCTGTAAAAATTGTGCTTTTTTTTTAGTTTTTGTTTCAGTGCAATGTTTGTCAGTTCTTGTTCTCTCTCTCTCTCTCTCTGAGGGTGAGAACATTGCTTGACATTCCAGAATTCTTTTGTTGTGTGTTTTTTTTTTGGGAGGGGGGCTTTTCTCAGGAATGAATGCTGGTTGACATGTAGGTGGAAAACAGCACAACAAAACACAGTTTTCAAGTTTGAATTTTGAGCCTAATGTTATGTTCCAGTGCTCTCAATCTGGGCTTCTCATCAACTTCCCTGTGCTCTGATGGGTCACACATTTCCTCACCCTAGGGGAATGTTCTCGGAGGGTAATTAAAACTTTTTGTTTCCTCAGACTCCTGAAGCCCTTCTCAGCAGTATCTTATAAGTAACTGGCTGCTATTGGGCCACTGCTTTGCAATTTTCTAACCAGTTTCACGGTAGATTAAAATGCAAAGAAGACTGATAGCTTTGAAATTCAAACAGTTCTTTATTGTTCACATTAAAGAAAAATGTACTTCTGTTCACCAAGAAGACTGCAAAACACTTCAAACACAGTGTATGTAACTTACTAAGGAGCCTTACAGAAAAACATTATCCTAACCAGCCTTCCACGAAGGACATGATCAACCCTGAATATTTCGTTGGACATGCTTACTGTTCTAATACTAAAGATTATAAACTGCCAGAAGGTATCCAGTCAGTCCAACTTTTTGATTAGTTGACTCTAACCCTACATTGCTAGGGTTTTTGTAATCTGAAGCAGTACAAAATGGAATGGCAATTAAACCATTGTTCCACTGTGGCCCATAGAATGTAATTCTCTCATGGTTTTTAAACTCAGTTTTTCTAAAATACTATGACTGTAGAAGTGTATACATGCTGCATGATAGTTATATGTAATATACTTCATAGGAGGTATATTTTTTATTGCATAAGAATATTACCTCAAACATTTGGACTGACAGAAACCGCTCACCTTGCCTCCTATGTCTGACTGTGTTTTAGTTAAAACTTGTTTGAGATAGAACACTTATACAATAAAAGGTATCTACCAAAAGATGTCACAAAATAAAATCTTAGAAGGCAGCCATGAAGCTTCTGATATTCAACCAATAACTGGAAATACAACATTTTCTTTAATCAGACATATTTGTTATAATTGTATTTAATTTGTAATCTGTATTTAATTTAATTTAATATAATTTAATTTTATATTAATCGTTTTTATTTAAGCCTGGGGTTGTTTTTTCAAAACCCAGAGAGAGTTACCACACAACTGTTCTATGGATTCATTATGTTTAACTGTCTCATGTT